>NC_064856.1:10994470-11294470 GCF_024139225.1 Suncus etruscus | reverse complement strand
ACGCCTTACCTCCATGCTATCTCTCCAGCCCCACTTTCTTTCTTTCTTTCTTTCTTTCTTTCTTTCTTTCTTTCTTTCTTTCTTTCTTTCTTTCTTTCTTTCTTTCTTTCTTTCTTTCTTTCTTTCTTTCTTTCTTTCTTTCTTTCTTTCTTTCTTTCTTTCTCTCTCTTTCTTTTCTTTCTTCTCTTTCTTTCTTCCTTTCTTTCTTTCTTTCTTTCTTTCTTTCTTTCTTTCTTTCTTTCTTTCTTTCTTTCTTTCTTTCTTTCTTTCTTTCTTTCTTTCTTTCTTTCTTTCTTTCTTTCTCTCTCTTTCTTTTCTCTCTTCTCTTTCTTTCTTCCTTTCTTTCTTTCTTTCTTTCTTTCTTTCTTTCTTTCTTTCTTTCTTTCTTTCTTTCTTTCGTTCTTTCTCTCTTTCTCTCTCTCTCTCTCTCTCTCTCTCTCTCTCTTTTTGGTTTTGGGTCACACCCAGTAGTGCTCCTGGCTCGGCACTCAGAAGTTATTCATGGCAGGCATGGGAGACCATATGGGATGCCAGGATTTGAACCAGGGCCCATCCTGTATTGGCCACGTGCAAGGCAAACGCCTGACCACTGTGCTATCACTCCAGCCCCTCCAGGAGAGATTTCTGAGTGCAGGGCCAGGAGTAACTTCTGAGCACCACCAGATGTGGTCCAAAAACTTTAAACAAACAAACCCAAAAGCCCAAAAAAAAAAAAAACAAAACTGTAGGCCAGAGCAATAGCACACACTTGATTTACACATGGCTAACAGTGCACACTTGCTTTGCACATGGTCAACCCAGGTTTGATCCTCAGTATTTCATACAGTCCCCAAACCCAACAGGAGTGATTCCTGAGCACAGAGCCAGGAATAACCCTTAAGCAGGGCCAGGTGTTGCCCCCAAAGAAAACAAAACAAAACAAAAAGTCTTAAAAAAACAAACACACTTTGCCATTCATACCATTCACACCTAAAGACTGCATTTTATCTATTTTGAAAATGAAATTTTCTTGCTACACAGAACTGCCATATGGTAGTTAGTTTTATATTTAGAAATGTATTGGTAGTAGGATGCTTTCATAATTTTCAGAGATTATACATTTTTCATGAATGCTTTTATATTGCTGCTTGCAGACATGCATTTTCAAACTTGAAATATAGGGGTTGAATAGAGGAAAAAACCACCATAAGTACAAGTTTTATTTTTAAGTAACCATGTAACTTAAAACTTACTTTTTTTTCTGTGTGTTTTTTTTTTTTTTTTTTGGTCACACCGCAGTGCTCAGAGGTTACTCCTGGCTTTGTGCTCAGAAATTACTCCCAGGGCCACAGAGATAGCACAGCTATAGGGCGTTTGCCTTGCAGGCAGCTGACCCAGGACTGTTGGTGGTTTCAATCCCAGCATTCTAGCATTCTATATGGTCCCCTGTACCTGCCAGGAGCAATTTCTGAGCTCAGAGCCAGGAATAACCCCTGAGCGCCACCGGGTGTGACCCAAAAAAACCAAAACCAAAAAAAAAAAGAACAAGAAAAGAAAAAGAAAAAAAAATTACTCCGGGCAGGCCTCAGGGGGATCATATATGGAATGCTGAGGATGGAACCGGGTAGGCCTTGTGCAAAGCAAATGCCCTACACACAATGCTATTGATCCAGCCCCAATTATAGAAATTTTTTTTGTTTGTTTCGGGACTACAGCCATTGGTGCTCTGGATTTATTCCTGGTAGTTTTCTTTTTTTTTTTTTTTTTTTTTTTTTTTGGTTTTTGGGTCACACTCTGCAGTGCTCAGGGGTTACTCCTGGCTCTATGCTCAGAAATCACTCCTGGCAGACTCAGGGGACCATATGGGATGCTGGGATTCGAACCACCGTCCTTCCGCATGAAAAGCAAACGCACTACCTCCATGCTATCTCTCCAGCCCCATTCCTGGTAGTTTTCAATGGCCATTAGTATGCTGGGGACAAGCCCTATCTTTTGGACTATCACTCACTCTGGTCCTATCGATTTTATTTTGTTTTATGTTGTTGATGTTTGTTTTTTGGCCCCCACACCACATTGCTCATGCTTTATTCCTGATTCTGGGATAACGCCTAGCAGGCATGGGGGACCTAGTGATGTTTAAAAACTCAATTAGTGGGGCTGGAGAGATAGCATGGAGGTAGGGCATTTGCCTTGCATGCAGAAGGGTGGTGGTTGGAATCCCGGCATCCCATAGGGTCCCCCACGCCCGCCGGGAGCAATTTCTGAGTGTAGAGTCAGGAGTAACCCTGAGCACCGCTGGGTGTGACCCCAAAACCAAAAGCCAAGAACAAAAAAAAAAAAATAACCTCAATGAGTATTTAAGACAGAACTTTATGCCTTTGATTCAAGCATCTCATAAACATGATTTTATTCATTCTTAAAATTACTGTTGGGCCGGGGGCAGGTAGGGTATTTGCCTGTAACCAACCTGGGTTTGACACCAAGCATCCTACTGGTTCCCTAAAATCTTCCAGGAATAATTCCTGAGGGCAGAGTCAGAAGTAACCCCTGAGCATCATTGAAGAAAACATAATAAAACCAAACCAAAACACCCCAATTAGTGTCTAGTAAGATAGAACAGCGAGTAGTGCATTGGCCTTACATGAAGCCAACCCGGGTTTGATCCCTGTCATTTCTTTTTTTTTTTTTTTTTTTTTGGGGGGGGGGTCACACCCGGTGGCACTCAGGGGTACCTCATGACTCTGCACTCAGAAATCGCTCCTGGCAGGTTCGGGGGACCATATGGGATTCCGGAATTACTCCTGGTGGATTTTAGGGGACCAGTAGGATGCTTGGTGTCAAACCCAGGTTGGTTGCAGGCAAATACCTACCTGCATCCAGCCCAATAGTAATTTTAAGAATGAATAAAATCATGTTTATGAAATGCTTGGATTAAAGACATAAAGTTCTGTCTTAACTACTAATTGAGTTTTTTTTGTTTTTGTGTTTTGGTCTTTGGATCACACCCAAGTAGGGCTCAGGGGTTACTCCTGACTCTACACTCAGAAATCACTCCTGGCAGGCTCAGGGGACCCTATGGGATGTCATATGGGGCTCGAACCACCGTCCTTCTGCATGCAAGGGAAACGCCTTGACTCCATGCTATCTATCCGGCCCGGAATTGGACAATAATTTCCTTGGTCCTCACGTTCCAACGCGCTCGCTCAAGTCCCGCGGGAAGGACTACATTTCCCAGCAACCTCTAGGCGCACAATCCCGCCTTTTTCATCCCGACTTCCGGCAGCGTCGCGTTCCGTCATCCAATCGGAAGGCGGGACGCTCCAACGCTCTGCGCTTTGATTGGCTCGCTCGATAGAAGCCCAGGTTCAAAATTTCAACCGTAGCGACGTCGTCGGGAGCGCGTCGGCCGGCGAGCTGCGGAGCCAGCGCGGGCGCGGAGCTAGTTGAGCCGCCTTCTCCCCTTCTCTTCCGAGTTTGGAGGTGCCTTTTCCTGACTTGGGGGGCTGTCGTTTTCGTCGTCGCCTTCGGCCTCGGCTTCTGCGGCGGTGCGTGGGGGTGAACAGGGGGGACCCCAGGCTGGCGGGGCCTGACGGGGCCTACTGGGGGGTCGTGCTTCGGGCCCCTCTTACCATGCATGCATGCATGACAGCTTCTGCCCCGCAGATTTTGGGGATCGAATGGGCCTGGGGGCGCCCCGCTTAGCGGTGGTTGGTGTCTGGGCCTTTGAACCCCGCCTAGGCGGGGCCTGAGCCTGGGATTTCCCGCCCCCACTTTATTTTATTGGGGCTCCCACTTTCTCTTCGCAAGGGAGATTCGAGCCCAGAGTCTAGGTAACAAACAACAGGTTGGGGAGCCTTGGCTGCCCCCCCCCCCAGATGTTGGTCCCCATCGCCGCCTTGAACATCCCAAGACCCAACGTGAGATCAAAGGAAGTCCCAAGAGGCTTTTCTGGGTTGGTTGTGAGCAAGTGGCTTAAATGCTTTGTTTTAGGGTTCCTTGATTAGAGAGAGAGAGACTTGCAGGATGGACCCGGGTTCGATCTCCGGCATCCCATAAGGTCCCATCATCCCAGAGGGTGCCTGGAGCGATTTCTCAGCACCACGGGGTGTGGCCCTCAAAGCAAAAATGAATCCACAAACAAAAAGAGATTAAAAACAGGCCTTTGACATTCTCCTTAGAGGTGTGTTTAGGATTAAAAGGTATTCACTTCCCCTTGCCTATTCCGCCCTCTTTCCTTTCGTGATGGGTACCCTGTCCTAGAATAGTCATAGGTTGGGGTTGTGTGTCAAGAAAGGGGTGGGGGGAGACAACAATTCTACAATATTCCTTGGATCTTGGATCTCACGCTGGGTCTTGGGATGTTCAAGGCGGCTGGTGGGGACCAACAGCTGGGGGACCAACATCTGACCTAGGCTCCCCAACCTGTTGTTACCTAGACTTTGGGCTTGGATCTATCTGCCCTTCCAGCTTCTTGACAGCATCTGGCCTACTGCCTTTGAGTTTGGACTCCTCTATCAGATGTCAAATTGAACTGGTCCCTGCTGTTTGTAATAAAGGACAGTCTTAGGGCTGTGGCCTCTCTTGTCTGGCTATCCCTACCGACAGTTTGGAGCACCCTGTGTGGTTTTGGAATATTGTTGGCTGTAGAGTTCAGGGTAAAATCACTCCTGTAGATCAAAATGCTAGCGAGTTAATGTCCAACTGATGTACCTATGGGGGCTGAGTTGTGCATGATCAAACCTTGGTGCTGTTAGTATACTGATCTGTGAGCTCCAGGGGCTCTTTCTGGTTTGTTTGAGGGCAAAGATTGATTCAGGTTGATAGGTGACAATGGGAAGGGGCCTGAGAGATAACATGGAGGTAAGGCGTTTGTCTTGCATGCAGAAGGACGGTGGTTCGAATTTCAGCATCCCATATGGTCCCCCGAGCCTGCCAGAGGCAATTTCTGAGTGTGGAGCCAGGAGTAGACCCCAAAACCAAAAAAAAAAAAAAAAAAAAAAAAAGAGCTGTTAACTTGGATAGATGAACTCTGAGATTACTGAAATTAACTGAAACAGCACACATGGAAAACTGGATGTATTCAACGAGGTGACAAATTTGTTTAGACTTCAAAGTCATTTGAGTAAAATAGTTATTTTGACCAGTCTCAGGCTTAAATCTGTTCAAGAACTCTTTTTTTTTTTTTTTTTGGTTTTTGGTTTTTGGGCCATACCCGGCAGTGCTCAGGGGTTACTCCTGGCTGTCTGCTCAGAAATAGCTCCTGGCAGGCACGGGGGACCATATGGGACACCGGGATTCGAACCAACCACCTTAGGTCCTGGATCAGCTGCTTGCAAGGCAAACACCGTTGTGCTATCTCTCCGGGCCCTCAAGAACTCTTGTAAAAAGTTATATGACGATTTGTGTTTTAGGCCTCTACCTTTTTAAAAATATCTGCCACTATACCATAGCCACCACCATGGAAACTTACATTTAAACATTTATTTATTCATCTTGGTTGATGTGATTACCTGTTGCTATAATGCTTGGTTGAAGTGCTCACAAATTTTAGTTGTTTTCTTTTTTTGCGGGGGGTGGGGGGGAATCACACCCACCAGGATCAGGGGCTACTCCTGGCTCTACGCTCAGAAATCACTCCTGGCAGGCTCGGGGGACCATATGGGATGCTGGGATTTGAACCACCGTCCCTCTGCATGCAAGGCAAACAAATGCCCTACCTCCATGCTATCTCTCCGGCCCCATATTTTAGTATTACACTCATTGGGGAGCCAGAGAGAGCGCACAGCCATAGGACATTTGCCTGGCACCTGGCTGACTGGGACTGACCTGGGTTCGATCCCATATGGTCTCTCAGCCTGCTAGGAGCGATTTCTTTTTTGTTTGTTTGCTTGTTTTTTTTTTTTTTTTGGGGGACTCATCCAGCCATGCTCAGGGGTTCCTCCTGGCTCTATGCTCAGAAATTGCTCCTGGGTTTACTCGAATCACTGTTCAACCTTGATCAGCTGCATCCAAGGCAAATGCTCTATTGTGCTATCTCTCTGGCCCAAGGAGCCATTTCTAAGTGCAGAGCCAGGTGTTACTCCTAAGTGCCACTGGGTGTGACCCCCCCAAAAAAGCATCACACTCATTAGGGTTCACATAAGGTTGTGGTGCAATGCCCACATGCTCTGTTGTAGCACTTGCTGAGGGCTATGCTTTAATTTCAGTGCTTAAGCATTTGCTTACATCAGAGGGTAGTTTAGTTGTGCTTGTGTATATTTGGGTAGCTATGATGTTTATGTGATATGCTTGCTAGGGGTTTGTCCTTTCTGGCTGTAGTGTTAGCTTATTTCTCTGTAGTATAGGGGGACTCAGGTCTTAGTTGTGATCACATACATTTGGCTGAAACCCAGGTGGAAGTCACATGGGTAGTGCAGGGATCACAGACAACAATTATGCTTGGTGCATGTGGTAGCATTGGGGGTTAAACTGCCGACCTGAGCCTTGCAAGACTGATTGTCCAAGGTACTTAAATGATCCCCAGGGCCACATCATGACAGTGGGGAGGGGACCTGGTTGGGCACATCTGGTTGTGCTCAGCTCAGGATTATGTTATTTGTTTCTTTTTGCTTTTTGGATTTTTGGGTCACACCCGGCAGCGCTCAGGGGTTACTCCTGGCTCTACGCTCAGAAATCGCTCCTGGCAGGCTCAGGGGACCATATGGGATGCTGAGATTAGAACCAACGTCCTTATGCATGCAAGGCAAACGCCTTACCTCCATGCTATCTCTCTGGCCCCTTTGTTGTTGAATTTTGTTTTGTTTACACCTGGCTCTTTGCTCAAAATTACTCCTGGCATGCTTGGGGGAACCATCTGTGTGATCCTGGGGATAGAACCTGAATGGCCACGTGCAAGGCAAAAGCCTTATTGCTCTGGCCCATAGCCTGGATTTTTTTTTTTTTTTTTGGCTTTTTGGGCCACACCCAGCGATGCTCAGGGATTACTCCTGGCTGTCTGCTCAGAAATAGCTCCTGGCAGGCATGGGGGACCATATGGGACACCGGGATTCGAACCAACCACCTTTGGTCCTGGATCGGCTGTTGCAAGGCAAACACCGCTGTGCTATCTCTCCGGGCCCTTTTTTTTTTTTTTTTTTTGCATAGCCTGGATTTTGTTGTTGTTGTTTGTTTAGGGGATACACTTGGAAGTGCTTAAGTCTCACTCCTGGCTCTGTTCTCTCAGGGAATACTTCTGGCAGGGCTCTGTGGACTGTAAGAGGTGCCAGGAGTCAAACTGGGGTCAGCAGCATGCAAGGCAAGCACCCTATCTGCTGTGATTCCCTTTTCTACTTTAAAAATTAAAGATAGTGGGCCCGGAGAGATAGCACAGCGGTGTTTGCCTTGTAAGCAGCCAATTCAGGACCAAAGGTGGTTGGTTCGAATCCCGGTGTCCCATATGGTCCCCCGTGCCTGCCAGGAGCTACTTCTAAGCAGACAGCCTTGAGTAACCCCTGAGCACCGCCGGGTGTGGACCAAAAACCACACACACACACACACACACACACACACACACACACACACACACACACAATTAAAGATAGTGACTATTCTCTCTCCTCAGATTTTTTTAGTGTGCCCGTTATTTGTCCTGATGTTTTTTTGTTTTGTTTTGTTTTGGTTTTGGTTTTTGGGCAACACCCGGCGGTGCTCAGGGGTTACTTTTGGCTCTCTGCTCAGAAATAGCTCCTGGCAGGCACGGGGGACCATATGGGATGCCAGGATTCGAATCAACCACCTTAGGTCCTGGCTTGGCTGCTTGCAAGGCAAACGCTGCTGTGCTATCTCTCCGGCCCCTTGTCCTGATGTTTGAATGGTATTATTTCCTTTTGATGTCAGTGTTTCTAGATTGTAGGTTTGGGAACTGTTTTAAAGTGGAGTATATACTATCAAAACTAAAAGACAACAAAGGTACATTGGAAATTTTACAATTATCATTTTTGTGGATGAAACAGCAATCTATTAAGAACTTTGGTGTTTCGTGGGGGACTATGATAATTGGAATATGTTTATCAGCACATTTAGGCTATGAGAATAAGTATTGTTGGTCCCTTCATTTTGTTTACTAAAGGAAATTGAATTTGTTCCTCTTTTTTCTGTTTCCAGGTTTTTTTTGTTTTGTTTTGTCGTTTGGTTTTTGGTTTTTGAATCACACTCTGTGGTGCTCAGGGTTACTCCTGGCTCAGAAATCACTCCTGGCAGTTTGGGGGACCATATGGGATGCCAGGATTTGAACCACCGTCCTTCTGCATGCAAGGCAAATGCTCTACCTCCATGCTATCTCTCTGGCCCCTGTTTTCCAGGTTCTTGATAGGAAGTATTGCTAAACTTCAAAATTTCAGAAGAGAGGGCCAGAGTAATAGCACAGCGGTAGGGCATTTGTGTTGCATGAGGTAGAACTGGGATGGACTCAGGTTCAATCTTCAGCATCCCACATGGTCCTCCTAGTCTGCCTGGAGCAATTTCTGAGTACAGAGCCAGGAATAACCCCTGAGCGCTGCTGGGTGTGGTTCAAAAACCAAAAAAAGAAGCAACAAACCCCAAAACAAAATTTCAGAGGAGTAGAATAATACATTGCATTAGATTCTAGCCTGTTGGCAGTGAGCTAATGCATTAAACTATAGGTAAGCCTATATCCACAGTTGATTCACATTAAAAGGAAATATAACGAAGTAAGGCACTTGCCTTGCATGTGATTGTGATCCTGATACAATACCCCCAGCACTGCATATGATTTCTCAGAGATCACTCCTGTGCATAAAGTCAGGACTAACCTCCTGACTACCTCCAAGTGTGGCTTCAGTCCTCCCTAGCCTCACAGGAAGAGTGGGACCTAGGGAGATAGCTTAAAAGGATGAAGTTCATGCTTTGCATATATGGGAACTCTAGGTTTGATCCATGATACTACATTGTCCCCTGAATAATACTAGGGAGAGCCCCTGAGTACTGCCAAGTATAGTATATGAATTTTGGAAGAAATTTAGGAAGCAAAATAATAGCCATATTCTGCTTATCAGTTAACCTAATAAAGAACCTTCATTATTTTCCCCCTTAATTAAATTTATGGCCCAGGAATAGCATAGAGGAAGAGTATGCTTTTTTCATTGTGTACCCCCGATTTTATCTCCAGCACCAAGTATAAAATACAAAGTATTATAAATTTTTGGGGGGTGTTTATGGGCCACATCTGGTGACACTCAGGGATTACTCCTGGCTATGTGCTCACAAGTCACTCCTGGCAGGAGATAATGGAATGCATACTGGGAACAGGGGCGGAGGGAGGACAGCACTGGTGGTGGGAATGCCCCTCACTCATTGTCACTATGTACCATAAATGATGCAGTGAAAGATTTGTAATGCACTTTGGTCACAATAAAAATTAAAAAAAAAAAAAAAGAAGTCACTCCTGGCTTGGGGGACCATATGGGACGCTGGAGGATTGAACTGTGGTCCGTCCTAGGTTAGCGCATGCAAAGCAGACACCCTACCGCTTGTGCCACTGCTCCTGCCCCAATAGATGATGTTTTAAATCATGACATTACTTGATTTTTTTTTTTTTTTGGACTACACCCAGTGGTGTGGGTTTTTCTCCTGACTGTGCACTCAGGGAGCACTCCTAGTAGGGCAAAAGCATGAGATATGAGATAGCTCATATTGGATGCCAAATGGGATGCCAGGGATTGAAGCTGTATTGGCTGTATGCAGGCAAGCACCTTACCAATTGTATTCTCTGTGGCCCTGGTCATTATAAACTTTTCTACAATATAATTTAAATGACTGTGATGGTCTGTTACATAGTTTTAACAAAATATTTTACCTAGTGAAAAATATTGGTCCAGGACTTGGGAATGTGACTGGTAAAGTGCATGATGGCATGTGTGAGTCCTGGGTTCCACTCTGTTACTACCCTCAAGAAATAATTTGTTCAAAGAAAGCATAATTCCAAATAAAATTCCAGGTTGCCTTAGGAAAATTATGCTTTTTTACTTATTTACAAATAGTATGTTTTTGGGGGCTGGAGAGATAGCATGGAGGTAAGGTGTTTGCCTTGCATGCAGAAGGTCAGTGGTTCAAATCCCGGCATCCCATATGGTCCCCGAGCCTGCCAGGGGTGATTTCTTTTTTTTTTTTTTTTTTTTGGTTTTTGGGCCACACCCGGTAAAGCTCAGGGGTTACTCCTGGCTATGCGCTCAGAAGTTGCTCCTGGCTTGGGGGACCATATGGGACACCGGGGGATCGAACCGCGGCCCGTCCAAGGCTAGCGCAAGCAAGGCAGGCGCACCTTACCTTTAGCGCCACTGCCCGGCCCCTGCCAGGGGTGATTTCTGAGCGTAGAGCCAGGAGTAACTCCTGAGCGCTGCTCGGTATGACCCAAAAACAAACAAATAGTATGTACTCATATGAGCACAAATATAGAACTTCAAAATATTTAATATATTCATTATGCAGAAATCAAAATAATACTGAATTGTTTATTTAAACTATTTGTTTTTGGACCTGGTGATACTCAGGGGTTGCTCCTGGCTCTGCATTTAGCAGTCATTCATGGTGGAACTTGGGAAAACCTTATGGGATGCCTGGAATTGAACCTTCTGAGTCTGCTGTATACAAGGGAAATGCTCACTGTCTGCTCACTGTCTGGTCCCTAAATTTTTTTTTTTTTTTTAGGCACTGGAATTTTGCAATACTGTTTATTTTCTTTCTTTGTGGGGGGCCACACCCAGTGGTACTCAGGGGTTACTCCTGACTCTGCATTCAGAAATCACTCTTGGCAAGTTTGGAGGACCATAATGGGATACCAGGGATTGAACTCAGGTTGGCCATGTACAAGGCAAATGCTCTACTGCTATGCTATCGCTCCATCCCATTGTTTTTGTTTTTCTTTGGGCCACACTCAGCAATGCTCTGGGCTTATTCCTGGTCCTGTGCTTAAGGATCACTCCTGGTGGGGTTTGGAGGGGCCATATGGTCGTGATTCTTGAGGATGCTGTTTGGATTGGCTGAGTGAAAGACAAGTGCCCTATCTATTGCACTGTCCTCCAGGCCCTATAATAACTGTTGATCATACTTTTCATGAATACAACATCCCAACACCACACCTACCACCTAAGAATTCATTTCCTCTATCAGTGTCCCAAGAACCCTTGTCAAACCCACTTAGCACCCTGTAAACTGTAGTTCTATAGGCAATACCTTTGGCTCTTATGCTTTATTCCTTACAATGTTTCTTTTTCATTTATTTTGTGTTTATTTTGTTTTTGGGCCAAACCCAGAGGCTCTCATGGATTATGCCTGACAGGCTCTGGGGAACTATTATTAGATGCTAGGGATGGAACCTGGGTTGGCTGCATGCAAAGCAAACGCCCTGCCCATTGTACTATCATTCTGGTCCCTAGATTGTAATTAATTGATATTACAACATCAGAACATGTTTGAGGTTTTACAGAAATTTTTTTCATTGTTTTATAGAAATCTTGGGGTTTTGTTTTGTTTTGTTTTTAACCTTAGAGATAAGCAGTTTGATAGATACTTATCTAGATCCTATTATTTGTGTAGGAAGTGGTTTTATGGATAAATAAGGGTGTAGTTCTTGAAAAAGAACACTATGAAACTCACAGAGAAAGGATAGGAAAATATATTTGCTTGAGATTTCTGGACAGTGATGAATTAGAACAAGTGTCCCTGTGTCCTGTGCTGACTTCTGAGTGCTTGGACTGTGAAGATTGTCATTGGATTTTGAATTGACCCGATTTTGGAAGCTTCATAGATCTGTTTCTGTAAACAGATCTTATTTCAGCATAGAAACTAACAGATATAAATGTGGAAACACCAAGTTCATTATCTTAAGATTTAGTTTGTGACTTTGATTCAACTAAAATTGCATGCTGGATTATGTTGTATTTTATTCCTGTTAATCGCTAAGTACAAAAAAATTTATGTAGGTGTTTTCTCCCTGGGTAAGATGAAAATAACTCAAATGTTTAACTGGTAGTACTGTAACAGGATCACTTACCCATATGAAAGTTAGGGAGGGTATTCCTGGGGAAATAGCACTGCTTGGGAGAGGATTATCTTAAAAACTATGCTTCTAATGAAGTTTTGAGCATCTGTTTTAATCTGTCCTATTACTTACTAATTGTTACATTCATAGTGTTTGCTCTAATAGAAATAGGGAAAACAAAATTCACAAGCTGAATAGTGAGAAATGCTTGAGAATATTTGTCACGCTTAAATCTTTGTTTTGCTTAAGCCATATAAGTTCACAATCTCAGCCTGGCTTAGAATGTTTAGAACCCATTCACATTTTGATTTATAGAATCCATTTCTCTTTTGATTTATTGCTCTTGTCAAGGCTAGTTATTTTTAGTTTGATAGTGAGGAGAGATGGAGGCAATGGAAGTCAATTTCTGATGAATGTGGAAGCTGGATATATAGGTTCTCTTTTTTATTTCTTTTGCAGTATTCCTTAGTTGTGTACTTTCTCTATATTTGTTTCCCCTTTCTGTTACCTTTCGGAGAAAAAGGTTCAGCATTCATCTTTTGGTTATTTTTTATAGCTTGTACATTTCTTTCTTTTGTTTTGGAAGTGGGGTGGGGTTACACCTGGCTTTGTGCTCAGGGGTTACTCCTGGCTCTGCGCTCAGAAATCGCTCCTGGCTGGCTCAGGGGAACCATATGGGATGCTAGGAATTAAATCACCATCAGTACTGGGTCGGCAGTGTGCAAGGCAAATGCCCTACTGCTGTGCTGTCTCTCCAGCCCTTAGCTTGTATTCTATAGGTCGGTCTGTTTATTTGTTGTGGGTATCACTTCTACCTGGAAGCTTCCTCTAACTCTACTGCTTCCCTTGGTAGTATTTTAATAATGGCCCCAGTTCAATTCCTCAATATGTAAGGTTCAACCTGTATTATAATTGTTTATATCCTTTTAAGTATGGTTTCTGTAAGGAAGAGAATGACTATTCTTTCAGTCTTTTTAAAAATTTTTTATTTTTTGGGGCCGGGCGGTGGCGCTCGAGGTAAGGTGCCTGCCTTACCTGCGCTAGCCTAGGAGACGGACCGCGGTTCGATCCCCCGGCGTCCCATATGGTCCCCCAAGCCAGGAGCGACTTCTGAGCGCATAGCCAGGAGTAACCCCTGAGCGTCACCGGGTGTGGCCCAAAAACCAAAAAAAAAACCAAAAAAAAAATTTTTTTTATTTTTTTAAAACTTTTTAAATTTATTGATTAGTTGTTGGGCCACACCCAACAGTGCTCAGGGATCACTCCTGGTTCTGTGCTCAGAAATCATCCCTGGCAGGTTGGGGGACCATATGGGATGCTGGGAATCAAACTGGGTCCCTACCACTGTGCTATCTCTCTGGCCCCCTTTCAGTATTTTTGTTTTTGTTTTTTGTTTTTGGGTCACACCTGGCAGTGCTCAGGGGCTCCTCCTGGCTCTATGCTTAGAAATTGCTCCTGGCAGGCTTGGGGGACCATATGGGATGCCGGGATTTAAACCACTGTCCTTCTGCATGCAAGGCAAACACCCTGTCTCCATGCTATCTCTCCGGCCCCCATTTCAGTATTTTCTAAGGGGCCTTCCTAAGCAGTCAGGGACTCATCTCGACGCTTCTACTACCCATTCATTGCAGCCTGAGGAATATGTGGTCCAACTGTGTGGGCTAGATGGCTGAGTGCTTGGCTGGACCTTGGTGCTAAGGGTGGTCAGGGCCCCCTGTGGTAGAAGGGGGAGGGCCATACTGTGATGGGGATCAAACTCAGGATCTGTTTGAGCTTGCTCTTCAACCCTGGTCTTTATGTATGTATGTTTGTATGTATGTATGCATTTATTTATTTATTTATTTATTAGAAATAAAAATGAACTCTGGGTTCAGTTCAAAAATAAAATGAAGAGGTAACTGTGGGTAGGACAGACTTTGTATGAAGGATGCCCAGGTTTGATCCATGATAACCCAAGATTCCTTGAGTGCTGTCATGTGTGAACCTAAGTACCAAGCTGGGATTAATTCCTGAGCACCATTGGGTATGCCCATAAAATTAAAAGCAGAACAATGGGGCTGAAGTGATAGTGCATTTGCCTTGCACAAGGCTGACCTAGGACGGACCTGGTTCGATCCCCAGTGTCCCATATGGTTCCCCAGCCAGGAGTGATATTCTTTTTTAATAAAATCTTTATTTAAGCAGCATGATTACAAGCATGTTTGTAATTGGGTTTCAGTCATAAACAGAATACCTCCATGCTGACTCTCGGGCCCCAGGATGTTTTAGTTCTGAAACTCTGGTTGATTTAGATAATTTTGAAGTGTGAAGCTGATTCTCTGACTTGGCAGTTTGATTTGTTTGGAAGAATGTAGTTGACACATTTGCTTTTTATTCCTCAGTGACACTAGTTGACAGAAATTCTATCTAGATTAAGGGATGCAGGAAGGCATCCAGTCCCCACAATGCCTAGGCTCTTACTTAAATAGCTGGGTTAGGCCCTGTTCCATTTCCACTTGGACTATGCACTTTAAAATTGAAATTTATTATTGTGGAAGAAGCAATGTAGTAAAAAACATTTCAGAAGTTACTTTTGTTCTTTTTTGTTTGTTTGTTTCGTTCTGTTTTTGGGTTACTCCTGGCTCTATACTCAGAAATCGCTCCTGGCAGGCTCCGGGGACCATATGGGATGCTGGGATTTGAACCAATGACCTTCAGCATGAAAGGCAAAACACCTTACCTCCAATGCTATCTCTCCTGCCCTCAGAAGTTACTTTTGGTTTTATTCATATACTTCTGCTGTCATGCTAAACACAATTCCCCTTCACCCCCCCCCTTTTTTTTTTAGCCACATCTGGCAGTGCTCAGGGCTTACTTTTAACTTTGGACTTTCGTTTCTGTACTTTTGAGTGATTAGAGATCACTTTCTGGTGGTGTTGAAGGATTGAACTGAGGTCGGCAGCATGCATCACGCAGTGACCCGCCAAAACAGACAAACCTCACACAAAAGCATCTAATTTTAACAATAGTATATTAAACACATATTGCATTTTGCCATTTGGAGTGAGGGTAAAAATCCTGCAGTGCTGGTGAGGGTGTGCTGCGTCCTCCACACGAAGAACTAACGGCAAGATGTGACCCAACATGTGACACACGGAGCCCCCGCTCGCTGGCCCGTGCAGTTGTTTCCGAGGGATGGGAGATGGAAGGACGCGCTTGGAGATCTCTCCTCAGAGGTCCGTCCTCTGTGGCAAAGAGCCACAGGATACAAAATAATAAGAGGCAAAGAGCCGCATTCATTTTGGCCAGGAGCCGCATGCGGCTCGTGTTCGCCACCCCTGTTATTAGCCAATATATAGATCATTTAAACGGAAAGCATTATTTCCCCAAAACAAGTGCTTAACAATTATTGCTGTAATAGTAAAAATACTTAATAAATATTATAGGGAAGCTCAGAGACTTCTGGATTATAAACAGATTTATAGAGAAATAAATACTGCTTAACTAGTTCCTGAAATTGAAAGGTACATGGGCCAAAGAGTGACTACAGCTTGAAGGACACTTACTTTGCATGCTGCTGGCCCAGGGTTGATCACATAAGGTCCCCTCCAAGCATGACCATAGTGAGTGATCTTTGAGTATAGAACCTGGGGTAAGCCCTGAACACTGGGTGTGGCTCCAAACTAAAAAAAAAAACCCAATAAAATGGAAAGGTATGCATTCATGTAATAAAACATACTAGAGTATGGGACCAGAGCATTAGCATAGCAATAGGGCATTTGCCTTGCACGTGGCCAATCCCAGAGGGACTCTGGGTTGCTTCCCAGCATCCCATATGGTAACCCCAAGCCTGCCAGGAGCAATTTCTGAGTTCAGAGTGAGGAATAATACCTGAGTGGATGTGACCCGCCCAAAAACAAAAAACCCAAAACATACTAGAGTATAAAAATTTATGTAGGAAAAATATTCCCTAACATAGACCACCTAGAATTTTCTAACCCAAACACTAAAAATATTTTTGTTTTCTTCATAATTATCTATGCATGAAGGTACATATGAATATATATTGCTCCCCCTTTTATCTAATTTTTGGGTGGGTGTTCAGGGGTCGTAGGGGGTCACTATTGGTGATACTGTCCAGCTGTTCTAGGCTCAGTGCTAGCGTGGTAGTACTTGTAGCTACAAGGCTGTAGGCTTACCCCAGTGGTTCTTGAGGAACTTCTGAATTACACCTGGCAATACTAGGGGGTGGTATATAGTGCTAGGGATCAAGCCTGGATTCTTGGTCATACAAGTCTTTCTCTCGAGCCCCTTGACCTGTCCACCAAGTAAGTTTCTTTCTTTTTCAAATACCCCTTCCCCCAATGTGACCCCCCCCACAGTAATCATAGGCTCATAGGCAGTCCTAGGGATCAAACCAGGCTAGGCCTCATGCAGAGGAAGTGCTTTATCATCTCTCTGTACTGCCTGTAGTATCTCTTTCCTTTTTTGCCAGGATGGTGGCCGAGGCAGGGGCCACACTCAGCTATGCTCAGGGTTTATTCCTTTTTTTTTTTTTTTTTGATTGGTTGGTTTTTGGGCCACACCCAGTGGTGCTCAGGCATTACTCCTGGCTCTGCACTCAGAAATTGTCCCTGGCAGGCTGGGATGCCTTGAATCTAACCCTGACCAGTTAGGCTGCATGCTAGGCAAATGCCCTAAGGCAGTGGTCGGCAACCTGTGGCTCTTTAAACTTTTAATTTGGCTCTTCTGTGTGCCGGGCGCTGCTCCAGGAGTCAGGACTCTGTTCCTAGCCTCTGTCTGTGTGGCTCTCAAAATAAATTTCAATCCTGGTCCTGGCGAGATTTGGCTCAGTTGAAAAAAAAAGGTTGCCAACCATTGCCCTAAAGCTGTGCTATCTTTCCAGCCCCAGGATTTATTCCTGTTTCTGTTCAGGGATCACTTCTGGTAGGCTCAGGGAACCATATAGAGTGCCTACAAAGCAAGCACACTACCCTCTATACTATCTTTTTGGTGCCACTGCTTATTTTGGCTATATCAAGTGAACTTTCTTACCCTTACATATGCATAAATACATAGCTATTTACAAGATAAATTTCTATGTTTGGCAATATCTGTCAAAAGGAGAATCCCCCTCCTTTATTTTTATTTCAGTTATTTGTCTTAGCTAGCTATGTAGTTCCATTATTTAGCAGGGGAAAGGTGTGGGGTCTTAAATTTGAATACTTTTCTTTTTCTTTTTTCTTTTTTTTTTTTTGGTTTTTGGGTCACACCCGGCAGTGCTCAGGGATTATTCCTGGCTCCAGGCTCAGAAATTGCTCCTGGCAGGCACAGGGGACCATATGGGGCGCCGGGATTGGAACCGATGACCTCCTGCGTGAAAGGCAAACGCCTTACCTCCATGCTATCTCTCCGGCCCCTGAATACTTTTTAAATGGTTTTCAGCAGCACGCTTTAGTGCAATTGATATTTTTAGGAGGCTAAGTAGAGTTGCTCTATATGACATTCCTGCCTGGGAAATGTTCCCAGTGACCTGGGTTAGGAATTAAGATCATGGGAATTTAAGATTTTCCCATGTCTCTAAGCTTGTTATTCACAGCAGGGGAATTTCATTTATTTATTTATATCCTTCCCTTTGTTGTGATGATTCTCAATCCCCATACACACACATATACATACACACTATTGTGGTGCTTACACACTTGGCCTTGGAATTCCTTGGGGGTCATATGCTATATTTATGGTGCTTGCTGGGGGTTTCATAGTTTAGTTGTGAGTCTTGTACATTTGCTTTCCAGGGGTCATACTCATTAAGTTTTGGTGTCCATGTTCATTCAGGTTGAAGTGCTCTCCATTGAGCAATGATGCTCACACAGTCTTGGGTGGGGGAGTGTCACATTCTTGGCTGCAGTGCTCGTATGTCTTTTAGTGACAGTACTTGTTCAGGGTCCATTACTTCCGCTTGTAGTCCTCACACACTCTTGCTTTTTACCAGGTGCATAGTCTTATGTGGCCCTCGAGGTCCTATTCCGCAGAGCATCTAGTCTTAGGCTTGGCATGTGTGGGGACCATTGGGTAATCAAAAGTGAAACTTTAGGGGCAGAGCAATAATACATTAGGTAGGGTGTTTGCCTTGCATGGGACCAATGGGACCCTGGCATCCCACACATCCCCCTGAACACTGCCAGGAGTGATCCCTGAATTCAGAGCCAGTCATAAACCCTGAGCATATGCTTCCAACTCCCCACCCCCAATTTTTTTTTTTTTTAAAGTTGAGGTTTCATGCTTATAAAGCAGGCACCTCTTGTTTCCCCACAAGGAAATTTTTTTGCATTGTTTTGTTTTTGGGTTATTCTTTGCTCTCTACTCAGGAATCACTCCTGTTCTCCAGGGGACTGTATGGTATGCCATGGATCAAATGTAGTTGGGCCATATGCAACTCAAGCACCTTACCTGCTATACTATCTTTCTGACCCCCAATGAGGAAAGAAATGTCACACCCGGTGGTGCTCAGGGGTTACTTCTGGCTGTGCACTCAGAAACCACTCCTGGCTGGCTTGGGGGAACCATATGGGATGCTGAGGATCGAAACTGGGTCTTTCCGGGGTTGGCCATATGCAAGGCAAACACCCTACTTGGTCTCCCCAACAAGGAAATTTTAGTCATGATTAGTTACTGAGAAATTATTCATTATAGTTCCTTGAGTAGAAGTGTGGTTAGGGAAAGGAGGTATATCAGTAGATTAAAAGGCAGGACTGGAGAGATAGTACATACAGCATGTAGGGTTCTTGCCTTGCATGTAGCTGACCTGGGTTTGATGCCCAGCATCCCATATGGTCCTCTGAGCACTGCCAGCAATAATTCCTGAGTACAATGTCAGGAGTAACCCTTGAGCATCACTATGTGTGTTGTGTCCCCAAAACAAAAAATACCTGCACTGTTAATACCATTTTAAATATCCCCCCCTTTTTTTTTTCATAAGAAGCAGGGACTCAGGTAGTCAGATTTGTGTGTTGTATATACATCTAATAAATGACAGATTAAAAACATTTGAACTTTTAATTTTTGGGGTTTTTTTTGGGCCACACTGGTGACGCTCAGGGGTTATGTCTGGCTATGCGCTCAGAAATCTCTCCTGGCTTGGGGCACCATACTGGATTCTGGGGGATCAAACTATGGTCCATCCTAGGTCAGCTGCATGCAAGGCCAAATGCCCTACTGCTACGCCACTGCTCTAGCCCCAAAATTTGGACTTTTTAGCTAGGTTTGGTTTTGACTATAAGTGACAGAAAATGTGACTATAATGACTTAAAAGATTATTATTCTCGTGGCTGGAGCGGTGGCGCCCATGAAACATTTGGAGAAAGAAGGTTGCTAGTTTTTAGTCATTAATGCTCAATGATGTCAGTTCCAATATGTCATTTTGGTGGACCACTTATTTATACACAATTACTGCTCTAACTGTAGCATGACATTGGCAACCTTCAATATAAGACGAAAATAGAAGAAAAAGGTCAGGAACAAGGACAGTTATCTGTCAAGAAATGAAGATTTTTTTTTTATTATTGTTTTGTTTTTCGGTCATGCCCAGTGGCACTCAGGGATTACTCCTGGCTCTGTGCTCAGAAACCACTCCTGGAAAGCTAGGGGCACAATCTGGGATGCCAGGGATTGAACCTGGGTCGGCTGTGTATAAGGCAAACACATCCTACTCGCTGTGCTAGCGATCTGACTCTAGAAGTTAATTAAGAGGTTTTTTGTTTGTTTGTTTGTTTTTGGTTTTTGGGTCACACTGGCGGTGGTCAGGAGTTACTCCTGGCATGGGCTGCAGAGATAGCATGGAGGTAGGGCGTTTGCCTTGCGTGCAGAAAGATGGTGGTTCGAATTCCTGCATCCCATAGGGTCCCCCAAGCTGCCAGGAGCCAAAAAAAAAAAAAAAAAAAAAAAGAAACAAAGAACTCGCTCCTTGCAGGCACAGGGGACCCTATGGGATGCCGGGATTCTAATTACCCTCTGTCCTGGATCTGTTGTACTCAAGGCAAATACCCTACCACTGTGCTCTCTCTGGCCCCATAAATTATTATTACTTTTTTTGTCTTTGTTTTTGGGCCACACCTGGTGGCGCTCAGGTTACTCCTGGCTCTCTGCTCAGAAATCGCTCCTGGCAGGCACGGGGGACCATATGGAATGTCGGGATTCGAACTACTGTTGGTCCTGTGTCAGCGCTTGCAAGGCAAACACCCTACCACTGTGCTATCTCTCCGCCCCCCCCATAAATTATTATTTTTGTTTGTTTGTTTTTTTGGGTCACACCCGGCAGCGCTCAGGGGTTCCTCCTGGCTCTACGCTCAGAAATGACTCCTGGCAGGCTTGGGGGACCATATGCGATGCCCGGATTCAAACCACCATCCTTCTGCATGCAAGGCAAACCCCCTACCTCCACGCTATCTCTCTGGCCCTTTATTTTTCTTCTTTTTCTTTTTTGGTTTTTGGGTCTCACTCAGCGATGCTCAGGGGTTTATTCCTGACTGTGAGCTCAGAAATTGCTCCTGGTAGGCTTGGTGGACCATATGAGATGCTGGGAATTGAACCACTCTTAGTCCTGGGTTGGCTGCCTGCAAGGCAAATGCCCTGCCGTTGTGCTACCTCTCTAGCCCTTTATTTTAATTTTATAAATAAGATTAAGGAAAAATAAAAGAACAATATAAGGTCAGCACAGCACAGAGGGTATGTACATGGCCAACCCGGGTCTCATTCCTGCTTTTCCAATATGGTTACCTGAACCTGCCACCAGTGATTCCTGAGCACAAAACAGGAATAACCTGAGTGTTGGGCCAGGTGTGGCTCCTAAAAATAAAAACAAAAAGGCTAAATAATAAAAAAAAATACCTACCAGCACAGTGGATGCCATGGTGTTGATACTTAAACCTTGTGTCTTCTGATTGTAACTCAAAGTGTCTTAAAATTACCAAAAAAGAAAAATGAACTTTTAGTTTGATTTGAAGAGTAAGATTTGTTATGGAGGTGAATTTTAGAATTGCAATTGTAGTAAAAATTAAGTAATCACTAGGGAGTTACTGTACTTGAGTATTATAAAATAATTTTCTGGATAATTTGTTTCTTTAGAAGGCGATTTGTTTGGAAGAGTGACAACAAATATTGGCAAATACCTGTTTTGTGCCAGAGGGGAAGACAATGTCAGAGCTGAAAACCTCTTATTCCTATGATGCGCCCTCAGACTTCATCAATTTTACATCTTTGGATGTTGAAGAAGATACTGAAAACATAGATTCTTGGTTTGGTAAGTTTCCGCTTTCTTTTGTCATTTTCATGTTAATGATCTGGAAGGAATGAAAACAAAAACAAAAAAAAATTTTTTATGCGCCAAGACTCCCCCCCCCCAACCCCCCCCCCCCCCGCCACATTTAGCAATGTTCATTGGTCACTCCTGGCTATGTACTAGAAATACTTGTCATAGCAGTTAGGCAAGTAAAAGATATCAAGGGCTCTAGATAGGAAAGAAAAGTCAAGTTCTCACTGTTTGCAATGACATGATATTCACTTTTAAACCAGTGGGTCAGAGACTAAATTAAAGAGGAAATTAAAAGATTCTTGGAGTGCTCGCTTCGGCAGCACATATGCTAAAATTGGAACAATACAGAGAAGATTGGATGGCCCCTGCGCAAGGATGACATGCAAATTCGTGAAGCGTTCATATTTAAAAAAAAAAGATTCTTGGAAACAAATGAGAACAAAGACGCAAATTATCAGAACTGTGGGACACAGCAAAAGTGGTATTAAGAGGAAAGTTTTAGCTTTGCAAGCACTCATTAGAAAGGAAGAAAGGGGGCCTGGAGAGATAGCACAGCGGCGTTTGCCTTGCAAGCAGCCGATCCAGGACCAAAGGTGGTTCGAATCCCGGTGTCCCATATGGTCCCCCAAGCCTGCCAGGAGCTATTTCTGAGCAGACAGCCAGGAGTAACCCCTGAGCACCGCTGGGTGTGGCCCAAAAAAAAGAAAGGAAGAAAGAAAGAAATAACTTAATGACTCAGCTTATAAAATTAGAAAGTGATCAGCAAAATGAACCAAAAATAGGCAGACAGGGCCGGGCGGTGGCGCTAGAGGTAAGGTGCCTGCCTTGCCTGTGCTAACCTTGGATGGACCGTGGTTCGATCTCCCGGTGTCCCATATGGTCCCCCGAGCCAGGAGCGACTTCTGAGCACATAGCCAGGAGTAACCCCTGAGCGTCACCGGGTGTGACCCCCCCCAAAAAAAAAAATAGGCAGACAGAAGGAAATAATAAAACTTAGAGCAGAAATTAATGAACTGGAAATCCAAAAAAAAACAATTTGAAAGATCAATGAAAGCAGAGTTGGTTCTTTGAAAAAATAAACAAGATGTAAACTGTTAACAAAGAAAGGGAGAGAAACTTAATAATGGATAAATATTTGGACTCTTATAACCTCCAAAGATTGAACCAAGATGATCTAGCATATTTTTGGGGGGGGGGGGCGGGAGGGCCACATTTGGTGACGCTCACGGGTTACTCCTGGCACAGGGGACCATATGGGATGCCAGGGATTGAACCCAGTTGTGTTGGGTCAGCCGCATGCAAGGCAAACGCCCTACCGCTGTGCTATTGCTTCGGCCCCTAATGTAGCATTTTTGAACAGACCCATCACTAGTGAGGAGATAATGGAAATCAAAATTTTCCCAAAAACAAGCCCAAATCCAGATAGATTCACTAACCGTTTTTTTCAAACCTTTCAAGAGGATCTACTAACAATCTTTTTTAGGCTCTTCCAGGAAATCGAAGAAACAAAAACACTCCCAAATAGTTTTTATGAGGCTAACTTCATCCTGATACCAAAAGGTGACAGATGCCACAAAAAAAAAAAAAAAAAAAAAAAGAGAACTACAGACTAATATCCCTGCTGAACACAGATCCACAACAAAATCCTAGCATATAGGGTCCAGTACTTCATAAAGGTCATACACATACAAAGGTTCATTCCAGAGATAACAAGGATGATTTAACATATGCCAGTCAATCAATGTAATACACCATATCCACAAATGGGAAAATATGGCCGGAGAGATAGCATGGAGATAAGGTGTTTGCCTTGTATGCAGAGGACAGTGGTTCTAATCCCGGCATCCCATATGGTCCCTTGAGCCTGCCAGGAGCGATTTCTGAGCATAGAGCCAGGAATAACCCCTGAGCACTGCCGGGTGTGACCCAAAACCCCACCCCTCCAAAAAAAAAAACAAATTGAAAAATAAAAATCAATATGATCATATCAATAGATGCAGAGAAAACATTTGATAAGGCTCAATAACACCCCCCCCCCAAAAAAAAAGGGCTCAGTACTCATTCATGATAAAAACTCAACAAGATGAGATTGGAAGGAACTTTTCTCACCATAGTCTAGGCCAGTGCTTCTCAAATAGTGGGGCGCGCCCCCCAGGGATGGCGGGAGGCTTCGTAAAGGGGGCGCATTTGACCTTGTCAAGCTAAGCTAAGCCCCATGTTTATGTCTGCATGTCTCTGGAGCTGAGAGTTGCCGTGTCCTGCTTCAAACCCTGCTTCGAAAAGCTATGCATTGCAAAATGTGCTCATACATGTGCTCATACAAATGCCTTTCATCCAGACATCACCTCTGATTAAAAAATCAGCTCAAATTATTTTATATATATTTTTTGCAGGTTAAAGTCTTTTTGTTTTTGTTTTTGTTTTTTTGGGTCATATCCGGCAGCGCTCAGGGGTTACTCCTGGCTCTATGCTCAGAAATCTCCCCTGGCAGTCACAGGGGTCCATATGGGATGCCGGGATTTGAACCACCGTCCTTCTGTATGAAAGGCAAACGCCTTACCTCCATGCTATCTCTCCGGTCCCAGGTTAAAGTTTTTTTTTAATAAAGATACTACTTACAGGGGCCGGCGAGGTGGCGCTAGAGGTAAGGTGTCTGCCTTGCAAGTGCTAGCCAAGGAAGGACCGAGGTTGGATCCTCCGGCGTCCTATATGGTCCCCCCAAGCCAGGGGCAATTTCTGAGCGCTTAGCCAGGAGTAACCCCTGAGCATCAAACGATTGTGGCCCGAAAAACCAAAAAAAAAAAAAAAAAAAAAAAGATACTACTTATAGTCGCGCGGGGGACGCGAAAAATGTTTTCTTCTTCCTAGGGGGGCATGACAGAAAATAATTAAGAAGCACTGGTCTAGGCCATTTACCACAAGCCCATGGCAAATATTATGCTCAGTGGAGATAAATGAAAGCCTTTCCTCTAAAATCTGGCACAAGGCTGGCTTCCCCCTCTCGCCCGCCACTCCTATCCAACAGTAATGTAAGTACCCTGTTTCCCCGAAAATAAGACAGTAGTGTCATATTAATGTTTGTACCCAAAGATGTGCTAGGTCTTATTTTCAGGGGATGTCTTATTTTTCCATGAAGAAGAATATGGTACACATTTATTGTTAAATGAAAATAAAGGAAATATATTACCTGTATACAGTTCGATAGTATGGTAGTTGTCAATACAAACCAGGCAAACTGAAACCTACAGATGCCAGTCAGGGTTGCCATAGCAGCCAGTTTATGGTAAATTAATTTTTATTTCGAGACAGCCTATAGGGCACTTATTTTCAGTGGATGTCTTTCCTTATATTTCACCCAGAAGGAAAACTAAGTAGGTCTTATTTTTTGAGGATGTCTTATTTTTGGGGAAACATGGTACTTACCATAGCACTTAGGGCATAGATATCAAGGGCGTCCAGATAGGAATGGTGGAAATCAAGCTCTCACTGTTGGCAGATGACATGATACTATATTTAGAAAACCCTAAAGACTTTACCAAAAGCTTCTAGAAGCAATAGATTCATTAACAAAGGGGTAGCCTACAAAATTAATATGCAAGACTCAATGGCCTTCTTATACACAAATAATGATAGAGAATAAATAGACATTAAAAAAAACAATCCCATTCACAATAGTACCACAGAAACTCAAATATCTTGGAGTCGGCATAACTGAACAGATGATGGGCCTATACAAAGAAAATTAAAAAAAAACTGCTTCAAGAAATAAAAGAGGATACAAGAATATGCAGACTTATACCTTGGGAGGATAAATATTACATGGCAATACTCCCCAAAGCATTGTACATATGTAATGCAATCCTTCTAAGATACCTCTGACATTATTCAAAGAAGTGGATCAAACAGTATGGAAATTCATTTGGAACAATAAATGCCCACAAATACCTAAAGCAGCCTTTAGGAAAAAGAAGATGGAGGCATCACTTTCCCCAACTTTATTTATTCATTTATTTACCTATTTATTTACTTTATTTTGGGTCTTGGGTCACACCTGGTGGTTCTTGGGTTACTCCTGGCTCTGCGCTCAGAAATTGCTCCTGGAAGGCTCAGGGGACTTATGGGATGCCGGGAATCTAACCTGGGTCCTTTCCGGGTTAGCCACGTGCAAGGCAAATGCCCTACTGCTGTGTAGCCCCACTTTCCCCAACTTTAAATTGTACTACAAAGCAATAGTCATTATTGGTAGTGAACTAAAGACAGACCCTCAGGTCCATGGAATAGACTTGATACTTAGAGAATGACCCTAGACATACAATCAGTTAATCTTTGATAAAGGGGCACGAAACACAAAATGGAGTAAGGAAAGCCTCTTCAACAAGCAGTGTTGGGACAACTCGTCAGCCACATGCAAAAAAAAGCAAACTCAGACCTCCATCTAACACCAGGCACACATGTCAAGCTAAAATGAATTAAAGACCTTAATATCAGAAACTATAATAAGGTATATTAAAAAAACATAGGCAAAACACTTCATGACATTGAGACTAAAAGTAACTTCAAGGAGGAAACACTTCTGTCTAAATAAGTGGAAGCAGAGATAAACAAATGTTACTACATTAAACTGAAAAGCTTCTGCATGTCAAAGGAAAAGATAAGGGGCTAATATATCTAGGCTATTCACGGTATTGACAGAACTTGACAAAATAAATCTAACCCCGTCAAAAAGAAATACACAGACATTTCCTCAAAGAAGAAATAGATGGGGGATTCTTCAGCCTTGCCCACTGAATAAAGCTAATATCTCCTGGGGGAAAAAAAGGAAAAAAGAAATAGATGGCCAAAAGGCACATAAAAATGCTCTATGTCACTTATTATCAGGGAGATGCAAATCAAAACAACAATGAGGTTTCATGTCAAGCCACAGAGACTGGCACAAATAACAAGAACTAGAATAAAGAACAAGAACAACCATTGCTGGCTGGATGCGCGGAGGAAGTTGCTGGTGGGAATGCTGTCTGGTCCAGCCTTTCTGGAAAACAATATGATTATGCCTTAGAAAACTGGAAATTGAGCTCCCATATGATCTAGCAATACCATTCCTAGGGATATACCCTAGGAACAGAAAAACACACAATGCCCTATTGCAGCTGTATTTACAATAGCCAGTACCCGGAAAAAAATTCAAATGCCCAACAACAGATGAGTAGCTAAAGAAACTGGTGTGTCTATACAATGGAATACTACACAGCTGTTAGAAAAAATGAAGTCCTGAAATTTGCTTATACATGGATGGATATGGAGAGTTTTATGCTGAGTGAAGTAAGTCAGATGGAGAGTAGACACAGTAGTCTCATCTGTGGGATGTAAGAAAAATCAAAGACTAGTATGATAATAATACCCAGAGACAATAGAGATGAGGGCCAGAAGGTCCAGTCTATCATCTGAAGCTTACCACAATGAATGGTGAGCGCAGTAGAGAAATAATTACACTAACAACTATTATGACAATGATTGTGAAAGAGATAAATAGAATGCCTGTTTCAAATACTGGCAGGAGGGTAGGAGAGGAAGCAAATGGGGAACATTGGTGGCAAAAAGTTGCACTGGTAAAGCAGGGTGTACATTTAATGACTGATAGCCAACTACAGACCTGCCTGTAACTTATGGTGCTTAAATAAAGAAATTATTTAAAAAATTAGTACCTTTTTTGGGTCACACCTGGCAGCACTCAGGGGTTTTTCCTGGCTCCACACTCAGAAATCACTCCTGGCAGGCTCGGGGGACCATATGGGATGCCCGGATTCAAACCACTGTCTTTCTGCATGCAAGGCAAACATCCTACCTCCATGCAATCTCTCTGGCCTATTACCGTTTTTGTTTTTTTTTAAATGACCTTAGTTCTTTTTTTTTTTTTTTTTTTTGGGTCACACCTGGCAGTGCTCAGCGCTCCTGGCCCTATGCTCAGAAATCGCTCCTGGCAGGCTCAGGGGACCATATGGAATACCGGGATTCGAACCACTGACCTTCTGCATACAAGGCAAATGCCTTACCTCCATGCTATCTCTCTGGCCCCCAAAAATTACCTTAATTCTAATGTAGAAATTTGTAATTTTGGGGGCCAGAGAGATAGTATGGAGGTAGGGCATTTGCCTTGCATGCAGAAGGACGGTGGTTCGAAGTCTGGCATCCCATATGGTCCCCCAAGCCTGCCAGGAACTGTTTCTGAGTAGAGCCAAGGAGTAACCCCTGAGCGCTGCTGGGTGTGACCCAAAAACCAAAAAAAAGAAAGAAAAAGAAAAGAAATTTGTGATTTCTTTAAAATAATCACCGCTTTTTTAAAAAAAAACAAAAACAAAAAACAACATAGTTGCATAGTGTACATAAGACCTTTTTATTTCTGAATAAAAAGCTCTTTGTATTCCTAAAGTTTCTATTTGTAGACCTTTTGGAGAACAAAACCTTGACTTTGCATGGACTTTTGGGCATTGCGGAATTTAAGATAAAATTCCTTGTGAAAACTTTACTCCCTTCCTGCCTTACATATCTCAAATTCCCCTGAATTTAGGAGGAACGTAGACGTATTCCTTTTAAACCATACAGTCTTGGTTGTGAGTCATAGTGTTCCTTAGTAGGAATATTATGTATTTTGGTGGTTTTGGCTGTATAAATGTGCATAAGCAAAGATAAGATGCTACTTGCAATGGAGAATATGCACTTCTTTTTTTTCTGTAGCCTTACCTCCATGCTATCTCTCCAGCCCCTTTTCTGTAACACATTGTTTGGTGTTACCAATTTATCAGTGGCCTTCTATCTCTGACATATAATTTGTTTCTGTTTTCTTTGGATAACTAGAACTTTTCCAAGTGAGTTAGAAGGGGCTTACAGCTCTCTTTTAAATACATTTCTGATTTAGTTTGATTCCTTGATGAATGCTTGGTTGAATTCTCAACTAAATATCTCACCTTTTCACAGATGAGAAGGCCAATTTGGAGAATAGGATATCGGGGAATAAATGGGCAAGAATTTTTCAGAGCAAAACTCCTTTGAAAAAGACTAATCTCCAGCAAGCTCTTCTTACTCCTTTGAGATCAGGTAAGAAAGAATGTGGTTTTTGTTTGGGCCACAACCGGTGACACTCAGGGGTTACTCCTGGCTATGTGCTCAGAAATCGCTCCTGGCTTGGGGGACCATATGGGACGCAGTGGGATCGAACCGTGGTCCATCCTAGGACAGCTGCTTGCAAGGCAAATGCCTTACTGATGTGCCACTGCAATGGCCTTGAAAGAACAGGTTTTTTTTTTTTTTTTTTTTTTGGTTTTTGGGCCACACCCGGCGATGCTCAGGGGTTACTCCTGGCTGTCTGCTCAGAAATAGCTCCTGGCAGGCACGGGGGACCATATGGGACACCGGGATTCGAACCAACCACCTTTGGTCCTGGATCGGCTGCTTGCAAGGCAAACGCCGCTGTGCTATCTCTCCGGGCCCGAAAGAACAGGTTTTTAAAGTTTGTTGACAGAATCATAGACCAGTGTATTAGGAGTTTGGAGGATCTGAGGAAATTACCTAAGTGATAGATGCTTTGATTTATTGTTGTGAAACTGGCTAATTTGTTTTATGATGAAGATGCAGTTATTTAGCTAAAGTAAATAGCTTAAAGTAAAATGCCTTTAGCTATTATTGTTGACTTTTCTGTTTCTTTCCATTTTTCTCTTTTCCCCCTTAGGTCGGTTTAGTACATACATATGAACTTATAGTTGCTGCATCATTTTTTTTTTTTTGGTTTTTGGGTCACACCCGGCAGTGCTCAGGGGTTATTCCTGGCTCCATGCTCAGAAATTGCTCCTGGCAAGCACGAGGGACCATATGGGACCCCGGGATTCGAACCAATGACCTTCTGCATGAAAGGCAAATGCCTTACCTCCATGCTATCTCTCCGGCCCATCTGGGAATATTCTTTTGTTTTTTTTCGGTGTGTGTGTGTGTGTGTGTGTGTGTGTGTGTGTGTGTCACACCTGGTGGCATTCAGTGGTTACTCCTATGGGATGCCGAGAATCAAACCAGTCAGTTCCAAGTTGGCCTTATGCAAGGCAAATACCCTACCACTGTGCTATCACTCCTGCCCCAGGGAATATTCTTTTTTTTTTTTTGGTTTTTGGTTTTTGGTTTTTGGTTTTGGGCCATACCCTGCGGTGCTCAGGGGTTACTCCTGGCTACCTGCTCAGAAATAGCTCCTGGCAGGCAGGGGGACCATATGGGATGCCGGGATTTGAACCAGCCACCTTGGATCCTGGATTGGCTGCTTGCAAGGCAAACGCTGCTGTGCTATCTCCCCGGCCCCAGGGGATATTCTTGACTCAAGTCACTTCTAGCAGTTCTAGGGAACCATATATAATATGGTGGATTAACTTGGTGTCAGCTGCATTTAAGCAAATACCTTAAACCCTGTATGGTCTCTCTGGCCCAACATTTTTCTTTCTGATTTTTTGTTTGTTTTGGGGTCACATCTGGTGATGCTCAGGGGTTATCTTCTGGCTCTGTTTTTAGGAATCTTAAATGGCCACTGTACTATCTCTGTCCCTCTGATTTGTGTGTGTGTGTGTGTGTGTGTGTGTGTGTGTGTGTGTGTGAGAGAGAGAGAGAGAGAGAGAGAGAGAGAGAGATACATATAGTTAGTAATATCACGATGCTTTGTAACAAATATCTCCTTCACTTTTCTGCTGCGATTTCCCTATCTCAAATATTTTATTTTTGTTTGTTTTTTTTGGGGGGGGGGCCACACTTGCCAATTTTAGGGCCTATTCCTGGATCTACACTCAGGAATCACTTCTGGCAGGGCTTGGAATCATGGGATGCTGGGGTTCAAAACTGTGTTGATCATGTGTAAGGCAAGTGCCTTACCCACTATACTATCACGCCAGTCACTATTATTATTTTTTGAAGCCGGATAGTTTTTGGGGGGCAGGGGGATTGGGGTCATACCTAGTGGAGCTCAGGGGTTACTCTCAGAGCACTTAGAAATTGCTCCTAGGGGCCGGGCGGTGGCGCTAGAGGTAAGGTGCCTGCCTGGCCTGCGCTAGCCTAGGACAGACCGCGGTTCGATCCCCCGGCGTCCCATATGGTTCCCCAAGCCAGGAGCAACTTCTGAGCGCATAGCCAGGAGTAACCCCTGAGCGTCACCAGGTGTGGCCCAAAAACCAAAAAAAAAAAAAAATTGCTCCTAACTGGCTCAGGAGACCATATAGGATTCCAGGAATTGAATCCAGGTCAATTGAGTGCAAGGCAAATGCCCTACCTACTGTGCTATCACTCCGGCTCCTAAGCAGGATAATTTTTACTGAATGAAATTTACTTAGACATGAGGTGAGAGAAAGGAGAAATATATGTTCAAGAAGGAGCATGGGCTTCTCTATAATGGGGAAAAAGGCAGGAAGAGACAGACAAGCAAGAGAGATTGTTCAAGATAGAATACAGGCTTGCGCGAGCAAGCCCATTATTACTCATAATCTGTATGGCTGATGAGGAATTCACTGCAAATCTCATAAGCTGATTTTTAGGCAATGTCTTTTTCTCTTTAGAAACTTCCAGAATTTTATTTCTATTGCTATTCTGATATGATATGATGATATATTTGGGATGCTTTTTTCCTGTGTTGATACCTGGGTACTTCATATATGCTTCAACTAAAGTAGTTTTATAATTGGCCATTTACCCAAATTTTCTCTGCAACTAAAAGTTTTCATTGCTTAGGATAATTTTTCAATCTTGGATATTATATTAAGTTGTATGCATATATGTAAATATTTCTAATTCATTTTCTTGGGGTATGAGTTCTGAGTTGTATTTGTGCTTTTGCAGTTGACAATACTTCTAAAGAGATAGATAAAGAAAATCTGGTGGAGGATCCCATTTCATCAAATTCTTGTTCTTCTTTGAAAGTCAAGGCAACTAGGACAAGAAATACTCCAACCCAACCTCAGAGGTAAGTAAGACTTCCAGAGCTTCAACTTGGAGGTCAGATGAATAATAATTAAAGAATGATGGGGCCGGAGAGATAGCATGGAGGTAAGGCGTTTGCCTCTCATGCAGGAGGTCATCGGTTCGAATCCCGGCGTCCCATATATGGTCCTCCCGTGCCTGCCAGGAGCAATTTCTGAGCCTGGAGCCAGGAATAACCCCTGAGCACTGCCGGGTGTGACCCAAAAACCACAAAAAAAAAAAAAAAAAAAAAAAAAAATTAAAGAATGATTATTTGTGGGGCCAGAGTGATAGTACAGTGGTAGGACGTTTGCCTTGCATACTGTCTACCTGGGACAGACCTGGGTTCGATCCCTGGTATCCCATATGGTTCCCTTGAGTGTTGTATGTTGACAATGGAACTAGCACTGACAACATGAAGTAAACCGTGAGCATATCCAGGTGTAGTCCAAACTCCATCCCTCAAAAAAATAAAAAAGACATGCATATACAAATGTTTGGTGGTTTTTTTTTTTTTTTTTGGAGGGGGGCACACCCGGGGACACTCAGGGGATACTTTTGGCTCTGTGCTCAAAAGTTGTTCCTGGTTGGGGCCGGAGAGATAGCACAGCGATAGGACGTTTGCCTTGCAAGCAGCCAACCCAGGAACAAAGGTGGTTCGAATCCTGGCATCCCATATGGTCCCCCATGCCTGCCACACCTGAATGCCGCCGGGTGTGCCCCAAAAACCAAAAAAAAAAAAAAAAAAAAAAAAAAAGTTGCTCCTGGCAAGCTTGGGGGACCATATGGGATGCCGAGGATTGAACCCGGGTTCATCTTGGGTCAGCTGCGTGCAAGGCAAATGCCTTACCGCTGTGCTATTGCTCTGTCTCCACAATAAATGACTTATAGTGTTCAGTATTTTCATACAGAAAGTTTGGAGATCTGTGAATGTCATTCAGATAAAATGCTGTCCTTACATATGTGTAGCCCTGGATCTGGTCTCTGGTAACCCTGCTTCCACTCAAGTAGAAAGTATTGAGAGAAATGAAACAAAGCCTAAAAAGTGGTACTGACAGTGGTTTATGGATTGTGATACCCAGTATTGTAAAGGTGTCAATACTGTCCAGTTGAGCTGTAGATTCAGCATATTAAGTGATTTTCATTTTGGAGTGCTTAGTTGATGCTAAAATATAAACAAATGCTAAATTTTTAAAATGGTTAAAATACATTTTGTTTTGTTTTTGGGCCACAGTTCTTTGGGCTACTACTAGAATTTGACTAGGTAGTTTAATTATATTTTCAAATTTCTTAGAACATTTATGTTTGTAGTAGTTATATTTATTACAGATAAATGTTTGTCAATTCCTCTATCATAGAAGATCTATTAGACTTTCTGCTCAGAAGGATTTGGAACAGAAAGAAAAACAACATGTAAAAATGAAAGCCAAGAGATGTGCTACTCCTGTAATCCATGAAATTCCACCCACCAAGAAAATGAAAGTGTAAGTAGCTATAGCTTTTATCAGTTGTCATAAGTTTAACTCATTGGTATCTGTGATGATGTTTGTTTTAATTTTTATTAAAAATGCATCTTGCGGGGCTAGAGTGGTGTGGCACAAGCAGTAAGGCTTGCCTGCGCTAGCCTAGGACGGATCGTTGTTCAATCCCCCAGCGTCCCATATGGTCCCTAAGCCAGGAGTGATTTCTGAGTGCATAGCCAGGAGTAACCCCCTGAGCATCACTGGGTGTGGCCCCCAACCCCCCCCCCCCATGTATCTTGCCTATTCAGCCAGAGGTTTAGAGAATAGTAATTTAGTTGTTTCATAGAATTCTAAAAGTAGTTTCCTGTGATTCAGTGTTTGAATACTGCCAGACCAGCATCTCAATATTCTTGGGGGATGAGTCATTCTGGCAGTGATTAGGGAAGGAGCCATATGCAGTGCTGGGGACTGAACTAGGATCAGCCATATGCAAAACAAGTGCCTTAACTCCTGTACTGTTTTCTCTGACTGTTTTTCTCTAGGTTTTTATTCCCATACTTTTATTCAAAATGACTATTCTAGGTTCCTTTTCTAAATCATTTTTATTTTACTTTCTTTTTTTTGGGGGGGGGGTCCACACCCGGCAGTGCTCAGGGGTTACTCCTGGTTCTGTGCTCAGAAACCACTCCTGGCAGGCTCGGGGGACCATATGGGATGCCAGAATTCAAACCACTGTCCTTCTGCATGCAAGGCAAAAGCCCTACCTCCATGCTATTTCTCCGGCCCCTTCTTCTTCTTTTTTTAAATCCATTTTTTGGTTTTGGGGCTACACCCAGCAACCTCCAGGGGTTACTCCTGGCTATGTGCTCAAAAGTTACTCCTGACAACTCAGGACTATATGTGATATTGGGTATTGAACCCTTGTCAGTTGTGAGTCAGCTACGTGCAAGACAAATGCTCTACTTGCTGTGCTATTGCTCCAGTCTATTTTAAAATAGAGACTATGCCAAGGAACGTTTGGGATGCTATGCTGTGTTGGGGATCAAACTCAGGGCTTTACACAAATTACCAGTTAAGCTTTTTTTTACTATCCAACTTTTTTTTTTTTTTTTTTTTTTTGGTTTTTGGGCCGCACCTGGTGACTTCTCGGGTTACTCCCACCTATGCACTCAGAAATCACTCCTGACTTGGGGGACTATATAGGATACCGGGCGATCGAATCACTGTCTGTCCTAGAGCAAATGCTCTACCGCTTACGCCACTGCTCTGGCCCCATCCAACAACTTTTAATATGACTTCTTTTGGCATTCTCTTGGCATTTGGCATTCTCAGTTTACCAGCCATTGATATGTTTGATTTTAACACACACACACACACACACACACACACACACACACACACACACACACACCTTCCCTATCCACACACACACACACACACACACACACACACACACACACACACCTTCCCTATCCCTTGTGGTTCTCAGGAACATTCTCAGTTTACCAGCCATTGATATGTTTGATTTTAACACACACACACAACACACAACACACACCACACACCACACACACACACACACAGACACACAGACACACACACACACACACACACACACCCTTCCCTATCCCTTGTGGTTCTCAGGAGCATTCCTGACTTTGTTCTGGGATCTTTACTGGCAGTGCTGATCTTACTGTGCTGGGGATTGAATTAGGGCCATTGGTATATATGATATGGTAATAACACTCACTATTTAAGTATGTTGTGGTCGCAAGACAGGAGGAAATGTTCTTTTTAGCTTTAGTGTTATCTGGCAGTTTTCAGGGGTCACATCTAGTAGGGAAACCTTATGTGGTTCTGGGGATCAAATTGGGTTGGCTGTGTGCAAGGGAAATGCTCAATCTACTGAAGCATCTCTCAAGCGCAGAAATGAGAACTTTTATTAACTTTTTTTAGTGAAGCAAGCTAGGTTTTATTGAAACTTATTTAGAAAGATGTCAGGGGAGAAAAGGGAGAAGTACATGTTCGAGAGAAGACATGGGCTTCTCCAGAGTGAAAATGAACAAGCAAAGAAAGAAGCAAGTAAGATATTCATTAAGGGATAACTTGGGCTTGAAGAGCAAATGAGATGAGAAAATTTTAATGTTCTATGTGGTAGAAGGGCTGTATAGGTTGTACTTTAGGAAATGGAGAAATTATTTTTCTGTCCTTTCAAACTCAAGTTCTAATAACAAAATGAAGCCAGAGGAAGATGGTAGTGCTCAAGATATTTCTCAGAAGAATGAATCTTTCCAAGAGAAAGCCAAAGGCAAACAAGGAAGGTATGTTTTCGTCCCTAAATTTGTTTTTTTTCCCTTGAGTTTAAATGACAATAAATAGAGCAAAATTGCAATTAGTACATCTGTAGTCAGTTATTTTGGAATTTGGGAAAATCCTAAAGCTTCAATCATTAGGTGGTGAATTCTTAGCACATGCTTCTCTTAAAATCTTGAGAAAAATTCATTCTTAAAAGCAAATGTAAAAATTAAGAGAAAAAAGTCTGTAAAATTTCTTAATACATAAATTAAATATTTTAATTTTGCTAAGCTCTTCTGGTTTTGATCTGAGTAAATAGATTTTGTTTTGTTTTGTTCCGGGGTTATATCCATTGGTGTTCAGGAGTTAACTTCTGACATTGTGCTTGGGGCACATTTCTGGTGGAGCTGGGGGGGGGTCTATGTGGGGTTTCAGGGTTCTAATTTTGGTCAGCTGCATGAAAGGCAAGTGTCCTACCTGTTGTACTATCATTCTGGCCCCCTTAAAAAATTTTTTTTTCCAGGCTAAAACAATATATAAAGCACTGTTGAGTTATTTTGAATAATTGAATCCCTTTCTTCTGTACCCATGTTATTAGTTTGCCTTTGAGACAGAAAGTTCTAAAAAGTACGGAGGAGCAAGAGTTGGAAATGAGAATGAAGATGCAGCAGGACGTGATGGAGATGCGGAAAAAGAATGAAGAATTCAAGAAAATTGCTCTTGCAGGAACAGGTTAGTTGAATCTGATTTTAGGTGGATTTTTTGGTTTTTAAATTTCTGAAGAAAAGCATTTTTAGTTAATAGCATAAAACTCTTATTTTGAAGGGTCTTGTGTTTACTGGATAATGGATTTTGTAATAGCCAATGGTCTTTCCCTAGGACATTTTCCATTTTCCATATACCATTTCTTTCTTAGAGCATATCTAACTTTAGTATCATTCCTTTTTTTAATCCCCCGGTGCTGAAAATTGAACCTGGGACTTTGCATAACCAAGGCAAATATGCAATCTGCTTAATTTTATTTCTGTTTTGAGGCCCTTTTCCATGAGGATTTTTCCAAATAAAATTTCCTTTAAAGAGCCGTCCAAATTACTTTTCTTTGACTTAGATAAAGAAGGAACTAGGATTGCAATAGAAGATAGAACAATTGGCAGGCTAGTTTTTTATGTTTTGTTTTTATATTTTTATGTTTTATTTTGTTTTGTGGGGTTTTATTTGGGGGGGGGCTCTGATTTCTCCAGCAGAGGAAATGAAAGTGATATCTCGGGGCTGGAGCAGTAGCACAGTGGGTAGGGCTTTTATCTTTCAAGCAGCCAACCTGGGTTCGATCCCTGGCATCCCACATGGTTCCCCCAAGTCTGCCAGGAGTGATTTCTGAGCAGAGTCAGGAGTAACCCCTGAGTGCCCCTGAGCTTGGCTCTAAGGCAAAAAAAAAAAAAGAAAGAAAGAAAGAAAGCAATATCTATGAGTTACATCTAGATGCAGCCATGGAGACACAGTATACTGTGTACACTGGAGCTTAAGGGTTGTGCTTTGCTCTGCATTGAATTGTTATTGTTAGAGTTAAAGCTATAATTTCTAATGTGTATTGAAAAAAATACTTTCCTCTTAGAGATGCTTACAAAATACTTTTATTATTTTTGTTGTTATTTATTGGGCCACACTGCTTAGGAATTACTCCTGGCAGGGTTCTGGACCATATGGGATGCAGGGATCAAACCCTGATCAGCTTATAGCTTATAGCAGCTTATAGCTGCTGAACTATTGTGCTGGTCTCTCAAAATGCTTTTCAAGTCAGATTATAGACTTTTTTTTTTTTGGTTTTTGGTCACACCCAGCAGCACTCAGGGTTACTCCTGGCTCTATGCTCAGAAATCGCTCCTGGCAGGCTTCGGGGACCATATAGGATGCTGGGATTCCAACCACCGTTCTTTTGCATGCAAGGCAAACACCCTACCTCCATGCTATCTCTCAGGCCCAAGACTTTTTTTTTTTAAACTTTATTTATTGATTGGTTAGTTGGCTGTTGGGCCACATCCAGTGGTGCTCAGGGGTTACTTCTGGCTCTACACTTAGAAATCACCCCTGGCAGGCTGGGGGAACCATATGAGATGCCAGGAAATGAACCGGGTCCCTCCCAAGTCGGCCACATGCAAGACAAATGTCCTATCACTGTGCTTATTTAAAGTATTCCAGTTATTTTGTGTCTCCAGAGCACCAATACACCTGAGAGATGAGGTGTACTAGTTTTATGTGCACTTTTTTTTTTTACAGCATATAGATTGAGGGGCCGGCTCTCAGATTTTGTATTACTTAGTGAATAAGGAGGCTAGAGTCCTAAGAATTGTTTAAAGTTTTGGATTTCTTGTACAAAGTGAATAAAGTTTTTAGATCCATGGTTACAGCAATATGAGGAGTAGAATAAAGAGGTTGGACTGTTGTTTTTTATGTTTTCAGTGTTACCTAGGTGTTTACTTTATTCCAGGACAGTCTTTGAAGAAACCAGTGAGCCAGGTAACCAAAGCAGTTGACTTCCATTTTCGCACAGATGAGCGAATTAAACAGCATCCTAAGAACCAGGAAGAATATAAGGAAGTAAACTTTACATCTGAACTGCGGAAGCATCCTTCATCTCCTGTAAGTTGATGGACTGAATGAATATTTTTGTTCCTAATTCAGTTAGGATTTCACACATAGGGGCCGGAGAGATAGCATGGAGGCAAGGCGTTTGCCTTGCATGCAGAAGGACGGTGGTTCGAATCCTGGCATCCTATAGGGTCCCCAAGCCTGCCAGGAGTGATTTCTTTCTTTATTTAAAAAATTATCTTTATTTAAACACCGTGATTACAAATATGATTGTAGTTGTATGATTTTAGTCATGTAAAGAACACCCCCCTTCACCAGTGCAAGATTCCCACCACCAATTTCCCAGATCTCCCTCTTCTCCACCCCACCCACACCTGTACTCGAGACAGGCTTTTACTTCCCTCGATCATTTACATTGTTATGATAGTTCTCATTGTAGTTATTTCTCTAACAACACTCATCACTCTTTGTGGTGAGCTTCATGTAGTCAGCTGGGTCTTCCAGCCCTCTTTTTTGTCTCTGGGAATTACTGCAAAAATGTCTTTTATTTTTCTTCAAACCCATAGATGAGTAAGACTATTCTGCGTTTCTCTCTCTCCCTCTGACTTAACTTCACTCAGCATAATAGATTCCATGTACATCCATGTATAGGAAAATTTCATGACTTCATCTCTCCTGACGGCTGCATAATATTCCATTGTGTATATGTACCACAGCTTCTTTAGCCATTCATCTGTTGAAGGGCATGTTGGCTGTTTCCATAGTCTGGCTATTGTAAATAGCGCTGCAACAAATCTCCATATTGCTTTCCATAAAGGTTGGACTAGACGGCATTCCCACCAGCAGTGAATAAGAGTTCCTTTCTCTCCACATCCCCGCCAGCACTGCTTATTTCCATTCTTTGTGATGTACGCCAGTCTCTCTGGCGTGAGATGGTACCTCATATTTGTTTTGATTTGCATCTCCCTGATAATTAATGATGTGGAGCATTTTTTCATGTACCTTTTTGCCATTTGTATTTCTTCTCCCCATTTTTTTGATAGGGTTAGATGTTTTTTTTCTTGTAAAGTTCTGTCAGTGCCTTGTATATTTTAGATTTCTGAGTGTAGAGCCAGGAGTAACCCCCCAAAGAAAACAAAACCAAAAAAAAAAAAAAGGATTTCACACATCGTACTTAATGTTGTTATAGTATAGTAATATAGTTGAGAAGAAGTAAATTTTTTAGTTGAAATAGATCTATATCTGGACTAGATAGTACAGAAGGTAAGGTAATTGCCTTGCTTGTAACATAGAGTTGATCCCCAATACTGCATGGCCTCTCTGATTACTGTAGAGAATAGCCCTTACCAAGCACAGAGCTGAGAATAGCTCCTAAGCAATCTTGGGAATAGTTCAACAGTCAAAGAAGAAAGATCTGGATCTTCAATTTTCTTTGTTAGCTATGTGACCTTTGATAAAAACTCTCTGGGAACCATCTTACCAAGTCGTTGAAAAAATTGAGTTGAGGGTAGACATAAGACATAGGCAAATGCTCTACCCACGGTGCTATCACTCTAATCCAAGGACAAGCACTTTGACCCCTGTATTCTTCCCTTTTATGTTTTAAACCTGGAGTGGATTTTTGTTTGTTTAGGTATAGGTCCTCAAAGAATGTTGGTTCCAGTCAGAGACTCATTTTATAAAATGAATCATTCAAGGAATTGGCATCTTCATCATTCAGTTTCAGGAAAGATTCAGAGCTAGAATCCAAATCTAAATACTGATAAAGGGAGGAATTCAATAGACTGGTTGCATGTCTTGTTTTACTAAGTGCTAAGTTAGATGCCCAGCACCATATGACCCTTCAAACACCATGGGGTGTACGTCTGGTGGCTCCCTGGTGCTGTCAGGTGTGGCTCTGGTGGTTTCTAAGCACACTGGTGTGGCCTTAGAGTAGCCTATCACTGACCTAAGCACTGAACTGTTTGTATTTTTCGACCAAGTATTTTCAGGAGTGGCCCCTGGGCCCACTGAGTGCTTCTTGGTCAGCTTTGCAAGCTCCCTTTCCTGCAAAATAAAGGTGTGATATTTTTCTTTGTAATTGTTTTTTGTTTTGTTTTGTTTTTTGGGTCATACCCAGCAATGCCAGGGGTTACTTCTGGCTTCGCACTCAGGAATCACTCTAGACAGTGCTTAGGGTACAGGGGATACCAGGGATAAAATTTGAGTTAGGCATGTAACAAAGCAAGCTATGTATCCCTGTTTTTTTTTTTTTTTTTATATGTTAGTTTTGTTTGTTTTTTTAGTGGCATTAGAAATGGGATGCCATTGCAACTGCCTTTATTCCTTCTTTAAGTCTAAGAAATCTTGTTATTGATTATTTTAAATTATAAACATGTTAGGGCCAGAGAGAAAGTATAACTGATAGATCACCTGGGTTCTATCCCAGTACTGCATATGCTCTCTGAGACCAGCCTACTGCAGAGCCTGTAAGCTCTAAGATGGGTGTGGCCCTAAAACCAAAACCAAACAAAACATTAACATCAAGAATGACCTTAATTGGGGCCAGAGAGATAGCACAGAGTAGGATTTTGCCTTGTATGTAGCCCACCCAGGACGGATGGTGGTTTGCAAGCTGCATATACGGCCACATACTTCAGGAACTCCAGGATCTGTAGAACTGAGCTGACCAGTTTACCTGGTTGTTCATGGGTATTGCTGCCTGTGCTTCTGGAAATATGGAGGGACACGTGGGGGAGGCTGCCGTCCCTACTCTGAGAAGACCTCAGAGCTTTCAGCCAAAGCACTGATGTGCTTGGGATTTTGGTTTGGTGTCTCTGCAGAGATTACTTGTAAAGTAGTGAAGTTGGGCCATTAGCATGATGGCTGTGGCAGTGGTGTGTGGATGTGTGCTATGAGGGTGTTCCAGAATTTTCAGCCAGAAGACCAGTGTACCTTTGAATTTTAGCTGTTTGGTTTTCATCGCTTCCAAAATATAGATATACCGTATTTTCTGGCGTATAAGATGACTTTTTTTTTTTTTTTTTTTTTTTGGTTTTTGGGTCACACCCGGCAGTGCTCAGGGGTTATTCCTGGCTCCATGCTCAGAAATTGCCCCTGGCAGGCACGGGGGACCGTATAGGACGCAGGGATTTGAACTGATGACCTTCTGCATGAAAAGCAAATGCCTTACCTCCATGCTATCTCTCCGGCCCCATAAGACGACTTTTGAAACAAAAAAGTCAACCGAAAATCGGGGGTCGTCTTATACACCGAGTATATCCCAAAAAATGTTTCAATATGCCGCTAAACGAAATTTGTCTGAATATTGCCACAAAACGAATTTTCCAACTCGATCCTGCACCAATCACTGCCAGGCTGCTCGGACCACCTCTCTAACTCAGCCAATCCATGCAGGCTTTTTATGCATGCAAATTAGACAATGTTCTGGACCCGAATCTACATTGTCAAAAGCCTGCTCAGATTGGCCAGAGTCAGAGAGGACGTCTATTACAGTATAACCTCTGAACCTTTCCTTGTTGTGATTGGCTCACTGTGGTACATACTGTTGCAGCACAGGAACGTTCTGATACAGCGAATATAGGCCTAAATCTATGTTTTAACTGCAAAATTAGGGGGTTGTCTTATACGCTGGAAAATACGGTAATTATTTTTCAAGGAATGAAAAAAACTTTACATGGGCTCTTTATTTATTTATTTATTTTTTCTTTTGTTTTTTTCGGTCACACCCGGCAGCTCTCAGGGGTTACTCCTGGCTCCACTCCTGGCAGGCTCAGGGGACCATACGGGATGCCGGGATTTGAACCAGTGACCTTCTGTATGAAAAGCAACCACCTTACCTCCATGCTATCTCTCCGGCCCCTCCCTTTTTTTTTTTTTTTTTTTGGTTTTTTTTTGGTTTTTGGGTCACATCCGGCAGTGCTCAGGGGTAACTCCTGGCTCTATGCTCAAAAATCGCTCCTGGTGGGCTCAGGCGACCATATGGGGTGCCGGGATTCAAACCATCGACCTGCATGGGAAGCAAACGCCATACATCCATGCTATCTCTCTGCCACCCTCCCTTTTTTTTGGGTTTTTGGGCCACACCCGGTGGTGCTCAGGGGATACTCCTGGTTGTCTGCTCAGAAATAGCTCCTGGCAGGCACGGGGGACCATATGGGACACCAGGATTCGAACCAACCGCCTTTGGTCCTGGATCGGCTGCTTGCAAGGCAAACGCCGCTGTGCTATCTCTCCGGCCCTCCCCCTTTTTTAATGTACTTCAGTATTTCTCTTTTTAGGGCTCTTTTTCTTTTGATGTTTTGTGATGATAAGTTGTTTATGCTAGATTATTTCATAGCACTTCATATGGTGAACAACTTCTTTACAGGCTCGAGTATCTAAAGGATGCACCATTATTAAGCCTTTCAACCTGTCCCATGGAAAGAAAAGAACATTTGAAGAAGCAGCTTCTACATATGTGCCTCTTGCACAGCAGGTCGAAGCCTTCCACAAACGAACCCCTAACAGATACCACTTAAGGAGTAAGAAGGATGATGTTGGTAAGTTTATGATCAATATTATGATTTTCTGGAGCCTCTCTAGATTTTTGTTTTAGTTTTGCGCTCAAAAGTCACTCCTGGCTAGCTCAGGGACTGTATGGGATGCCGAGGATTGAACCCAGGTTGGCTGTGTGCAAGGCAAACGCCCTGCCCACTGTACTATTGCTCCAATCCCTAGACTTTTCTTTTATTATATCTTATCTTGAAATCCTACCTTTTAAATAAAGTATGACATGATGACAGTATGTAAGTTGAACATTTTCCAAACTACCTCTCTGCGTGTTTCTACCTATCAGCCATCTGACCCTCCGTATAATGATTAGCTATGGGGAAAGAAAGTAATCGGAGATGCACTCTCCTTATGTAATACGAATATCTTTTACTTGTGTCACAGTGTCACAATACATCTAAGTATCTATAGGAAACGTGCGACTGAAGCAGCAGCACTGTGGATAGGATGTTTGCTTTGTATGTGGACGACCCAGGTTTGATTCTTGGCCGTCTCGCATGGTCCCTGGTATACCACGAGGAGTGATTCTGACTACAGAGTCAGGAGTAAGCCCTGAGCACAGTCATGTGTGACCACCACCCCGCCACAAAAAAAAAACAAACGAAAAAATAATTTAATTTTCAAGATTGTATGCTATTTTGTTCAGTGATTGAATCCACTGTACTCTTTCTGAGTCCTGAAGCCTGGCATTTTTCTAAAAATTATTTTTGGTGTTTGGCCAGGAATATACTCAGTAGTGGTGCATTTGCCTTGTATGCATGAGTCCCTGCCATTTAAAAACTTTCTCTTTTGGTTTTTATCTCCTACTCCACTAACTTAGAGGATTCATTCTAGATAAACTTTAGAATATACCTAGCTAGATAAATTATTTTTCTGATCAGTATGATGATCTTTATAAGTTCTGCTTTGAGTTTTTTCTACCTTGTTTTTTGTTGTTGTTGTTTTGGGCCACACCTAGTGACACTTAGGGGCTACTCCTGGCTATTCGCTCCTGGCTTGGGAGACCATATAGGACACGAGGGGATTGAATCGTGGTCCATCCTAGGTTAGCGTGTGCAAGGCAGACACCCTACTGCTTGCGCCACCACTCCGGCCCCATCTACCTTTTATTTTTTGTTTTGTTTTGGTTTTGGTTTTTGGGTCACACCTGGCAGCGCTCAGCGGTTCCTCCTGGTTCTATGCTCAGAAATCACCCCTGGCAGGCACAGGGACCATATGGGATGCCGGGATTCGAACCACCGTCCTTCTGCATGAAAGGCAAACGCCTTACCTCCATGCTATCTCTCTGGCCCCTGGTTTTTTTGGTTTTTAGGTCACACCCGGCAGCACTTGGGTTACTGTTACTCCTGGCTCTACGCTCAGAAATTGCTCCTGGCAATTTCTTTTTTTTTTTTTTTTTTTTTGGGCCACACCCATTTGACGCTCAGGGGTTACTCCTGGCTATGTGCTCAGAAATCGCCCCTGGCTTGGGGGGGACCATATGGGACGCCAGGGGATCGAACCGCGGTCCGTTCCTTGGTAGCGCTTACAAGGCAGACAACTTATCTCCAGCGCCACCTTCCCGGCCCCATCCTGGCAATTTCTAGCAAGCTCAGGGGGCCATATGGGATGCCAGGATTCGAACCACTATCCTCCTGCATGCAAGAACACTCTACCTCCATGCTATCTCTCCAGTCCTATCTTTGATTTTCAAAATTTATTTTTGTTTTTGGGCCACACCCTGCAGCACTCAAGGGGTTATTCTGTACTCAGAAATTACTCCTGGCTGGCTCTGGGGACCATATGGAATGCCAGGGATTGAACCTGGGTCTGTTCCAGGTCAGCTGCATGCCCCACTGCTGTGCTTTCGCTCTGGCCCCTAATTTTTAAATTTATTATTGTTTAAAAAATATTTGTCTTTTGGGCCACACTTTTTCTAAGAAAGATAATATTTTGCAGTTGAATTAAACAAGCTGATTTGTCAAGTATTGGCATTGTCATTAAAAAAAAAAAATAGAGGCTGGGGCCGGAGACATAGCATGAAGATAAGGCGTTTGCCTTTCAATCAAGAGGTCATCGGTTCGAATCCCGGCATCCCATATGGTCCCCCGTGCCTGCCAGGAGCAATTTCTGAGCCTGGAGCCAGGAATAACCCCTGAGCACTGCTAGGTGTGACCCAAAAACCACACACACACACAAACAAACACACACACACACACACACACACACAAACACACACACAAATAGAGGCTGTTGGGGCCAGAGCAGTTGTACAGCTGCTAAGGTACTTATCTTGACATGGCAAACCTGATTTTTTGTTTTGTTTTGTTTTTGGGTCTCACCTGGCAGTGCTTAGGGGTTACTCCTGGCTCTGCACTCAGAAATTGCTCCTGGCAGGCTTGGGGGGCCATATAGGGTGTCAGGATTTGAACCCACTGTCTGTCCTGGGTTAGCTGAGTGCAAGGCAAACAAACGCCCTACTGCTGTGCTATCTCTTCAGCCCCAGAAGTGATTCTTAAGTGCTGAGTATCACCAGGTGTGGTCCAAAAGGAAAATTGATTTTCTTTTAGAATGTAGAGTTTTCTAAAGCATATCATCATTGCTCTCCTCAATAATGCACGAGAGAGAGAGAGAGAGAGAGAGAGAGAGAGAGAGAGAGAGAGAGAGAGGAGAGAGAGAGAGAGAGAGAGAGAGAGAGAAGAGACTGACTGTCAGGTTGACAAGTGATCTAAGCTGAGTGGAGGGCAGTCATTTTGTGATTTGGCATCTTTGGACTGATTAATGAGGTAGCACCTGTAGATAAATGTGTCTTTGTAAATTGAGTATCTGTAATCTTGGTTTGCAGCTCTGTTGCCTTCTAAACCTGTTGTGGCTAAGATCTGCAAAGACCCACAGACGCCTGTACTGCAAACCAAACACCGTGCAAGGCCTGTCACTTACAAAAGTGCAGCGGAACAAGAGATTGAGGAATTGGAGAAAATACGACAGTAAGTTCCCACTGGTAGTATTTGAGGAAAAATCCATTTTCAGTTTTGTGAGAGGGAGTTGCTTTTGGGGGTGGGGTGGGGAGATACACCCAGTGTCTCTCAGGAGTTACTCTTGGCTCTGTTACTCCTGGTAAGCTTGGCAGAACATATGGGATGCTGTGTGCAATGCTGGGTGGCCACATGCAAGGTAAATGCCCTACCCTCTGTGCTATTAGGCCTGGAATTACTATTCTTGCCATGAGATTTATGGCACATAGGTTATATACTCTGTAGATACCCTAAACCAGTGAAAAACTAATGTTGATGTGGGAGAACTTATGGCTTAATTGAAGAGGAGGTGCCTCTGAAGTTAGTTTAGTAAGATCCCACCCACTTAAAACTACTCTAGGGATTTTGTTTTTGTCCACATACATCAGTGCTCCCAGCACTGCACTCAGAGGTTAGGCCCAGTGGGACTATACTATACTTGGCACCAAAACCAGGCCTCCTGCATGAGGGCATGCACTTAGCCCATTTAGCCCTCTGTTTCAGCACCCATGTTTTAAAAAAAATTTTTTTTAAATAGTTTTAGTAACATGGTTATAATAGTGTTAATATTGGGGCTGGAATGGTGGTTCAAGTGGTAGGGGTTACTCCTGGCTGTGCCCTCAGAAATCGCTCCTGGCTTGGGGGACCATATGGGACGATGGGGAATCAAACTACATGTGGTCCATCTTACGTTAGCCACATGCAAGGCAAACGCCCTACCGCTGCACCACCGCTCTGGCCCCTGGTATCATTTTTTTCTTTTTGTGGCTTTCAGTAAAATCTTTCATTTTATATAAACTCACAGATACAAGTTCAAAGCACGGGAACTTGATTCCAAGATTTTTGAAAGTGGGCCCAACCTGCCTAAAATGCCTGTGAAACCACCTACCCAGCCTGTTGGCTTTGATTTGGAAATTGAGAAAAGAATCCAGGAACGAGAGTCAAAGAAGAAGTCGGAGGACGAACACTTTGAATTTCATTCCAGACCTTGCCCCTCTAAGATCTTTGAGGATGTTGTGGTAAGAATGGTTGCGGTGGGCCACATACTGCAGAAGTGTGCCTGCTCATGATCATGGTCACAAATGGGGGGGATAGACACTGTGATTAGGGCATCAAATTAGGGACTATAGGTGATAAAGAGATATAACAGGCTAATTTTGCTGTTAGGAAACTTAAAATCCAGTAGGAAACAGTATATGTAGAGTAGAAAATATAAAATGTACTAAGATTGATGGTTAAAAGCACTACAGAACTTTAAAGGAGATAATCATTGGGTCTTGTTTGTTTGGCTTTTTGGGTCATACCCGGCAGCGCTCAGGGGTTACTCCTGGCTCTGCGCTCAGAAATCACTCCTGGCAGGCACGGGGGACCATATGGGATGCTGGGATTCAAACCACCGTCCATCCTAAATTGACTGTGTGTGAGGCAAATACCCTACCGCTGTGCTATCTCTCCAGCCCCAGATAATAATTGTTTTTACCAGGTGTAGATGTCCTTTCCCTAAGGCCTCAGTTTCTATCCAGTGCCTAAGAATTGGTGCCTTGCTGCACCCATAGATAAAAATTAATACCAGATAGTGACTGCTTTCTATCCTGTAAAGTGGAACCTGAATACAAATAAATGTACAGACCAAATCATCAGGGAAGAGGAAACATTTGATTTGAATCCTGCCTACATGTAGTCATTATTAATAAAAAGTTGTTATTACCATATTTGTCCCTAAGCTCGTTTTTTAAAATTTGCTTGTTAAGGGGCAGAGTGATAGCATAGCAGGTAGGGAGGGCATTTGTCTCGTATATCCAATGTGGGTTCAATCCCATATGTTCTCCTGAGCCTGCCAGGGATGATTACTGAGTGCTACTGAGTTTGGCCTCAAAACTTAAAAAAAAAATTGCATGTTAATATTTCAGTTTGTGCTTGATGCAAGTAATTGAACCCAAAGCCCTACACATGTAAGGAAAGGGTCACATCCTTGGCTCTACTGTTCATTCATCTTGACCATAAAGTGATTCATTTTAATTTTAATGAGATGGGGGAGAGCAGGTAGGTGTGGTGCCTTTCCATATGGTAGGATTTGGACTTGCAGAAGTATAATGAAATGGGTTGATAGAACATTCCAGGCTGTAGGAGTAAAATAACAAAATTCTAAAAGGTGAAAAACATGAGGGAGACTTCTGGAATCAGTAGTGGGTATTCAGGGGTCGGAGAGATAGCATGGAGGCAGGGTGTTTGCTTTGCATGAAAAGGACAGTGGTTCGAATTCCGGCATTTCATATGGTCCCCAGAGCCTGTCAGGAGCGACTTCTGAGCGTAGAGCCAGGAGTTAGCTCCTTATCGAAGCCAGGTGTGACCCAAAAACAAAATCAAACACAAACAAAAAGAAGTGGGTATTCAGATAGGTGGATAGATGTGTATTTGAAGACGTGGGTTTGAGCTCTGGTACTGTTTAAAAGAGAGAGAGAAGAAAGGAATGACGATAAGTAGTTAAGTGAGGTCTTCAGTTATATTAAATTATTCCTTATTGATGGGCTAGAGTGATAGTACAATGGGTAGGGCACTGTCTTGCATGTGGCCAACCCGGGTTCAATCCCTGGTTTCCTAGTCATGGTTTCCTATGTCACTACCAAGAGTAATCACTGAGCACTACCAGTTGTGGCTCAAAAAGAAACAAAACAAAAAAAAACACCCCAAAATTATGGTTTCCTAGTCACTACCAAGAGTAATCACTGAGCACTACCAGTTATGGCTCAAAAAGAAACAAACAAACAAAAAAAACACACCCCAAAATTAAAAAAAAAAAGAGCTTAATGAGAATTATGGATAAACAAATCTGCAAAGCAGTAGGTAAGTCAGGTTGATAGATATGATATGCTATAGCGACATGTTTGCTAAATCCACAAATTCTCAGATCCTCTGGGAATTTTCATACATAACTGATTCCAGGCCTTTAACTCTTTTTTTTTTTTTTTTTTTTTTTTTTTTGGTTTTTGGGCCACACCCGTTTGACGCTCAGAGGTTACTCCTGGCTATGTGCTCAGAAATCGCCCCTGGCTTGGGTGGACCATATGGGACGCCGGGGGATCGAACCGAGGTCCTTCCTTGGCTAGCGCTTGCAAGGCAGACACCTTACCTCCAGCGCCACCTACCCGGCCCCAGGCCTTTAACTCTTAAGAGTTTGTAAGCTACAGATATAATTGTGAACCTGGGGAAGAAATTTAGTGTGGAGTCTAACTCAATAATTAGCTAATGGGCTGGAGAGAGGACAGCAGTAGGGCGTTTACCTTGCAAGCAGCTGATTCAAATTGGTTCAAATCCTGGCATCCCATTTGGTCCCCCTTGCTTGCCAGGAGCACTTCTGAGCACACAGCCAGGTAGTATCAGAACACTGCCAGGTGTGACCAAAACAAAACAAACAAGCAAAAATTAGCCACTTGTTAATTGTAGTAGCTGTCATTTTGTTTACATTATAGTTTTATTTAGTTTACTTCATTCTCAGAACAATTCTCTTTTTGTTTTTCGTTTTTTGTTTTTGGGCCACACCAGGCATTGCTCAGGGTTTACTCCTGGCTTTGCGCTCAGAAGTTGTTCCTGGCAGGCTCAGGGGACCATATGGAATACTGAGATTCGAACCAGGTTCTGTCCTGTGTTGGCCACATGCAAGGCAAAACGCCTTACCACTGTGCTATCGCTCCAGCCCCTCGTAACAATTCCTAAAAGATTGATTCTCATACTATTCCTGCTTTTCAGATGAAGAAATAGTAATTAAGAATTATTTTGTATGTAGAACCAGGACTTAACTTTCATCTCCTTAGTCAGTTTATCCAATCTTATTACGTTTTTTTTTTTTTTGAGTTTTTGTGCTAGCTGTCCACAGCTCTTCCTACTATAGTTTCTAGTGATTTTACTTTAATTAATGGTTTTAGAAAAGCATAGAGGCTGGAGATATAGCACAGCAGTAGGGTGTTTGCCTTGCACACACTTGACCCCAAGCCTGCCAGAGGTGATTTCTTTTTTGTTTTTGTTTTTGGGTCACACCCAGCAGCGCTCAGTGGTTACTCTTGGCTCTATGCTCAGAAATCGCTCCTGGCAGACTCAGGGACCATAGGAGATGCCGGGATTCGAGCCACTGACCTTCTGCATACAAGCCTTACTTCCATGCTATCTCTCTGGCCCCAGCCAGGGGTGATTTCTGAGTGTAGAGTCAGGAGTAACCCCTGAGCACCACCGGATGTGACCCAAAAAGAAAAAAAAAAAGCATAGGAGGAACTATTACCTGTGTTTTTCACTTATCTTTTTAAGTTTTTTTATAGGAAGATTTTTTTTTTTAATTTTTTTGTTCTTGTTTTGTTTTTGGGTCACACCTGGCAGCACTCAGGGGTTACTCCTATGCTCAGAAATCACTCCTGGCAGGCCTGGGGGACCATATGGGATGCCAGGATTCAAACCACTGATCTTTTGCATGCAAAGCAACCAACTGCCCTACTTCCATGCTATCTCTCCGGTCCCTACATATGAAGGTTTTAAAAAGGGAATTTGGCTATTCATTTTTCAAATGTGATAGCAGAGCTGAGATTTGGTGCTTTAATTCCCAGGCTTGGACCAAACAACATAAAAGTTACCCTAGAAAAGCTTATCTTAGAGTCCAGATGAAGCTTTGTCTGTCTGCAAAAGTTCTTCCTTATCTCTCCTCCTGGTGCTGAAGCTCCCTTCCCATGTGTCCTTTCTATGCATCTTGTGCTCTTCTACTTGTGGTTGATAAATGGTGAAGAGACAACAGACTTGATGAGAGACAGACTTGGGCAGCAGTAGGCTATGAAGAAGAGATGAAAAAAGGACTCTTGGGGCCTGAGTGATAGCACAGCAGTAAGGCGTTTGCTTTGCAAGCAACCAACACAGGACCCCTGAGCTGAGTGCTGATGGGTGTGACCCCAAAACAAACAAACCGAAAAAAAAAGAAAGGAAAAAGGACTCTTGGGGCAGAGGTGGAATGATGAAAGCCTTATGCTCAAGGGTGTGAAATGTGAACCTGATGTCGACATCTAGTGGGGAGATGGGGCACCACAGTGGTAGTAGATATGCTGTTGTGAGGCCAATGTATAATTTTAGCACTAATATCTTAGGTATGACTTGGGGGTATCAGCATAGCAGTAACTTCTCTCCCTTCCCCTCTACTTTCTCTTTAACTCGACCCTCTCCCCCTTTTTTTCTCTCTTTCCTCGGGTAACCTGTATTCACTGTGATTTTCCTATGTACTCTGAGAAGGGTCTGAGAACTATGCTGCCCTGGGAGAATAACTCACCTCATATATTACTGCTTACTTTATTTTAGGCTTTAGATAAAATATAATATATATATTACATATAAGATAAAATTAAAAATATTACTTTTTCTTTCTTATTTTCTGCTTTTTATTTTATTTATTTATTTTTTGAGGGTCCGAGGGAAAACCTACACTCAGCTGTGATCAGTGCTTACTTTTGGGTCTCTGCTCATAGATCACTCTTGGCTCTGTGCTTAGAGGATATGTGGTGCCAGGGATAGAACTTTGATCAGCTGTGTGCAAGGCAAGTCACTGTACCCGTGGTATTATCTTTTCAGCCCTTAGTGCTTTTTAAAAATATATTTACAGGGGCTGGAGCGATAGCACAATGGATAGGATGTTTGCCTTGCTTGTGGCTGATCTGGATTCAATTTCTGGTACCCCATATGGTTCTCTGAGCCCGCCAGAAGTGATTCCTGAGCCAGGAATAAGCCCTAGCATTACCCTTGTAGCCCACAAACAAACAGAAAGTATATTTGAAGTGTGGTTAGGCAATCATCACCACAGCTGATTTTAACATTTGAAAAATCACTCTCTCTCACCATGCCTGACAGTAGTCAGGGCTATTTTTGCTCTATCATCAGAGAATCAGCCATGTGGAGCTGGTCATTGAACTCAATTACTCAGCCTGTTGAGCTCCTTATTTTTGGTTTTGGGACCACACTGACAGTTCTCAGCAGTGACTGTGGGCTCTCTGCTCAAAAATTACTCCTGAGGGGTTTCAGGTGACTTTATGTAGTGCCAGAAATCAAACACTGGTTGGGCTGTGTATTAGGCAAGTACCCTCTGCATTGTACAGCTTTCGCTGCTTATCTTAAATGGTATCATCAATCTGCTCACATTTCCTACTTCTACCCACACTTTACCTCTTTGCTAATGTCTTTCCCAGTTTCTCATCAGTGCTTCCTCCTTCTCAAGCCCCCATTATCTTTTAGCTTTATAGTCTACTTCCGAGCACTTGTGAAAATTAGGAAACATTTGATTTACTGAATTTTCGTTTTCTCATAATTGCACTAAAATGTGAGTTAACTTGAGACCAGGCACCCTGTATGTCTTTATTGTTCACTTCTGTAGCCCTAGTACTTAGAATCATAGTATGGGCATAGTACTGGATAAGTGGGTTGATGAAAATGTAAACTGAAATGCACTGGCTTGTCTATTTAAAGATGAGGAGAGATGTAGCCTCATTGCTCAAAACTTTTAGTCTGGTTGAACAGATTGAAGTCTAAACTAATAGTGACACTAATATTAATCAACATATGTCCATTGTCAAACGAAGACTACAGTTTCCTAGCTGTTCTGCCTAATGCAAAGGAATGCTCTTCTCCGGCCTTGAAGCATTTATAATGTAAAACATGCATAGCAAAGCAATCCAATTTCCTTTATTATTCTCTCAGTAGTAGTAGAGATAAAGTGTGGAAGGATAGCTGCTGCAAAGTGGTTTTCAAACGTCACCTTTCCCTCTTGATCAGCTCATTAGGATTAAAACCACTTAGAAATATCTCTTACATGACTTAGCTTGTGAGAAATTTTCACTACTCTTTATGTTTGATTGGTAGGCCATTGGCAACTGTACTCAGGGCTTACTCCTCCTGGCATTGTGTTTAGGGACCACTTCTGGTAGGGATAGGGGACCATATAGTGATTGGACTAGTGTTGGTTTCATACAGGGCAAGCACCTTAATTCTTGTACTACTCCAGCCACCATTGCACTTTTTTTTGGGGGGGGGGGGTCACACCTGGTAGTGCTCAGGGATTACTACTTACTGGCTTTGCACTCAAAATTGCTCCTGGCAGGCTCAGGATACCATATGCACTAGTGTGCCGCGGCACAGTGGTTGAAAAACGTTGCCATATGGGATGCCAGGAATTGAACCTGGATCTGTCTCAGGTCAGCTGTGTGCAAGGCAGATGCTCTGCCCACTTAGCTGTCTGTCGCTTTAACCCCTGAAAACTCATTTCATGAATGTCATTCAGATTACATGTTCTAGTATGATTTTACTGTCATTGTTCAATTTCCGCAACTCCTCACTCAAACATAACACAGTTTCTTTCTTTTTATATTTCGTTACACCTGGTGATGCTCAGAGCTTACTTCTGGCTCTGGGCTCAGGAATTGCTCCTGGCAGGTTTGGTAGACCATATCAGATACTGTGGATTGAATCCAGGTCCGTCCTAGGTTAGCAGCATGCTAGGCAAACGCCAGTGATATCATAGTTTCTTTAGAAAATCAGAACTTTCACAGCAGTCACCACCTTGGGAGAAGATGAATGATTTCCTATGACAGTTACTGTTCACGACATTTTGGAAAAGCCATGTGTCTTATATTTATTCACTGTGGTATATTTTATATTTTAAAGGTTAATTGGGTTTTTTAAGCTAGTCCTTTGAAACTAAAATTTCTGAAGGGGCCTAAGAGATAGCGGTAGAGCGTTTGCCTTACATTAGAAGGACTGTGGTGGGGCCGGAGAAGATAGCATGGAGGTAAGGCATTTACCTTGCGTGGAAATACGGTGGTTTGAATCCCAGCATCCCATATGATCCCCTGAGCCTGCCAGGAGCGATTTCTGAACAGAGAGCCAGGAGTAACCCCTCAGCTGCTGGGTGTGACCCAAACCCCCCCCCCCCCTCGCAAAAAAAAAAAATAAATAAAAAGAAGGACTGTGGTTAGAATTCCGGCATCCCATATGGTCCCCCTAGCCTGCTGGGAGCGATTTCTGAGCATAGAGCCAGGTGTGACCCAAAAACAACAACAACAACAACAAATTTTTTTCTGAGTAGTTAAAGATAATAGAACTGGAAACAGTTTTATCTAACTCAAAGACTGAGTTCCTAAAACTGACTTTAAAAGCCACTTTAAGGAAGATATTCCAAACAGGCATTGTTGTAGCATTATTGGGATTTAAGAGATCGCCTACCAAATTACAGAGTCCAACCATAAGTTCTTAGAGTCCATGGTATAAATTCTGTTATTCAATCTTACTATATTTATTCAATGAACATTTACTGAATACCTTTTACTGGACAAGGTCTGGAGTTGCCAATTTTAGGGATTTTTGGGATAAAAGTCTGTCATCCCTATTCTTAAAGTACACATAGGCTAGCAAATGGATAAGAATAAATAAGTGTAATAAATGTTTGCATATACTGTGATAAAGTTGTCTAGGGAAGGGGCTGGCGAGGTGGCAAGGTGTTTGCCTTGCAAGCGCTAGCCAAGGAAGGACCGATCCCCCGGTGTCCCATATGGTCCCCCCAAGCCAGGGGCAACTTCTGAGAGCTTAGCCAGGAATAACCCCTGAGCATCAAATGGGTATGGCCCGAAAAACCAAAAAAAAAAAAAAAATAAGTTGTCTAGGGAAGAGAAAAGCAGTTATCTGAGTGGAGAAGTCTTGAAAAACCTTAAATGTAGTCCTCCAGGGCAGGAGCAATAGCACAGTGCTAGGGTATTTGCCTTGCACATGGTAGACCTGGATGGACCCGGGTTTGATCCCCAGCATCTCATACGGTCCCCTGAGCTGTCAGGAGCGATTTCTGAGTGCAGAGCCAGGAGTAACCCTTGAGCACCGCCGGGTATGCCCCCATCCCTCAAAAAAGATGTAGTCCTCCAGTGAAAGCTTTGAGATTAATTAGGTGCTTTCAGAACACTTGGGCTTATCAGAGAGCAAGAACATAAGTAAAGAAAGGTATTGAGATGACAAAGTTAGGAAGTACCACAATTGAATGTGTTTTATTTATTTAAATATGATTTTTAATTTGTTTGGGGGTGGTGTTTGGGCTACATCTGACAGTGCTTGGGGCCAATTTCTGGCTCTATGCTTGGAAATTTTACCAGTGGGGCTCAAGATCATGCACTAGGGGGCTTGAACTTTTGCTTCCACATACAAAGTATGTGCCTTTTTGGTGGGGGAGTTGGGATACACCTAGCAGCGCTCAGGGGTTACTCCTTATAGGTCAGGAGACCATCTGGGATGCTGGGGATTGAACCTGGGCCCAGCCTAGGTTGGCTGCTTGCAAGGCAAATGCCCTACCGCTGTGCTATCTTTCCAGCCCTACATGTGCTTATTTTAGATTCCAATTTTAGTTTCTACTAAATTATGTATACATGTTGTGGGGGGTAACCCTCAGCAGTTGCTAAAGGAATCTGGAGTCATTACTGTTGATACTACCAATGTAACCTAATGGCTTTGCTAAGGGCCTATGCAAGTGAGGTGTCACATTCAGGGCCTAGCACATGTTAGTTATGTTTTCTACCACATGATCTTCTTAGCCCTATATATTAGTTTCTAAAATTCAAAAAAAATTTCTCTGGGTCCAGAGAGATAATACACTGAGTAAAGAGCTTGCCTTGCATATAGCCAATCCTGATTTGATCCCTAGCTAAGCACTGCCAGGAGTAATCCTCAGCACAGGATATAGTCCTTGTGACCCCAAAATCAGAAAATGAAAGTAATCTTAGTAGCTTACCCTTTCCCCTGTTAATACTGTGAAAGCTTTTATTTAATATGATTTATTAGATTAAATATTATTTAGTATTTTGTCTGCTGTTAAATATACCACAATTTAAAGGATTGAATTGACCCTTTCTTGACAAACAAAAAACTGAGCAAGGTGCCAGTGATATAATATAGGGATTACAGGGATACAGGCTTTGCCTTGTATGCTACCAGCCCTGGTTTGATATTAGCACTGGATAGGACCTTCTGAGAGAACAGTACTGGGTATAGACCAAGCACCCTCTACCCTTTTCTCCAAAAAAAAAAAAGCTAGAGATAAAATTTCAAGAGGTATACTGTTGGGTAAAAGTGTATGAGCAGATTATATTTTTAATATATAATTATCAAAAGTACTACTTTTTATCCCCATATGTGTCTTTGTTACACATACCACATGTGTCTTTATCAGTCTTTTAAACATCGCATGCACTTTTTGGTTTTTATTGTGGTAGAAATTGAATCCATAGTCTTACATACAAGGTATGTACCAAATAATTGAGCCACCTCCTAGTCCTAAATATATTCAGTCTTTTACTTTTTTTTGGCTTTTGGGCCATGGTGGCAGCACTCAGATTACTACTGGTGTGCTCAGAAGTTGCTCCTGGCAGCCTTTGGTGACCATATGGGATGCCAGGGATTGAACCCAGATTGGCTGCGTGCAAAGCAAACACCCAATCTGCAGTGCTATCACTCCAGCCTAATATATCCAGTTTTAATAGATGAAACACATCTTGTTATATATTTTGAAAAAAAAATCTACTGAGTTTGAGCTTTTACAAACTTATTGAATTGCTTGGTAAAAGGAAACTTTTTTAGAAGAATTTTTAAACTGTTTAGGTATTAGAAAGCAGATTAAAAAAATTAAACATTGACATAGGTGCTTTTTTGAGGGAGGGTATTTTAGTTTGGAGGCCACACTCAGCAATGTTCAGGCTCTGCACTCAGTAGTCATTCCTGGTGGGGCTTGGGAGACCATATGGAATTCCATGTTGGAGATTCAGCTTGGGTTTTTGCATGTACATGGCATGCACTCTATGTGCTATGATATCACTTCGGCCCTGGCATTATGTGTGTGTGTGTGTGTGTGTGTGTGTGTGTGTGTGTGTGTGTGTATTTTTCATAAAATCAGTAATATTTTGGGGTTTTTTGGCAAGGGAGGTTGGGCTACACTCGGTGGTACTCAGGCATTACTCCTGGCTCTGTGCTCAGAAATCACTCCTGGCAGGCCTGGGGACCAATGGGATTATGGAGATTGAGCCCAGGTCAGCTTCATGCAAGGCAAATGCCCTACCTGCTGTTGCTATCACTCCAGTTCTTTAATAAAATATTTTACTAAAAGTCAGTTCTATCTGCACCCTCAATTATTTGTTGCTCTTCTATCATAGTCTGCTTCAAGAGTCCCACTGTGTGCTAGATAACTAGTCTTTTTTTCCGGTATGTGAACTTCTTTTTAAAAGGGGGATTTAGTCATCAAATAGCCTATTAGATGTACTGGTATATCTAATACAATTGTTTTCTCTTCCCAAGGGTGTTCCTGAAAAGAAAGTCCTTCCAATCACTGTTCCCAAGTCACCAGCCTTTGCGTTGAAGAACAGAATGAGAATACTCACTAAAGAAGATGAAGTAAGTTCAGGGTAGATTGTCTTACACCTTTCATACTTTTTCTATAAACATCTGCTTTTTTCTTAGTTTGTGAATCCCAAGACAATCACCCTGTGGAGTTGTCTGTAACAATGTATGAATATTTGATCGATAATTTTTTTCTCTTCCAAGAACAGAATAGCTGACAAGGATATGAATTTTCTGGCTTTCAGTGGTTCTAATGAATTGCAGGCTTATTCATTATGATAGAGTTGAAAATGAGCCGTGGTCAAAGCCTGTACTCTTTTTTTTCTCTGTTCAGTGAAGGACATTTAAATTTATAGTAAGCAGTTCGGTCTACCTTTTCTGTGTTATACTCAAGAGTCGCAAAGCTAATGGCTTGGTGGTCGTGATTATTGATGACGTAAACTCATTGTTCAGGTCAGCTTCTTTCTCATTTTATCTATAAATACCCAGGGTTTGGGTAATTTTATATCAAGTCTCAAGCCTAAACCTTTTTATAGGTTCATCTGAAACTGAATACACGGTAATATTATATGACCAGTTTAAACCCAAACAACTTGCTCCTGTTTCGGATTGGACAGCTCTGACTTCCAGTCATATGTTTAATATAGTCTAGAGACTGAATCAAGCAAGAGGCTAAGGAATGAGCTTGGTTATTACCCTGTGTTTGTCATTTTATTCACACCGATCTTGTTTAATTCTTATAACTTTCTTGTTATAGATTTTAGTTCCTGATAGAGTAATTATGGGAACCAGAGCCTTTATAGGGGCTAAGGCACTTAGCTTACAGGCAGCTTCACCCTGGTCTGGTTCCCTAAACACAGAGTTGGGAGTAGACCCCAGCACCTCTAGCTTGGTCTAAGCCCGCCCCCCCCCGCCCCCCCCCACTCTATAAAACAGAAAACAAAAACTGGAGTAAATGTGTTGTTCCTCCTTTCTGTGGATCACTTTTCTGTGATTCTATAGAAAGCTTAGATATAATTTTATCCCTCTTTGGTAGAAAAGGAGATTAAATACCTAAGACATTGATTGGCTTCTCATATAATTTATTTTTTGTTTATTAATTTGGGTGTGCACACACCCAGTGCTGTTCAGAGGTTACTCCTGGCTCTGCACATTATTCTTCACTCAGGAATCACTCCTGGCAGGCTTGGAAGACCATATATAGTGCCAGGGATCTAACCCAGGTATAAGACAAGTGCCTTGTTCACTATACAATTGCTCCAGTTTCAAAAAATTTTTTAAGTTTAAAAAGTACATTAAAAAAAGAAATCTTTTTTAAAAATTAATTTTGGGTTTTTTTTTGGGGGGGTTGTGTCACACTTAGCAGTCCTCTTGAGTTATTCCAACTCACCGTCTAAGGATCACTTCTAGTGGTGCTTGGGAACTATGAGTCCCAGGTTCTAGCATGTAAGGCACATGTTCCTCCTATCCTTTACCAGACCTTATATATATTGGGGGGGGGGTTGGACAGTGCTCACAGGTTACTCTTAGCTCTGTGCTCAGAGCTGGCAAGCTCTGGGTACCATATTGAATGCTGGGGATTGAACCTGGATAGGCCACATGCAAGGAAAACATTTTACCCACTGTGCTATCTCTTCAGCACTGGACAGCATACATTTTGACTACATTTTCTGAGGAAGTGTGAGAGAAAGGGGGATTTGTTTTGTATTAGTGCCATATCGTGGTGTTCTGGGGGCCGGGGCTTGAACTCAGTGCCTCACATATACAGGAATGTGCTTTATCACTTGATCCACATCCCCAGCCTAAAACTGTTTGTTTATTTAACACATTTTTTTTTTATAGAAAGAACAGGAGCCCGCAGTGATAAGAGCTCAACCTATGCCGCATTACGGGGTGCCTTTTAAGCCACAAAATCCAGAGACAAGAACTGTGGAAATATGCCCTTTCTCTTTTGATTCTCGAGACAAAGAACGTCAGTTACAAAAGGAAAAGAAAATTAAAGAACTGTTGAAAGCAGAGGAGGTGAGTGTTTTTAGATCTCTAAGTAACCAAATACTGTACTTTTGTTTTGTTTTGTTTTTGGGCCACACCCAGCAGTGCTCAGGGGTTACTCCTGGCTGTCTGCTCAGAAATAGCCCCTAGCAGGCACAGGGGACCATATGGGACACCAGGATTCGAACCAACCACCTTTGGTCCTGGATCGGCTGGTTGCAAGGCAAACGCCGCTGTGCTATCTCTCCGGGCCCCAAATACTGTACTTTTTTTTTTTTTTTTTTTTTTTTTTTTTTGGTTTTTGGGCCACACCCGGTGACGCTCAGGGGTTACTCCTGGCTATGCGCTCAGAAGTCGCTCCTGGCTTGGGGGACCATATGGGATGCCGGGGGATCGAACCGCGGTCCGTCCTAGGCCAGCGCAGGTAAGGCAGGCACCTTACCTTTAGCGCCACCGCCCGGCCCCCAAATACTGTACTTTTAATTGCACAAAGATACTTTTAGTTTTTTGGTTTTTGGGTCACACCTGAGAGTGCTCAGGGGTTCCTCCTGGCCCTGCGCTCAGAAATGGCTCCTGAAAAGCTCGGGGAATAGTATAGGATGCTGGGAATCGAACCCAGGTCTGTCCTGGGTTGGCTGCGTGCAAGGCAAACAGCTTATTGCTGTGCTATCTTTCTGGCCCCTCAAAGATGCTCTTTTTTTGGGGGAGGGGGTCACACCCGGAAATGCTCAGGGGTTACTCCTGGCTCTACACTCAGAAATCGCTCCTGGCAGGCTCGGCAGACCATATGGGATGCCGGTCTTTGAACCACCGACCTTCTGCATGCAAATCAAATGCCTTAGCTCCATGCCATCTCTCCGTACCCCAAAGATACTCTTTTATATGAAATTGACCCCTACATTGATTCCTTTGGAAACCTTATAAAGTGTAATCAGGGTTTGATAATACCTTCAGGCACGAAGTGTTTAAGTGTCTTGCCCAGTTATTGGCAATATTGGGAAGATTACCTCCATTTTGCTTTGAGCTCATTACTTTCTGCTAGAGCATGCTCTTTTGAAAACTGGCATTATATATATAAAGACTTGCAGGTATTGAGAGCCAGAGTGATAGGGCATTTGCTTTGTATGTTGCTGACTAGTGTTCGATCCCCAGCATCCCCTCAGCTTGCCCGGAGTAATTTTGCACGCAGAACTAAGCTTAACCCCTATGTGTACTGGGTGTGGCCCCAAAACGAAACAAAAGACTTAAATATTCTAGAGTAGCTGCTGATTTCTTTCTAGAAAGGCCTCATCTTAACATTTAAATTTCTTTTCCTTTAAGATGCCTAAATTCAAGGCACATCCTTTGCCTTATTTTGACACTATTAACCTACCAGAGAAGAAGGTGAAGAATGCAACCCAGATTGAGCCTTTTAGCTTGGAGACGGACAAAAGAGGTGCTCTGAAGGCACAGACTTGGAAACATCAGGTAGGTGTAAAGAAAATAGTTAAAATATGAATTGCTTGATCATTGATTTGTTAACACAGCTGAAATTTACCTGGGAAATTCACATACTACATAATTTTAGTTCTTATTAAAAACTAGGTTAACAATTTTTTTTCTGTAAATATTTTAGGCTTTCTAGGTGAATCGGTCTCTCACATATTTATTTGTGTTTTATGCTCTTTTACAAGTAAAAATCAGGCTGGAGATAGAGCACAGCAGTAGGGCATTTGCCTTGCATGTGGCTGACCCAGGACCAACAGTGGTTCATATCCCAGTATCCCATATAGTCCCCCAAGCCTGTCAGCCGTGATTTCTGAGTGCAGAGCCAGGAGTAACCCCTGAGTATCACCGGATGTGACCCATAAACCAAAGGAAAAAAAAAAGTAAAAATCATGGGTTGAAGAGATAGCATAGCAGTAGGGCATTTACTTTACACAAGGCAGACTCATTACAGACCTGGTTTGATACTCAGCATCCTGAGCCTGCCAGGAGCGATTTCTGAGTGCAAAAGCCAGGAGTAACTCCTGAGCAATGCAACAACAACAACAAAAAGTAAAAGTCATTGCTTTGCATGTGGCTGACTGGGATACAATCCCTGACATCCCCTGAGCCCCACATAAGTGATTCCTGAGTGCAGAAACAGCTGAGCACTGCTGGGTGTGGCCCCAAAACAAAATAACAAAATAAAAATTATTCTTAGCCTAATCACTTACATAAAGATCATAAGCATGATTTGCTTCCCAGGCTAAAGTTCACTGATCCCTGTTTTATGTAATCATCTGAGGAATGTGAGAACTGACTTCATAGGAGTTTAAGATCTCACCTATTCATTTATTTGAGATTAAATAGAACCAGTAATAATGAGAATAGATTATCATGCTGGATTTTCATTGTGGTACCTAGTTTTCCTCAACTGGTGTCTTACTTGATTTTTATATAGATATCAGGTGATTGGATTGGTTGCTGATTAGTAATCTAATTCTGTTCTACCTGGGGTGGGGGGTTATCCCCTTGATCATCATGTGTTTAAGTAGATAGAGCTACTCTTTATGGAACAGGGAGATGGGTCCAAGGACTGAAGCATATAGGACTCTGGATGTGATACCCAGGACTGCATGGTCTGTCCCTGAAGATGAAGCTCAGGAGATGTCACTGTTTCTATGACTCAACATGGGCACATTCCCCCTTTTTGTATAAAACAAACAAAATCTTAATTATATCCTCTAGTTCTTACTAGGTTTTATCAATCTGTTATCTTCCTTGTATAAGGAGTTTCTAGCTGGGGTTTAGGTGGAGTCATCTGCAATTCTAATCTAAAGAAAATTTAAATTAAATTATCTTTTTTGTTTTTGTTGTTTTTGGGTCATACCCAGCTGCGCTCAGGGGTTACTCTTGGCTCTGGGCTCAGAAATCGCCTCTGACAGGCACAGGGGAACCATATGGGATGCCGGGATTCAAACCACTGTCCGTCTTGGATTAGCTGCATGCAAGGCAAAGCTCCTGGCACTGTGCTGTCTCTCTGGTCCCTAAATTATCTTTATTGATGAAGTAGTTCAAAAACGGTTGAGTCATTGAGGGGGTAGTTGTAGACAGTTGTGCAGTGGTTTATCTGTTGGTCTTACTTTCTAATAGCTGGAAGAAGAACAAAAGCAGCAGAAAGAAGCAACTTGTTTCAAGGCTCGACCAAACAACATCATCTCCCAGGAGCCCTTTGTTCCCAAGAAAGAAAACAAAAAACTTGCTGGTAATATTATATATTGCAACAGAATTGTCAGACATCCCAAGAGTATGCCTAGGATTTAGTTGTGTTGCTACAATGCTGTGTTATCCTGAAATATTTGTCTTTAAAGGATCTAATTTTTCTCCTCTTGGCCCAGTCCTTCTGAACTCAGTAGTTATATTGGAATGCAGAGTACGTTGGTGCCAAATTAATAGAACCTGGGCATAGGCATCTGGTATTTGAATATGTTAAGATTTTTCTCTGCCCCCAAAATAGATAATAAGTGAGAGGGAGAGTGCCTTTTTCTTAATTAGATGATTTCCAGAGATCTTTCCAAAAATTAAAATTCTAGTAACTTTGTGTGATTTATGCAACCTTTTGCCCATAGGACTCTTTTATGTGTCAGCTTTTCTATTGCTGTGTATATTTGTGCTGCTTGCTGTCCCTATGCAGGCTGGGATTGTACAAGTCCTGCTTGTGCTCCAGTGTTCTCTTTGTTTCTGTACTCAGAGAACCTTTCTGGTTCTCTAGTTCAGGAACCTTTCCAGCTCGCCACTGAGAGGAGAGCTAAGGAGTGGCAGGAACTGGAGAAGAAAATGGCAGAAGCCGAAGCCCAGAAAGCCCAGCAGTTGGAGGAGATCAGGCAACAGGAAGAAGAACAAGAGAAGGAAGAGCTGGCCAGGATACGGAAAACACTGGTAACGAGGCACAAGCCTTGTGTGTTGTTTCCTTTTCCTTTTCTTCTCGAAGAAGATATGCCTGTTCAAGAATTACACATTAAGTTTGTGATAGTATTATAAACCAAGGGTGGTGACATTTGAAGTATAAATAGTACTAAAGATATAGGCATGTTGTAATTAACATCTGCCACGTTTGTTGTAATTTTAACTCTTTTTCAGGAACCAACCTAATCTTAACTTAAAAAAAAAAAAAGCTCTTTTTGTTTGTTTGTTTGTTTGTTTGTTGGGTCAGAGCCGGCAGCGCTCAGGGTCACTCCTGGCTCTACGCTCAGAAATCGCTCCTGGCAGTTACGGGGGACCATATGGGATGCCGGATTCAAACCACTGTCCTGCCTCCATGCTATCTCTCTGGCCCCTCAAAAAATGTTTTTTTTTATAAGCTATTGGGGCCAGAGTGGTGGCGCAAGTAGGATAAACTGTGGTTTAATCCTAACCTAGGATAAACTGTGGTTCAATCCCCCCTCCCCCGTGTCCCATATGGTCCACCCCCCAAGCCAGGAGTGATTTCTGAATGTATAGCCAGGAGTAACTCCTGAGCGTCACTGGGTGTGGCCCAAATAGGGAGAAAAAAAAAGATATAAAAAAGCTGCACTGTAGTAATAGCACAATGGGTAGGATAGTTTTCCTTGCACGCAGCCAAGTGGAAGAGACCTGGCTTCAATCCCCAGCTCCCAGCAGAGGTCCTCAAACTTTTTAAACAGGGGCCAGTTCACTGTCCTTCAGGCTGTTGCAGGGCCAGATTATAGTAAAAACAAAAATTATGAACAAATTTCTATGCATACTGCATATATCTTATTTAGAAGTGAAGAAACAAAATGGGAATAAATACAATATGTGGCCCTCAGGCCGTAGTTTGGGGACCATTGCATAGGATCTACTGAGCCTGCCAGGAGCAATTCCTTTTTTCTTTTTCTTTCTTTTTTTGGTTTTTGGGTCACACCCGGCAGCGCTCAGGGGTTAGTTACTCCTGGCTCTACGCTCAGAAATCGCTCCTGGCAGGCTAGGGGACCATATGGAATGCGGGGATTTGAACCACCGTCCTTCTGCATGCAAGGCAAACACCTTACCTCCATGCTATCTCTCCGGCCCCGCCAGGAGCAATTTCTAAGCACAGAGCCAGGAGTAGCCCCTGAGTGCTGCCAAGTGGGGGCCAAAAAAAAAAAAAAAAGCCAAGTTCTTTAGAAATATATTTTATTGGATTTAGATTAAATTTCTCTGAGGTGCCTTCTTCCAGAGGATATCGTGTCATATAACCATGCAAAGTGCATACATTCATTGGACCTCTTTTAATTTAGTTTAATTATTTCCTATAAGGCTTAAGAATCGGGACTAGAGAGATAACATGGAGGTAAGGCATTTGCCTTTCATGCAGAAGGACGGTGGTTCGAATCCTGGCATCCCATATGGTCCCCCGTGCCTGCCGGGGGTGATTTCTGAGTATAGAGCCAGGAGTAACCCCTGAGCGATGCCGAGTGTGACCCAAACACCAAAAAAAAAAAAAGGCTTAAGAATCAATGTGTTTTACAATTAGTTTGGGAAGGACATGAAAATTTCTAACTTTTTTTTGTTAATATTTGATGCAAATTCTGTAGCATTATGGAGCATATAGTATAGGTGGCCTCTGTGCTATTATTACTAGTATGATAATTTATATATTACTAATAAAGAAACTTAATTTATAGTAATGTTTTTTATTTCATTAAGAACATAAACTTTATTAGTACATAATGAGAAAAGGGACAGTTTTACTTTTTTCTGTGTGTCTGTGGTTTTTTTTGGGTCACACCCGGCAGTGCTCAGGGGAAACTCCTGGTTCCATGCTCAGAAATTGCTCCTGGCAGGCACGGGGGACCATATGGGAAGCCGGATTCGAACTGATGACCTTCTGCATGAAAGGCAAACGCCTTACCTCCATGCTATCTCTCCGGCCCTGAAAAGGGACAGTTTTAGATAAAACTTGATCTGATTATTAATGATGACTATGATATTTATAAGTACCTGACAGTTTATAAGTTTAAAAGTATTAGGCCCATTGGTGACATACGTGTGGCATAGGTACAGTAGCTGTAGATAAAAACTATTTAAGGGAAAAATCTAAATTACCATTTGCTAGTTGAATTAGAAACAAAAAGTGCAGCCCCCACATTTGATATACTTAATAAAAGCATCTGTTGTTCCAACTGCTGCAAACCAGAGTTTAAGGAGCCAAGCTCTAGATTAGTGCTTTTCAACTGCTGGTTAGATGTGAAACCCCACCTGTCTATCTTACTCGATTTAGTGGCAGTTCAGTGTTTAGTTTCAACCACTAGGTAGGTAGAAAAGATTGAAAAACCGAACTCTAGGTTACTGTTGACTTTTCTTCCCTTCAGGTGCACAAAGCCAATCCAATCCGAAAGTACCAGGGCGTGGAGATAAAGTCCAGCGACAAGCCTCTGACGGTGCCTGTGTCTCCCAAGTTCTCTACACGGTTCCAGTGTTAAACTGCTGCAGACACCACCTCAGAACAGGAAATGCTCTTTACATCAAGTCCGGAGCTTTCTTTCAATGCTACAAGGGCATGGAGAGAACTCATTTCTGCAAATTTAACCTACATATCCAGCGGAGCATCCCTGACAACTTTGGACTCCAGCTTTTTATTCTTGAAGCAAATAAATAAGACTCAACTTACATTTGTTTTGATCGGACTTCACATCGTTATTTACTTTGAACCACCAATTGACCTTTATTTTATTTTATTTTCTCTTTCTCTTCCTCCTCTCTCTGTGCTCTTGCTCTCTCTCTCCTCTCTGATCTCCTCTCTCTTTGTCTCTCTCCCCCACACTCCCCCCCCCCTCTCTACTCCTGGTGAGTCTTGGGGGCATTGCCAGCTCTGTGCTCAAGGGCCATTGCATGTGTTCAACCTGATGAACTATCTCCTCGTTCCCTTCAATTGACCTTTAACATGTATCTTCATTTCTACTAGAATTTAAAGTCTGTTATTAGCTATGTAATTTTTATTTGTCCTTGTCCTCTCCCATTTTTCTATTTTCATTTGAAACTAAGCTTAATAGTAAAATAAACTTTAGTAGTAAAAGTCATGACTAAAAAGAGGACTAATCCTATCAAAATTCTATCTAGTCTATGAAGACTTAAGTGTCAAATTCTTTCCTTCTCTGCACAAATAAATTTGGGCCGGAGAGATTTTTTTTTGGTTTTTTGGGCCACACCCGTTTGATGCTCAAGGGTTACTCCTGGCTAAGGGCTCAGGAATTGCCCCTGGCTTGGGGGGACCATATGGGATGCCAGGGGATCAAACTGCGATTGCGATCTTTCTTTGGCTAGTGCTTGTAAGGCAGACACCTTACCTCTAGCGCCACCTCGCGGGCCCCAGGCGTTTGCCTTTCATGCAGAAGGTCATCAGTTCGAATCCAGCTTTCCATATGGTCCCGGTGCCTGCCAGGAGCAATTTCTGAGCATGGAGCCAGGAGTTTCCCCTGAGCACTGCCGGGTGTAAAAAAGCAAAACAAAAGCTAAGGGCTGGATAGGGTAATATCACAGTGGTTTGGGCATTTGCCTTGCACACAGACACCTTACCTCTAGCGCCACCTCGCCGGCCCCAGGCAGTTTGCCTTTCATGCAGAAGGTCATCAGTTCGAATCCAGCTTTCCATATGGCCCTCCAAGCCTCCCAGGAGTGATTTCTGAAGGCTGAGAAAGTAGTAACCCCTGAGGGGCCCACAAGGTGTGGCCCCAAAACAAAACAAAAAAAGCCAAAAACACAGCTAATGGCTGGAAAGCCTCGTGAACCACACCAGTGAGGGAGAAGATTTTATAGCTGAATAGGGACCTCAGAGCAGTTATTGACATTTTCAGGCAATACTGCCATGTTCCTTGTTGATACTGATCAAAGGTGAAATGGTGCGGCATGCATTGTAAGTCCTCCATTCACCTGGACTGGAACAAGTGTCTTCCCTTCTCTGATTTTGTAACTTCATGTACAGCTATTTTAGATGACTTGTCTTAACAGGGGGATATGAGTTCTTTGAGACATGAATCCAAAGGACTTTTGGAAAGACGGGTTCTGTCCTTAGAGGAAAGTGCTTTGTAACTTTTATTCAGTTTTATGTCAGTATTATCCCATATTTAGTTAACTTTCCAGGGAGCAGCCTGAAAGTTGTCATGGCTTTGCAGACTGCCTTCTTCCCTAAATATGCTATTGTTTAGCTAATAAATTCTTCACCCCAATAAATGGTAGTTTGTTGTTGTTACTGTTATTATTAAATCATTCTTCCTTTGACTGTCAGATTTACTTAGGTAAGAATAATCACCTTCATCTTTGCATTTCCTAAATGTCTCTTTTGCATATCTCTGGTAAAACAGCGCCTCTGTGGCCATTCACAAACTAGCAGAGCCTAGGCTATGTAAGATCTTAGAAGATAAACATTGTATTTGTTACCTCTTTATTTTCTTGTCTTTTTTTTTATTTATTTTTGGGTTTTGGGACACACTCAGCTGTGCTCAGGGTTACTCTTGGCTCTGTGCTTAGAAATCGCCCATGGCAGGCTTGGGGACCATATTCAATGCCGGGGATCAAACCCAGATCCATCCTGGGTTGGGCCCATGCACGGCAAATGCCCTACTGCTGTGCTATCATTTCTTCCCCCTTTTTTCTTTTTGGTTTTTGGGTCACACCCAGTGGCGCTCGGGGTTACTCCTGGCTCTGCGCTCAGAAATTGCTCCTGGCAGTCACAGGGAACCATATGGGATACCAGGATTTGAACCACCGTCCATCCTGGATCAGCTGCTTGCAAGGCAAATACTCTACTGCTGTGCTATCTCTCCAGTCCCCCCTCTTTATTTTTTGTAGATGATAGAGAATCCACTAGATTCTATACCCATGTTCTAATCCCCTTGTTAAACAATATGTTTTAGACTCAACATAATTTATGGACATCTGTACAAATAGAGACAAAGCATTGGTGTTCAAGGCCAGGCCAGTCTTTGGCACTGTGGATATATAACATTAAACCTATTTTATTTCTATTTATTTTTTTAACAAATATTAGATATATGTCATTATAGATTCAATGGTGAGTGACAAAGCCAGATGTATTTGCAAATCCTGAGTTGCTTGAAGCCCACAAACCACAACATTTAGTTCCTTTATTCACTTTCTAAAAATATATGGTATTTTAGAACTATTTCTGTAGTTCATTTAACAAATAATCATTTGGTGCTATCTCTATCTTTCTTCCACTACATACCTAATTACTGACCTAGCAGTCATCACAACACTACTCCATTCTATGGGAATATATTAAATAGAAATAGAGAGTCTCGTTTTGTTGGGGCCAGAGCTATAGCATAGTGCTAATGCGTTTGCTTTGCACAGGGCTGACCCAGGCTGAACCTGGGTTTGATCCCCAGCATTGAATATGGCCCTCCAAGCCAGGAGCGATTTCTGAGCACATAGCCAGGAGTAACTCCTGAGTGTCACTGGGTGTGCCTCCCCCCCAAAAAAAATGTAAAAAAAAAAAATTTAGGAGTAAATTTATGTCTACAATGTATTAGATCTAGTATATATTAAGAGTTGGAAAAAAATTTAAAGTTGGGTTGATAAACAATAAAATTCGAAAATCTCTATGAAAGTACATTAGAATCCCAATCTAGGTATACTTTCAATCTTTCACTTCATACAAAGTGAGTAAAAAGGTAAATTGTTTTCTGTCTTCATAACAAAAAAGAAAAGTTACTGATTTTGTGAAGTTCTCCTTTAAGATGGCAACAGATTACACAGCCATTGGTCACCTCTCTGGTTCTTTTTGAGAGGGGGTTCATAGCCAGCAGCACTCATGCCTTAATCTTGCCTCTGCACTCAGGGTTCATTCTTGGTGGGACTCAAGGTACTATACGGGGTGCCAGGGATCTAATCCAGGTTGGCCACATGCAAGACAAATGTCCTACACACTCTACTATTGCTCCACCCCCTCCCAAAACACCAATAGTATCTTGGACTAGGATGGTAGTAGTGAAAGTGGTGAGAGATTGTTGATTTTTGAAAGTTTTTCAAGGTTGCATTTGAGATTTACTAACAGAAAGAGAAGGAAGAGATTTAATCTTTGAGTTCTGTGAGCATCCTCTAGATTTCCTCTAGACTTTATTGAAGAGGCTATGTAGGTGACTAGTACTTTTTGGTTCTGCAGAACTACCATCTTCATTCTCTAAGCATGGTGGTGGTCTGCATTATTTCTCCATTGCATCCTTTGCAGAGTGGTGTTTTCTATGTGTTGTGCTGGGGTTCAATCTACATATTTCTTCTAGCATAGACTCCATTTAATATATTGAATCCCATTTTGTTTTTTAGTGGTTTTTAGGCCACACCTGGTGATACTCAGGGGTTATTACACCTGGCTATACGCTCAGAAATCACCCCTGGCTTGGGGAACCATATGGGACACCGGGGGATCAAACTGCCCTCCGTCCTAGGTTAGTGTGAGCAAGGCAGATGCCTTATGCCCCGTGCCACTGCTCTGGCCCTGAATCCCTTTTTTGGACCATCTCACATGACCTTTCTTACCTTAAACATAACCTAGATCCCCTAAAATTCAACTCTGCTTTTATTTAAAAAGAAATTCCTATTCTTTATTCATTTGTGCCATTTTCTACAGAAAACTGCTCTCAAACACTAAGATCATGCTTGAATTCTCAATGAAGAACACATCCTCCTTCCCCATAGAAATATACTGAATTCTGGAAGATCTGACTGCTACAGTTTGGCAATTTTGCAAAGATCCTAGCCTGTGTGAGCATGGACAGTTGTTGGAATTCCCACAATTTCAATTTTGTTTTGGCATTGGAAAGTCTTGTGCAGGGCTGGAGAGATAGCATGGAGGTAGGGCGTTTTGTCTTGCATGCAGAAGGAGGGTGGTTGGAATTCCGGCACCCTATATGATTCCCCGAGCCTGCCGGGGACGATTTCTGAGCATAGAGCCATGATTAACCCCTGAGCGAAGCCAGGTGTGACCCAAAAAACAAAAAAAGTCTTGTGCAAACTATAACAAGCTGAAAACAAAATGGACCTGTTACACTAGTCCAGCAGGATGCATATGGGGAACTGTGGTGGAGGGAGGTCAACACTCGTGATGGAAATAGCCCTAATTCACTGTCACTCAACACCTGAAATACAACTGGGAAAGACTGACCTCAATAAAAAAAAAAAAAAAAGTCTTGTGTTACTGTTCTTATAAGATTGCTTTTGACCTTTGGTTGGTGTGTTAGTTCTTATGTAACCAACCGCTTTGTTGCCATCTCATGTTTTCCCAGTTTATGGTATTTTTTTTTTCCCTCCTGGGCAATTGGAGCAGAATTAAGGTAAATTGCAGTTTCAGTTGTTCCCGAAATGAAACATGTACACACAAAAAAATTCTAACAGAGCCAGAGCAATAGGTGGGTAGGGCAGTTGCCTTGCAAATGCTGACCTAGGTTTCATCCTGGCATCCCATGTTGTTCTGGTGGATCATTACTGGGTGTGGCCCCAAAACAAAAACAATAAAAATCTTACAAAATAGATTGGGATTGTGTATCTCTGATCGAAACTGCCCACACCTGGAATGGGCAGGAGAGGAGTCTGCAGGGGGTGAGAGAGTGGGGGGTGAGAAGGAGAGTTAGAGAAGTAGAGGAGAAGCATCAGGAGAGAGAGCCATCACATCAGAGATACAGCATAGGATTCAGCATCAGCAATTCAGTATCTTCAAGGAAACAGTAGCAGGAACAGCACCAGAGGGAATGGGTCAGCCTGGAAGCCGGTTAGGAAGCCTGGAAAAAGCAGCTGAAAGGGAGACAGAGGCCGAGAGAGCCCAGCAGGAGTGGAGAAGGAGCTGCTAGGAAAAGGCTTAGTATGGAGGCCATGTGAGGAGGTGTCCATGGTGGTAGGGACTGTGAACTAAAGCTGGCTGACTCCTGGAACTTCATCTGACTGCTTTGTGAATCTCTCTGCCTTCACCCTGTAACCTTCAGATCTGCCAGACCATAGGGGCTGCCGGAGCAGGTCGAGCCCAGAAAGGCCTCACCATCTCCACACCAACTCCAGGACTCTTTAAAAAGAAAAAAAAATTATTATTTTTTGTTTTTTTTTTGGCCACACCTGTTTGATGCTCAGGGGTTACTCCTGGCTAAGCGCTCAGAAATTGCCCCTGGCTTGGGGGGACCATATGGACGTCGGGGGATCGAACCGTGTGATCCTTCCTTGGCTAGCCCTTGCAAGGCAAACACCTTACCTCTAGTGCCACCTCGCTGGCCCCAGGGGGAAAAAATTGTAATTAAAAAAAAAAAAGACAGGGGCCGGGCGGTGGCGCAAAGAGGTAAGGTGCCTGCCTTGCCTGCGCTAGCCTTGGACGGACCGCGGTTCGATCCCCCGGCGTCCCATATGGTCCCCCAAGCCAGGAGCGACTTCTGAGCGCATAGCCAGGAGTAACCCCTGAGCGTTACCGGGTGTGGCCCAAAAACCAAAAAAAAAAAAAAAAAAAGGGCCGGGTAGGTGGCGCTGGAGGTAAGGTGTCTGCCTTGCAAGCGCTAGCCAAGGAAGGATCGCGGTTCGATCCCCCGGCGTCCCATATGGTCCACCCAAGCCAGGGGCGATTTCTGAGCACATAGCCAGGAGTAACCCCTGAGCGTCAAACGGGTGTGGCCCAAAAACCAAAAAAAAAAAAAAAAAAAAAAGACAAAGACAACAGGATTGAATAAAAGTTGTCATTAAAGTTTAAGGATTTTAGTTTAGTTTTTGGGTCACAACTGGCGGCGCTCAGGGGTTACTCCTGGCTCTGCGCTCAGAAATCGCTCCTGGCAGGCATGGGGGACCATATGGGGACCATATGGGATGCCAGGATTCGAACCATTATCCATCCTGGATCGGCTGCATACAAGGCAAACGCCCTGCCGCTGTGCTATCTCTCCAGCTTTTAAAGTTTAAGGATTATGGTTCTCCAAGCCAGGAGCGACTTCTGAGCGCATAGCCAGGAGTAACCCCTGAGTGTCACTGGGTGTGGCCCAAAAATTAAAAAAAAAAAAAAAGTTTAAGGATTTTTTTTTTTTTTTTTTTGTGGTTTTTGGGTCACACCCGGCAGTGCTCAGGGGTTACTCCTGGCTTCATGCTCAGAAATTGCTCCTGGCAGGCACGGGGGACCATATGGGACGCCGGGATTTGAACGGATGACCTTCTGCATGAAAGGCAAACGCCTTACCTCCATGCTATCTCTCCGGCCCCAAGTTTAAGGATTTTTATTGGAGGTGAGATTGTACCTTTTTTCTTGGGGGTGGGTATTTGGGCCACACCCAGCAGCGCTAGGGTTACTCCTGGCTCTGCTCTCAGAAATCGCTCCTAGCAGGTTCAGGGGGACCATATGGGATACTGGAGATTGAACTTGGGTCTTTCCTGGGTCAGCATGTGCAAGGCAAACGCTGTACCGCTGTGCTATCACTCTGGCCCTGTATCTTTTTAAAGTATAAATTATAAAAGTATTGCTTTTGCAAACTAGTAAAATAATAAACTATAGAAAATGAGATTTTTTTTTTTTGTAGGGAGCACACCTGGTGGTGTTCAGTGTTACTTCTGGTTGTAGCCAGGGGACCTAGAATGCTAGGAATCAAATCTAGGTTGACTATTGCAAGGCAGGTGCTCTACCTAATTGTACTATTGCTCTGACCTCAAGAAAATAAAAATAGAAAATTTCCTACTTTTCTTGCCCCAGGAATAACCTGTCATTGACAATTTTGTATTGTTCCAGAATGTTTTATCATGTACAGCACAGATTTTGAGAAATGTCTTCTTTATGTCAAATAACAATAGTGTGTGTATGTGTATGTGTGTGTGTGTGAGTGTGTGTGTGTGTGTGTGTGTGTGTGTGTGTGTGTGTGTGTGTGTGTGTGTGTGTGTAGGTTTTTTGGGCCATACTCGGGTTACCCCTGGCAGGCTGGGATGCATGGAATAGAACCTGAGTCTGCTTCGTGCAAGGCAAATGTTTCACCACTGCGCTATCGCTTCTGCCCCACTGCTCTGTTATAAGCTTTATGGTTTATTTTGTTCATTTTTTTTGGTGTTGGGGGGTCACACACCCCAGTGGCAGTGCTCTGGGATTACTCCTGGCACTGCTCAGAAATCGCCCCTGGCAGGCTCAAGGGACAATATGGGATGCTGGGAATCGAACCTGGGTCTGTCCATGGTTGACCGCATGCAAGGCAAACCTTCTACCGCTGTGCTATCACTCCAGCCCCAGCTTCATGTTTTAAAAGGACATAAATTCACATGGTTTAAAATTCAGAAATTGTACGGTAGTTTCTTTTGATTGTTTAGTTCCTCTCAGTGTTGCCAAGTGTGTTTCCTTGCAGAGAGGACTTCTGACTGTACTTCCTTTATTTTACACAATGCTGCGAGACTTGATACTCCTTCTTGCCATTGTTATTTGTATTTTGCATTGAATAATGTAGTTCAGGGGCTGCTTTAGACATGTCCTAGTGTCCTACCTGTTATCTCTAGTTTTGTGGGGGAAGACCCATAGTGAACTGTGATCCTTTGGGCAGGTCTGCAGCTCCAACTTTTTTGTTTTTGTTTTTGTTTTGGGCCACACCCAGTGATGCTTAGGGGTTACTCCTGGACACCCAGTGATGCTCAGGTGTTACTCCTGACTATGTGCTCAGAAATTGCTCCTGGCTTGGGGACCATATGGGATGCCAGGGATCGAACCATGGTCTATCTTACCACAGGCAAGGCAGGCGCCTTACTGCTCCGGCCTCTGCAGCTCCAACTTTTAAACTACCTTACCTGAGCCTGATTGTCTGTGAATATCTGGTTAAAGCTTTGTATCCTCCTTTTTTTGTTTTTGTTTGGGAGGCCACAGCCATCCATGCTTGGGTTCCTCCTGGCTCTGTGCTCAGAAATCGCTCCTGGCAGGCTTTGGCCGTGTGCAAGGCAAACTCCCTACCACTGTGCTATTTCTCTGGCCCCTCCTTTTACCCCTTTTAGAAATGTTAACATTGCTTTCCTGTGAGAGCTGTCTCGCTGAGTCTTCTCTGCGGTGAGGTTCCCCATTGCTGAGAGTAGCAGTTGAAAAGGCTGTTAGCCATGTGGCCAGGCTCCTGTTTCTACATAGGCAGGCTGAGTTACAGCTTGATGGGATGGATCCAGGTAGGAATCGGTCAGCATTCTGAATCCTGACTCCTGTCTGCTTTGCAACCTGCTGGGATTCTCAGTTTAGTCAACATATAAAGTTTCCTGGGTACGGGACAAACTCAGGCCTAAGGAAAGAGCAGGAAGGTTAAAGCACGTGGTCCTTTGAGCAGTGACGAAGGCGTAACCAGGGAGCTGACATGTTTGCTGCAATGCCAAGAATTCCAGGACAATTTGTTAACCAGCTGATGCCAATGTAGGTGCTATTTAAAAAAAAGAAGAGCTGGAGCAATAGCACAGCAGCAGGGCATTTACCTTGCACGCAGCCAACTTGGGACAGACCCAGGTTCAATCCCCGGCATCCTCTAAGGTCCCCCAAGCCTGCCAGGAACAATTTCTGAGAACAGAGACAGGAGTAACCCCTGAGCGCCACCAGGTGTGGCTCCAAAACCTAAATAAATAAGTAAATAAATAAAAAAGAAGCCTGGGAGTAAAACACTTTTACCTTTCCATTGTTTTCTTGCACTCCCATTCTATTTTCTAATGTTATGGTAAAGGTTGTTGATATTGAAATGTCTGACAGTGTTCTTTCTTGCAAGGAAATAAAAAGGCTAGAGTAGGCTATAAAGCATCACTTTTATATGCTGAAGCTATCAGCTTCCTGAAAAGGCTTGACAAGTGCTAATATTTCACTTGAAGAAACCATAGTTGGAGGGGCAGTTTGGAAAAGAATAATTATTTTTGTTTGTTTTTGTTTTGGGGCCACACCCAGCAGCTTTCAGGGGTTACTCCTGGCTTTGCTCTCAGAAATCACTCCTGGCAGACTCAGGGGACCATATGGGATGTTGGGAATCAAATCCAGATCCTTGAGTCAGCAAGGCAAACACCCTGCCACTATGCTATTTCTCTGGCCTCAAGAATAGGTTTTATCAGGAAATACTTAACCAATTTATTCCTAACCCTAACAAAGAAATCAGTTGCTCTGCCCCTCTTCTTACAAGTTTATTAGCAAATAAAAACTTGACCCGTCTGATGTGTAGCAACCAGGAAATATTACAGTGACCTGCGGTATTACAACCAGGTGTGTGATAGTGTTAAGAATTAGGGCCGGAAAAAAAAAAAAAAAAGAATTAGGGCCGGAGGGCCCGGAGAGATAGCACAGCGGTGTTTGCCTTGCAAGCAGCCGATCCAGGACCAAAGGTGGTTGGTTCGAATCCCGGTGTCCCACATGGTCCCCCGTGCCTGCCAGGAGCTATTTCTGAGCAGACAGCCAGGAGTAACCCCTGAGCACCGCCGGGTGTGGCCCAAAAACCAAAAACCAAAAAAAAAAAAAAAAAAAAAAGAATTAGGGCCGGAGCTGTAGCACAGCGGAAGGTTGTTTGTCTTGCACGTGACTGATCCAGGACGGACCTCCATTCAATCCCCAGCGTCCCATATGGTCCCCCAAGCCAGGAGTGATTTCTGAGCGCAGAGCCAGGAGTAACCCCTAAGTGTCACTGGGTATGGCCAAAAACTACAACAAAAAAAACAGAATTAGGCCCAAATTTATTGTTGGCCAGCTTGGTTTGGAATTGCTGATGTTCTCACTCAGGTCCTTGTTTAGGAGAATGGGTCGTTTTCAGTTGGCCCAGATACTAAATAGACCATGATCATAAATTGTAATCTGAAGAGTAGTTTCAAGCTGCATTCAGACTTGCTTGTGGCAAAGGGGAAAACAAAACTAGCCTGGACCTCCAGGGGTCTTCTGCATACAAGCTGCCACCTCAATACTGCTGAGGAAATGACTAAAGAGGGACTTTAAATTTGCTCTATGCAAAAATCTCAAGTAGTGGGCCAGAGAGATAGCTGAAGGTAGGGCATTTGCCTTGCATGTGGAAGGCCAGTGTTTTGACTCTCGGCATCCCATTTGGTCCTCCGAGTCTGCCAGGAGTGATTTCTGAGCCTAGAGCCAGGAGTAACCCCTGATTGCTGCTGGGTGTGACCCCCCCCCCCCAAAAAAAAAGTGGGCCAGGAACTCAGGTGGCTGACAGCAGAGGATGGCTGTGGTGAGCTGGGTGAAGCTAGAGCCCACCCTTGCTCCTTGTATGATCTGAGTAAGCTCCAAGTTGATTTCCCAGTGCCACTCAGTGGTTGCATGAATGTCAATTCATGGAGCATGGCAGGGAGGGATAGTTAGTGAAGAAATCATATAGGAAGCTAAGAGATGGCTTATTCAGTTGGATTCTGAATCACAATTGGAATAGTCGAGTACTGCAAAGGAATTTCATTTTTCTTGGAATGAATCTGAAGGAAAGTGGTCATTATGGGGCCAGTTGTATACAAGTGCTCTAGGTCTTCAAGATGAAGTTGTGTGTACAATGTAGTGGTGGGGTTGTTCATGGCTCTGTTGAGGGGGTGCCTACAGTGCCTATGGGTGTGGCCCCAAAACAAACAAAAAAAGGAACCATATGGGATTGCCAGAGATCGAACCTGGGTTGGCCTTATGCAATGCAAGTGTCCTACCTATTATTCTTCACTCTACCCTATATATTGTATATAAATATATAATATATTTTATATAAATATACAAACATAATATTTACATATTTTATATAAATTTAATATATTTAAATATATAAGTACATAACTATATATTTATATATTATGTAAATATAAACAAACATAATGTATATAAATGTATATATATCATATATATAAAACATTTTTAATAGCCAACTGCTTAATCCTTGCAAGAGATCTTCTCTTACAAACTCATTTCCCCTGGGTTTCCATTTCAATTTAAGTAAAATATGTTGGAGGACAGTGTACTCTCTCTCTGAGGACTTGCCAAGGGTTGTTCTGGAAATGGAAATCTCGCCCAGATCACCCCAGGGTACTAATCGCCCAGATCACCCCAGGGTACTAATTTCTGAATAACGTCCTCTCAGACACATACTTGCATAATTTCTGACGTTTCTCTTGTCCTTGTAACTGGATAAAGTATACAGAATGTTTGATGAATTCTTATTCAGTAAGAATAAGAATGCCTGTCTCTCTCTCTCTCTCTCTCTCTCTCTCTCTCTCTCTCTCTCTCTCTCTCTCTCTCTCTCTCTCTCACACACACACACACACACACACACACACACACACACCCTCTCATCCTTGGTTCATTTGTTTTTGGACCACACCCAGTAGTGCTCAGGCAATTTACTCCTGACTCTGCACTTAGGTGGTTCTCAGGGGATCAGAATAGGATGCCAGGGATTGAACCTGAGTCATCTGCCTGCCAGGCAAGTGCTCTACCTGCTGTACTATCGCTTGGTCCCCTATCCTTGGTTTTTCTAAGATGTGAGCTTTAGTTGAGGTTCTGTTAGTGGAGTTAGTTTAAGTACATCAAAGTCAAACTGATTACCTTGCCTTGCTGCACTTTTCTCTCCACCACGATTCAGCTCTTCTGGTACTCATTGCCAGAGGGACTTGCAGCACGAAGGAGCATCGTTATAGGGTTCAAGAGGACCTAATTATTCATGAGATTGTTTAGTGAAATGAATATAGATTAAGAAGTAGAAAAATGATTTTTTTTTTAGTTTTTGGGTCACATCCAGCAATGCTCAGGAGTTACTCCTGGCTCTGCACTGAGAAATCTCTCTGGCAGGCTTGAGGTACCATATGGGATGCTGGGAATCGAACCTGGGTCGGCTGCATGCAAGGCAAACGCCTTACCACTGTGCTATCTCTCCAGCCCCAGAAAATTGATTTTTAACTTGTTTAGGGAATCACCTGATGGTTTTCCATGGATGCTGGGATCAAACTGGGAAACTCAAACATGCATTATTTCCCACTTTGAGCTGCATCTGTGCCCTTGACTTTCCATCTTGAACATAGTTAAATTGGCTGGACTTTACTTTTTTCTCAGACTCCATATGATACCTTTTTGAAAGGATCTTTTCTCCAGCTCTACAGATGAGTTTGCTCCTGGCACTAATAGGACCCAAAGGCCAGACACTTACTAATCCCTGTCCACTGTGACTCAGCGTGACCAGGCTTTGAGTCATATATTCAGTATTATCAGTGGGTAAGTGTCACCAGGGGTTGCCGTAAGACCCTGTTGTTTGCCCAGCAGAAGCAACCTTCCAAGAGAAGGTCACAACAGCAAGTTAAGAGCCTGTAAAAGACTGCTGGGAAACTGCTGGGAGTTCCGAGTAAGCAAGCAAAATGTGAGGGTTTGAACTGAACTCTAGGATCTTTCTCACTGGCTAGAGGCTGGTGTCTACCCAGATTCTCATTTGCTTATCAGCTCTGTTTTCTCTAGATGTAATTCATTACAGCAGCATTAGAGAATGAAGACAGGAAGAAACAGCAAGCTGTTGGCTGGCATGCCCACTCCTATCACTGGGGGATTTCACTTTGTTGTACTTTCCCCTTTCCTGGAAGCATTACTTCAACTGACAGTTGGGTTTGAATTGTTCTGTATTTTTCTTACACATTTAACCAAACTCTTACTCTTTAGCTGTTTCTTGAAAACAAGTAAAAACTGGCAGGTGGAAAACTCAGCAACTCAGTCTAGGAGTTTGTTCCCCCAGGCTGTGGTTTTCAGTGTAGTCTGTGGACCAGTAAACTGACATCACTAAAAGTAGGAATCCAAAAATAAATAAATAAATAAAAAAATAAAAGTAGGAATCCATGGTCCAGAGAGATAGCACAGTGGCAGGGTGTTTGCCTTGCATATGGCCGACCCAGGACGGACCTGGGTCCAATTCCTGGCATCCCGTATGTTCCCCCAAGCCTGCCAGGAGCGCTTTCTGAGCACAGAGCCAGGAGTAACCCCTGAGCCAGTGGTCCTCAAACTATGGCCCTCGGGCCACATATTGTATTTGTATCTGTTTTGTTTCTTCATTGCAAAATAAGATATATGCAGTGTGCATAAGAATTCGTTCATGGGCCGGGCAGTGGCGCTGAAGGTAAGGTGCCTGCCTTGCCTGCGCTAGCCTTGGACGGACCGCGGTTCGATCCCCCGGTGTCCCATATGGTCCCCCAAGCCAGGAGCAACTTCTGAGCACATAGCCAGGAGTAACCCCTGAGCGTTACTGGGTGTGGCCCAAAAACCCAAAAACCCAAAAAAAAAAAAAAAGAATTCGTTCATAAGTTTTGTTTTTACTATAGTCAGACCCTCCAATGGTCTAAGGGACAGTGAACTGGCCCCCTGTTTAAAAAGTTTGAGGACCCCTGCCTGAGCACTGCCGGTGTGACCCAAAACCAAAAAAAAAAAAAAAAAAAAGTAGGAATCTAAATTCTCAGGCCCTACTCCAGACTGGAGTACTGAGACTAGATATGTGTTCAGAACATCCAGAGAACTTGTTAGAATCAAGTGTTAGGACCACTGCCCCACTGCCTACAGTTTCTAGCTCAAAAGAACCCAAGGACCAAAACGTCTCCTGTGGCAGTATCCTGGCCAAATAGCCAACCTGGAGGGCAAGAATGCTGTCCCTCAGAGCTCCCCTAGACTTCAGTCTGTTTATGGGACAGGAGAACTGCTGAGTTTATTGAAAAGTTATATGGGGCCGGGCGGTGGCGCTGGAGGTAAGGTGCCTGCCTTGCCTGCGCTAGCCTAGGACGGACCGCGGTTCGATCCCCTGGCGTCCCATATGGTCCCCCAAGAAGCCAGGAGCAACTTCTGAGCGCATAGCCAGGAGTAACCCCTGAGCGTCACAGGGTGTGGCCCCCCCAAAAAAAAAAAAAAAAGAAAAGTTATTTGTCTCCTTAGTCTAGAATGAAGGTGGAAGAATGTTTTTTCATTTATTCTCCCACTAAGCCATATCGCAGATATGGAAACCAAGGTTCAAAGATGGTGTCCAAAGTGTCCAAAGTGACACTGCTAGATAGTGACAAAATCAGAATTTGGCCCCAATTCTGTCTGTCCTTGAAGGCTTATTGCATCACACCACCCACATCCCTGGATCAGAGCCAACTTGAAAGGTGGGTGCTCCAAGAAACCCTGGTGGCTAGGTCCCTGACTCTTAGAAAGTGATTACTGTTGGAACCAAAAAAAAAAAAAGAAAAGAAAAGAAAGTGTTTCCCTTGGGGCCGGAGAGATAGCATGGAGGTAAGGCATTTGCTTTGCATGCAGAAGGATTGTGGTTTGAATCCCGGCATCCCAGATGGTCCCCCGAGCCTGCCAGGAGCGATTTCTGAGTGTAGAGCCAGGAGTAACCCCTGAACACTGCTGGGTGTGACCCAAAAACCAAAAAAAAAAAAAAGTGTTTCCCTTTCCCCACATTAAGAAAAGATGGTTTATTCGGAGAGATAGTACAACAGTACTGGCCTTGGTTGCAACTCCCTGGTTTCATCCCTTGCACCACACATGTTCTCCTAAGCACCAACCACCAGGAGTGGGTGATCCCTGAGCACTGAGTGAGGAGTAAGCTCTGAGCATCACATGTGGCCCAACACCAAAAAAAAAAAAAAAAAAAAAAAAGACTCTGTTATCATTCCTGGACCCGCAAGTAACTCAGGACTTAGTGCCCTATGAGTTCTTGACCTGCAGGGGGAATTTCCAGCTATGCTTCTCCAATATGGAGCAGCCCTCATTCTTCCCCTTCTCGCCATGGACATTGCTGCTGGATGCTTGGGATCCTGTCAGGGATGTGGCAGCCGCCAGGGAGGTTAGCCACAGGCTTTGACAGGCTGGAATGATAGCTAGGATGGCCAGTGTGCCAAGCAGTCTAGGGCCAGCAGATGCTTGGCCTCAGCCCACTCTCCACCCCTCACTATTCCAGGCAGGGCCGTCATCTCCCAGCAGCCTCAGTGCTTGCCATGCACCCCCTGGTTCATATGGTAACCCAGTTTAACAAACATACCTGGGGTTTTATAAATAGTGATTGGCTGGGAAGTTGTCCTGTGCAACAAGACCAAACATGCATCTCCCTGCTTTGCTTTCAGGCAATTCCTAAAATTACATGACCTTTTTGCATAAAGTCTGACTACTCTCCTCTTCCAGGTCTATGCTCTGCACGTGCGTCTTGCTTCTCCGGGGTTCGCCTTTGTCTGCCCCGCCTCCACCAGCTTGCCAGCCTTCAGAGTTGGTGCTTCCAAGTCTGCTCCTGGGACGTTTCCTGTTCTTGCAACAGCTGCGCCAGCCTGGGGTCCCCTCCGGCTACTTGATCCTATAGGGAGGTGTTCAGTGGCTGTGGGCAATTTTCAGATGACCTTGTTCTTCTGACGTCATTAGGTGGCTATTTTTGGCTTTGCTGTTTATGCTGCAAAGAAGTTGGTCTAGGGTGGGGAGAAAGAATGAAGGGGTGGTGAGTGGGTGTGGCTTTGCATCTTCTCAGGGCCTTCTCCCGAAAGGGGGGGGGCCTTTATTTTCCTATGGGTACAGAGCACCCACTGAAGAGCACACCCTGAGGCTGTCAAGTTGCTAACTATTAAGGTATTCTTCACTCCCAGATTTTCCCAGCAGGCAACTGCTAAGTGGTACAGGAGTGTGATGAAGCACGAAGGCTCTGGAGCCAGATAGCTTGGGCTAAACTCTGGCCCTGCTGGAATCACCTTCGAAACTTTGGACAGGTTACCCCAGGTGCCTCAGTTCACTTTAGAAATAGGAGTGCTAATAGTATAGTATCTACTTCACCAAATTGCTACAGATACTTGTGCCTGGAAGATGGTAAATGCACAAATACTAGCAGTTATACTAATGGCAATAGCACTCCAGAGGTTCAAGTCTTGGGGACATGATCTGCCCTGTGCACCACTTTACCCTTTTAAAGGGGAAATGAGGTCAAGTTCTTGTCTTAGAAGAGCCCCAGAGCAATGGCTGTCAATCCTGACTGTGTGTTGTGTCGGAAGCTTCTGGAGAGACTGAAATTTCCCAACCTCCTACTGTTTAGATTGTATGGCCTGCAGGGCCTCAGAGGCCAACGGCCTACTCCAGTTGCACAGCTTTACTCCTGGCTTTATGCTCAGAAATCACTCCTGGCAGGCTCTGGAGACCATAGGGATGCCGGGATTCAAACCATTGTTCTTTTGCATGCAAGGCAAACACCTTACCTCCATGCTATCTCTCTGGCCCCTAGGGCCTGTACCCTTGAGTGTGCTTGAAAACCACTTGAAATGAAGGTCCTGGGACTCTCCCAAGCAGGCGTCATTTTGTCTTATGTTATTTTAATTTTGAGACCACACCCGGTGGTGCTCAGAGATCATACAAACAATGCTGGGGTTCAAACTCAGCCTTCTGCCTATGAAGCATGGGACCAAGTAGCTGAACTCTGACCAAGCCCAGCAGGCTCATTTAACTGAACTCTGGGGATGAGGCGCTGAGAAAGCCCGAGATGGTTTCCCACTGAGATGTGCTTTACATCTCAAATATTTATGTCTCTCACATATTTTATATTGTTATCACTTTGTCAAATTGTGGAAATCTATTTCAATATTATTCCAAATGATTCTTTGCTAAATGTTGTTTCAAAAAAGAAATGGGAGGGCCCGGAGAGATAGCACAGCAGTGTTTGTCTTGCAAGCAGCCGATCCAGGACCAAAGGTGGTTGGTTCGAATCCCGGTGTCCCATATGTTCCCTGCCAGGAACTATTTCTGAGCAGACAGCCAGGAGGAACCCCTGAGCACCGCCGGATGTGGCCCAAAAACAAAAACAAACAAAAAAAAAAAACAAAAAAAAAAACAAAAAAGAAATGGGAGAGGGGGCCAGAGAGATAGCACAGCAGTAAGGCATTTGCCTTGCATGCAGAAGGACGGTGATTCGAATCCGGACATCCCATATGGTCCTCTGAGCCTGCTGGGGGTGATTTCTGAGCCTAGAGCTAGGAGTAACCCCTGAGCGCTGCCGGGTGTGACCCAAAAACGAAAATCAAAAAAAAAAAAAAAAAAAGAAATCGGAGGGGCCAGAACGATAGCACAGTGGTAGGGAGTTAGCCTTGCACATGGCTGATCCAGGACAGACTTGGGTTTGATCCCCAGCATCCCATATGGTCCTCTGAGCCCAGAGCGATTTCCGAGCACACAGCCAGAAATAACCCCTGAGCATCACCAGGTGTGGCCCCAAAACAACAACAACAACAACAACAAAAAGGAAATTGGAAAACTCTAGTGGTAAAACTCCCATTCACATCTGTGTTTGTTTATTTGTTGTTGTTTTTTGCCACACCTGGTGGTGCTCAGGGCTTACTAATTAAAGACTCTGCACTAAGGATCACTTCTGGTGGGCTCAGGGGACCACATGGGGTGCCAGGGATCGAACCTATATCATTGCATGCAAGGCAAACACCCTACCCGTTGTGCTATCCCTCTGCAACCCCTCTCACTCACACCTGTTAATGTGTTATTTATATCCCTCTATTTTCTACTAAGTATTTTTAGCATAAAGGATCCCACTACATGATGATTTTATAATTTGTTGTTTTTTAGGAGGTGGGGATGTCACGCTGGTGATGCTCGAAGCTTACTCCTGCACCCTGCTTAGGGCTCACTTTGGCAGGACTTGGGATATGATATAGTATAGTGCCAGGGATCAATCCCAGGTTAGCTGTGTTTTGTAACTAAAGTGCATTGTGTGGTGATTCTATGTTGGTGCCTTCTGTGTCTCCAAAGTGGCCAGTTTAATCCTTGCACAGACTAGGACTTTAGTAATTAACCTTCACAATAAAACAATGGCAGGAAAGAACAGTGTCCTTTGGTGCTTGCAGGGACAAGCATCTCTGCTCCTGCATCTCTACTCCTAGCTTGAGTTGGGTGCTGGCTAGGGCTTTCCATGAGTCTGAATGGTCTTACTAAATGCTAGGGAGTCAGGGTTCAAGCGGCCAGCAGAGCACAGGAGATAAGAGCTATGGCAGGCACTCCTCAGGGGCTCCCAGGCCAGGGCCAGAGGGAGTGTCCAGAGGCTGCTCTCTTTGGAGTCGGAAAGGTTGTTGCTCAACTCTCTATTTTCCATCACAGCCTAGCAGGGAGAGGGTCAGGCTGGGAAATGTCTCCTCCAAGCAGGTCCTTTTAAAGCCTCTTGGCTCTATTCCTTTCCTCCAGGAGCCAGAGCAGCAGTTGCTCCTTAGAGGAGTTAACCCCTTCCCTGCCAAGGAATCTTCCCAGGCAGGGGATAGCCCAGGCTTCTGGAATGCAGGGCCACCCAGGGCAGGAGGCCCGAAGAGCCGTGAACTCTGGCTGGAGAGCCTTCCCTCCGGCCTTGTTAAACCCAACCGGCATAATTGCATCCTGCTGACCTTAATTCCCCTGGCCGTAAGTTTAATTGGTCCTGGCATGGCCCCATTTCCGGCCCTGCCCCTAGAGGCAGAGGGCAGCAGCACAGCTGGTGCAGGTCAGGAAAGCCCCTTAAGGGTGGTCAGGGCCTGGCAGCCCCCAGCTGGGTGGAGGAGGGTTCCCCAGTGCCCCACCCCTGTGCCTCCAAGGAAGTCTAGAGGAGAAACCAGGACTCCCAGGAGCAGCTGATGGCAAGCTTCGGGAAGCAGGCCAGGCTCATATCCTGGCTGAGGAGAGCTTGAAGGAGGCCCCTTCCTCTGGTTGTTTCTATGGCTGAGACCCCACAGGACCACAAGTACTGGATCAACTACTCCTCATACACGTGTTGAGTTAATGCAGCCCCACCCTGCAGATGGGCAAGACACAGAGGATTTATGAGAGACTGGAGAGATTAGCACAGCAGGTAGGGCACTTGCCTTGCACGCTGCCAATGTGAGTTCCATTCCCGGCATCCCATGTAGTCCCTCGAGCCTGCAGGAGTGATCTCTGAGTGCAGAGCCAAGAGTAACCCCATTGGCAGGTCCAAAAATAAAATAAAACAAAAGCAAAAAAGCCTCTGAATGTTTATATGTTTATTTGTTAAGTGTCACAGGACTGGCTGGAGAGATAGCACAGCAAGCGACCAACCCAGGACCAACGGTGGTTCAAATCCCGGCATCCCATTTGGTCCCCATGCCTGCCAGGAGAGATTTCTTTTCTTTTCTTTTCTTTTCTTTTTTCTTTTTTTTTTCTTTTTTGGTTTTTGGGTCACATCTGGCAGCACTCAGGGGTTCCTCCTGGCTCTACGCTCAGAAATCGCTCCTGGCAGGCTTGGGGATCATATGGGATGCCGGGATTCGAACCACCATCCTTCTGCATGTAAGGCAAATGCCTTACCTCCAAGCTATCTCTCCAGTCCCCGATGAGAGATTTCTGAGCACAGAGTCAGAAGTAACCCCCGAGTGCCAACCCCTGAGTATGGCCCCAACCCCACCCCCAAAACTATGACTACTATGTCATGTCCACTTTCCTCCCTCACACAATCCTCTGAATCCCCTCTACCTTTTCAGGTGCTTTTTTACTTATTTTGGGGGTTGATGCCAGGGGTTGCACTCAGGTCCTGTATCTGTGAGCAAGTATTCTATCATTGACACATCTCCGGCCCTCAATGGGACTTGTCAGAGGACAAAGGGTGCCCTGGAAGCTGCTCAACAGAGTCCTGGTGTCTTTGGTGAGGTTGAGAAAACAACTGCAGATACTCAGGAAATGGAAACTTAACAGGCAGGGAAGAAAGTCTGCAGAGGGGCTGGAGTGATGGCATAGTGGTGGGGCGTTTGCCTTGCATGAGGCTGAACAAGGACTGACTGCGGTTCAGTCCTCCAGTGTCCCATATGGTCTCCCAAGCCAGGAGCGATTTCTAAGTGTAGAGCCAGGAATAACCCGAGTGTCGCTGAGTGTGGCCAAAAAAAATAAAAAGTCTGCAGATGTCTCCCCTGGATGTTGATCCCCTGGGGAGGGTCTCAGGTTTTTCAGCTGAGTAGTTTGGAGCCCCTGGAAAGCTGTGTGGCTTTAATTTAATTTAATTTAATTTTTTTATATTGGTTTGGGGGTCATGCCCAGCTGTGCTTAGGGCTTACTCCTGGCTCTGTGCTCTGGAGTTACTCCTGGCAGGGTTCCATATGGGGTGCTGGGGATTGAACCTCAGTTGAGCGCGGGGCCCCTGGCGGATTGTCTGGCACTTGGCCTGGCTCCTTTTGGGAGGATGCTTGGAGCTGGGTAAAGGCCTTGGCAGAGTCAGGCAGCCTGTGGGTACTTTATCCACCACAGGGGTTGACAATCAGACCCACAACAACCAGATGTCAGCGGGGCCATCACAGAGTGATCCCAGATACCCAGGCATGAGCCTCATTGGTCACCCAGTTATTTACTCACCAAATACTGCTGAAGACACAGTGTTGGGGACACACAAGCAGCTTCTAACCCTACCTTGAGGCGCTCCCAGGCTCTTGGTGGTGGGGATCAGCCTAGAGCAGCACTCAACAACCTCTCCTCACCTGCAGACTGGCTCCAGCTTGCGTATGGGTCCAAGGCAGTAATTGCTGGTTTCCAACCTTTCCTCTCCTCCTGATTGGCACTACCTACATCCTGGTGCCTGAAACCCACTGTCATAGCACGATGACCAACATTTTGTTGATTTTGCTTTTGGGGACACACCCTGTGATTCTCAGGGCTTACTCCTGGTTCTGAGCCCTGAGATCACTTCTGACAGGGTACCTGATGGGGTACCAGGGATTGAACTCTGGTTGGCCATTTGCAAAGCAAGCATCTTCCCCTTTGTACTCTCCTTGACCCCGTGGTCAACATGTTACTCTAAAGCAAGACATGGTGTGAGGATCGCCAAAGAGCACCAGGACCCCCCCCCCCAAATAGACACAGACAGGAACTATTTCCTCCCTCAGAGGACTATAAGACTTCAAGGGGTTCCCCTGGGTGAGGAGGCCAGGCATGGATGGGCCATTTGAAGGAAGAAATAAAGCTCTGGACAATTCTGGGTCAATTTTCTTCCTTGAGGAATGACTTAAGGCAACTTACCCCGCCCCTTTTCTTTTTGATTTTTTTGTTTTTGTTTTTGGGTCACACCCGGCAGCACTCAGGGGTTACTCCTGGCTCTACGCTCAGAAATCACTCCTGGCAGGCTCAGGGGACTATATGGGATGCCGGGATTCAAACCACCGTCCTTCTGCATGCAAGGCAAACAAACACCCTACCTCCATACTATTTCTCCGGCCCCAACTTCACCACTTTTCTACTGATCTCTGCAGAGACATGTAACTGCTCCAGACTCCAAGTATGCTGGTTTTTAGTCTGAGAACTCTGGGATCTTCCCAGAATGAGAATGGGTAGCTCCCAACCCCCAGCCAAGAAGCTTTGGCAACCACACCTATAGCCCACAGACACTGCTATGTCAGTTCATCGGTCCTGCTCTAAAGAGCCTGAAATTCCTTATATACACATACATGGTTGCACAACATCTCCAAAGTTTTTTATACTGACATCCCTGTAGAAATGCACCAAACTGGGGCTGGACCGATAGCACAGCAGTAGGGTGTTTGCTTGCACGTGGCTGACCTAAGATGGACCCAGCTTCAATCCCTGGCATCCCATATGGTCCCCTAAGCCTGCCAGAAGTGATTTCTGAGCGCAGAGCCAGAAGTAATCTCTGAGCGACGATAGGTGTACCCCCCCCAAAAAAAAAATAACCCGCACCAAATTAGATGTGAAAGTATCACAGAAGCTACCTAAGCTCAACAAAGGCAGTAACACAGAATGCTTGACTAGCAACAGCTTAGTAAATCCTCAGCCCAATGACTGACCTCATTATGAGATATGACAACTTTCACAAACTTTTGATCTTTTTCTTTCTTTCTTTCTTTCTTTCTTTCTTTCTTTCTTTCTTTCTTTCTTTCTTTCTTTCTTTCTTTCTTTCTTTCTTTCTTTCTTTCTTTCTTTCTTTCTTTCTTTCTTTCTTTCTTTCTTTCTTTCTTTCTTTCTTTCTTTCTTTCTTTCTTTCTTTCTTTCTTTCTTTCTTTCTTTCTTTCTCTCTTTCGCTCTTTCTCTTTCTTTCTTTCTTTCTTTCTCTCTCTCTTTCTCTCTTTCTTTCTTTCTTTCTTTCTTTCTTTCTTTCTTTCTTTCTTTCTTTCTTTCTTTCTTTCTTTCTTTCTTTCTTTCTTTCTTTCTTTCTTTCTTTCTTTCTTATTTATTCTTTCTTTCTCTCTATATGTTTTTTCTTTCTTTTTCTCTCTTTATTTCATTCTATTCTTTCTTTTCTTTCCTTTTTTTTTTTTTTTTTTTTGCTGTTTGGGCCATTCCCAGTGGTGCATTGGGGTTCCTTCTGGCTCTGCATCCAGATGTCACTCCTGGCAGGCTCAAAAGACCATATGAAATGCCAGGGATCAAACCCTGTTGGTCACGTGCAAGACAAATGCCCTACTGGCTGTGCTATTGCTCCAGTCCCTTAACAATTTTCTTTTAGTAAAGTTTTCCTTTTTGATAATTCTATTACTAATTTGTCATAACAAGCAATATTAAGTAAATCATACCTGCCAAGGGGGCAGACTTGGGGGAGAGTGAGAAATGGGGGACAGTGATGGAAGGAATGTTACAGTGGTGATAGGATTAGTGTTGGAACATGAAGGCCAGAAATAACTGAATACAGCAACTTTGTAAACCATAGTGTTTAAATAAAGTGAAAAAATATTATGATAATAGAGATAAAATTAATAGCAGGCTCTCAGGAAATGGGCTGAGAAACTATGTGTGCCAAGTGAACATGCATACAACATCATTTATTGTTTATGTTACCCCCTTTTGCCAAATGAGATTATAGTCTACATTCAAGTTTGAGTCTTGGGGGGCCAGAGCGATAGCACAGCTGTGAGGCATTTGCCTTGCTCACAGCTGACCCTGGACAAACCTGGGTTCGATCCCCAGCATCCCATATGGTCTCCTCAGCCTGTCAGGAGCGATTTCTGAGCACAGAGCCAGGAGTAACCCTTGAACACTGCCAGGTGTGGCCCCAAAACAACAATTAAAAAAAGTCTGAATCTGATTTTCTGTTTATTTTGTTTCCTTTTGGAGCCACACCTGGCAGTGGACAGGGGTTACTCCTGGTTCTGCGCTCAGAAATTGCTCCTGGCAGGTTCAGGGCATGATGCTTGGGGGAGCAGGTGGAGCTGACATGGAAGCGGCCTCCTGTATATCCAAGCATGCATGCTCACTCTTGAGCTCTCTGCCTGGCCCTACCCCTGGCTGCCCCCACCTTGGAGTTGCTTTGGCTTAATTCATCATGGCTCCCTCAGTCTCTCTGTCAGCCTGATTCCTACAGTGGCGCTTCCTCCATTTGACAGGACTGAGGTGAGGGAATGGCCCGAGGGAACATCTGTCATGATCAAGCCTGAACCCCAATTTACTCCATAGCTGTTTCTTAGGGACTCTGCAGACTGATTCCCACTTGGAGACAGACAGCCTCTGTGGCACAAATCCTCTTGATTATACCCCCTCTTTTAGCTAGAAACCTGCAGGGCTGCGGTGATCCCAGGTTGCACTGTGATGATGGGTCCTGGCCCAGCTCCCTTTTTTTAGGTGACCACTGAAAGGATGCAGATGGGCTCTTGGGAGACATCACAGAAGCACCATTAGGTCTGGACCCTCAGCCATGTGCCAGGCCTCCATCTTCATAGGACCCCCAGCAAAAATTGTATTTATTTATTTGGTGTGTGGGCCACACCCAGTGGCACTCAGGGGTTATTTCTGACACTGTGCCCAGAAATTTCTCCTGGCTGGCTCAGGGGACCATACGGGATGCCAAGGATCAAACCCGGATCCTTGGCAAGCAAGGCAAATGCCCTTTCCACTGTGCTGTCGCTCCAGCCCTGCAAAAGTCATTTTTAAAAGAAAAGGAGAGAGAGGCAGGAGAGATAGCATGGAGGTAGGGCATTTGCCTGGCATGCAGAAGGATGGTGGTTCAAATCCCAGCATCCCATATGGACCCCCAAGCCTGCCAGGAACGGTTTCTGAGCGTAGAGCCAGGAGCTAGCCCTAAGCGCTGCAGGGTAAGACCCCAAAAACCAAAAAAAAAAAAAAAGAGAGAGAGAGAGAGAGAGAGAGCGAGCACAGGGGGTAAGTCACTTGCCTTGTGTGCAACCAGCCCAGGTTTGAAATCTGGCACCACAAATAGTTCTTTGAGCTCTGCTGGGACAGACCCCTAAGCACCGCTGGGTGTGGCCCCAAGTCCCTGACCCCTATAAAAGAAAAGCTTTGGGGCCTGCAAGCAGTCTGCGCAAGTGTCTCTCGCCCCATCTTGCAGGGGTACGGAGCTGGTCCTGGGGTCAGGAAAATGGGGGGGGGGTGTCAACTGTTCCCCCAGAGTCCCAGGCACCCCCTCCCTTTTTTCTTCCTGCTTGTGGCCACACCGTTCTCCACCCCCTCGGTCCATGGGAAGAATGCCGTGTCCTCTGAACGGGGGCCAAGAGTGACAGGTGGTGGCAGTCGGCTGTGCGGCCCCCGGTGTAAGAGATCCTTCATCCCCGCCTCCTGACCACGGCCCCAGCACTGCCCAGGCAGCCGCCGACCAGCGGACACGCAGCCTCCAGGATCCCCCTCGGCTCCAGGCACCGTCCGGCAGACTGGCACCCCTTTGCCTTCTGCAGCTCCGAGACTCAGGTTAGAGGAGCAGACGAGAAAGAGCGCACACCTCCCTACTCATGGCGGCAGCGCATGGAGCAGCGGAGCTGGGAGGCCAGAAGCCATCAGCAGGTGCCATGCTGGGGCAGCCGAGAGAGGAGATTGGGAAGGGAGAGATGGGACAGCCTGTTCATGGGGGTCCTGAATCCCAGGCCTGTTTGTAGGGTGCAAAGGGGACCCTGAAATCAAAAGGCTCATGGGGTAGGGTTGAGTTGCCTAACTTATGGAGCTCTCCCTGGAGAGATTTTAGGAAAATGGGACAGATGCCTCAGTGGGTGCTACCTACATTCAGGGCCAGGACTGGGGCAGTAAGGCCCCCCGAGGACCAGCAACAGGGGAGGTTGAGCAGCCTGGCTGCAGGCTCCTGAGGCAAGCTCTTCCAACCTCCCCTGGGGAGTTCCTAGCTGCCCTGGGCACAGGGAGGCTGGCAATGAAGGAGGGGAGGAGGGTAGACCCGTGCTTACCAGCCTTTCTCCTGCTTTGCAGACAAGCCCCCCACAGGTACAGTGAGTGAACAGCCTCCCACTGCAGAGAAGGAACTAGAAGCAAAGAAAGAACCTTCAGCCCCAGAACTGAAGAAAGAAGCTGATCTCCCAGAAGCAAAGAAAGAATCTGGGGCCCCGGAAGCAAAGACAGAATCTGGGATCCCAGAAGCAAAGAAAGAATCTGGGGTCCCGGAAGCAAAGACAGAATCTGGGGTCCCAGAACATAAGAAAGAGTCTGGGACCCCAGAAGCAAAGAAAGAATCTGAGACCTCAGAAACAAAGAAAGAATCTGGGACCCCAGAAGCAAAGAAAGAATCTGGGGCCCCAGAAGCAAAGAAAGAATCTGGGACCCCAGAAGCAAAGAAAGAATCTGGGGCCCCAGTAGCAAAAACAGAATCTGTGGCTCCAGAACCGAAGACAGAATCTGGGGGCCCAGAACCAAAGAAAGAATCTGATCCAAACATCCTGAAGAAAGATGCCCAAACCCCTGGCTTGGAGAAAGGTGCCTCAGTGAGCAGCCAGGGCGCACAGGGGACAGAAGATATGAGTGGGGCTGCTGCAGAGGGCAGCACTGGGCAGCCAGCTGCCCTGCCCCAGCAGACCACCACCGCCACGGCTGCTGTCCAGGACCTTGGAGAACCCAGGGCCAAAAAAAAGGAGGTGGAGGCACACGCAGCGGCCAGAAGAGGTTCACCTGCCTTTCTGCACAGTCCCAGTTGCCCAGCCATCTTGTCCAGGTGAATGCCCAGACCCGGGAGTGGGAGGGTCTAAGCTCTGTCCCAATGGGCCAGGCTTAGCTCCTCTTTGCAGTGGGGGTTATGCAGAGGGGGCCTGGGACTTCACTCCGTCCAGCCATCTCCCTGGCCCCAAGCACCTCTCCCTGAGAGCCTGACACCATTCTCTATGCTGGCTTGGCCTGCTGTGTAGAATGCTCTTTTCCCATGCATCTTCCTACCTTTGGGACCCTTTATATAGACTCTGTGGTGACTCTCAGAAGCATGCAGTCTAAGGTGCACTCCTCGCCTCTTCTCTGGGCACTGAAATCCAGAGTTTCCTTTAACTTTATACTCTTGGGTCTAACCAAGCCCAGGGCTTTGTCCCCAGAGATCTAAATATAATTATCAGTAAAATATGGAAAGATGAATGACCTAATCCAAAGGAAAGCATTGCTAATGCTTTCATCACCATAATGCAATGATTACTTGAACGCAGATTGCATGAATGGGGTTATTAATGATTTATTATAAATGAGAATAGCAATACTCACCCTCTTGGTTTGAATTTTGCATTAATCTGAATTGTATCACTATAGTTTTGAGAAATCAAAAAGCTGTATTTCATCTTCATATAGTCTTGACCAAATACAAAATCCCATCCCTAATCTATCATAACATATTAAGCATGCCGAGAGCCCAATGTGTAACCACAGGTACTCGTGGTGTTATGAATATACCTTGGCTGCCAGGAGGGCTGAAATAGCTTCGAATTGTGGAGGAAGCTCTAGAAGTTTTTGACACCTGCAGAGTCCATGCAGGTTCCAGGCTGCTAAGGATGTCGCCTCTGTGTTCTCATGTTCTAGCTCTGAGAAGCCAGCGGCTGTGAAGCCCCCGAAAGAAACATCAGAGCTCATCTTTGAAGGGGTACCTGTGACCCCTGGCCCCGAAGAACCCAGCCCAGCCAAGACTGCAGGAGAGAAGGTCTTGGCAAGCAACTCCAAGGAAGGAGACAAGGCTCCTGGCCAGACTGGCCAGGATAAGGAGCAAGGGGACACCTCGAAGGGGACAGCGATCCAGGCTGTTCCCTTGGAGAGACCAGAGGTGGGGCAAGCCCTTGGCCTCAGCATCCGGGAGGAGGACTGCTTCCAGATTTTGGGTAGGCAGGGGTGGGGGTGGAGTAGGGCGGGGTGCTCTGGGGTGAGGGAGGAGGGAAAGGGGCTCCCCACTCTCCCCATTTGGAGGATGGAACTGCTCCGAGCCATGTCTCCCTTGCAGGAAGAAGATTTTTATTTATTTGTTTTTGATAGGTGGGAACTGAAAGCTCAGAAAAGGGAATGCGAGGGGTGGAGCAGATGGAGTAGGTGGGTTGTAGCGGCCTGGGTTCAATCCCTGGCATTCCATATTATCCTCTGAGTATTGCCAGGATCAATTCCTGAACGCAGAGCTGGGTAGAGCCAGAAGTAATCACTGATCCCTGCTGGGTGTGGCCCCCAAACAAAACAAAACAAAAAAACCAAAAAGAAAGGAAGGAAGGAAGGAAGGAAGGAAGGAAGGAAGGAAGGAAGGAAGGAAGGAAGGAAGGAAGGAAGGAAGGAAGGAAGGAAGGAGGGAAGGAAGGAAGGAAGGAAGGAAGGAAGGAAGGAGGGAGGGAGGGAGGGAGGGAGGGAGGGAGGGAGGGAAGGAAGGAAGGAAGGAAGGAAGGAAGGGGCAAAGGGAGGGGATAAATTTTCCTTTTCCCACAACAACCTGAACAGTATTTGAACCTGTCAGGACTGCCTGACCACAGAGCTCACTTTGACTTTCTTCTTGAGCTAAAATGGGAGTAAAAAAGGGAAAATAAAATCATCTTGTGGGCAGTTGAGTTTGAACTGGGTCTGTGGAAGGTTCCTGGGGCCAGGTTTTGGAGTTCAGAATCATTCCTGGGGGCTTGGAGGAAGGTCCTCACAGTGCTGACTGGTGTGGGAGCAGCCACCGAGCACCCAGAGGCACAGCTGGCATGGTCTGAGCTGGTTGATCCTACAGGGCACTGGACTTTGGGGAGCCCCGCATTGAGGAGGCTTGCAAGGGGGGCAGGGCTAGGGGCGGAGTGAGATGGGGTCAGGGGAACCCAGAGTGTCCCGACACCCGCTCCTGCTCTCCGGGCTTGGGTGGCCCAGGAGGCCGGCCAGCCTGCCTGGTGAGCGGCACTGGGCCACCCAGACAGGGTGGGAGGGCCTGGCGGCGGGGTGGCAGCCAAAAGCCCTGCCTTCTCCCGGTTGCAGAGACCTCCCTCCACCCTGCCCCGCCCAGAAACCACATCCCCGGGCGGGTGACGGGCCTGAACCACCTCCAAGGGCTGTCAGATTTATCATCAGCCAGCCTGGCATCCCTGCCACCACCCGCTATTTATAAAGAGGTTTCCATTCTCGATGACTCAGCCCTGCCCGCGCCAGAGCCTGCGCTTCCTCAGCGTGGCCACTAGGTGGCAGCCTCTCCCTACCAACCGGCCCCCCTCGCCGCAGCGACCTCCAGCACTGTCACACCCTTGGTGGCTGCAGTGAATTGGAAGGTGGGGTTCACCCGCCCCATCGGGGCCCAGTATCGCTATCTGGCTCTCACCTTGTCCCTTCCCCTCCCCCTTTCTTTCTTTTTCTTCTCTCTCTTCTTCTCTCCGCTCCTCCCCACCCCTTCCCTCTCCTCTCCTCTACTCTCCTTTCATCTTCCAACTGAAATGACAAGGGAGAGGATGGGCCACATGGTCCAGTCTGTCACCCCTATTGTTTCTTTGTTTGTTTGTTTGTTTTTGTTTTTGTTTTGTTTTTGGGCCACACCCGTTTGACGCTCAGGGGTTACTCCTGGCTATGTGCTCAGAAATCGCCCCTGGCTTGGGGGGACCATATGGGATGCCGGGGGATCGAACCGCGGTCCGTTCCTTGGCTAGCGCTTGTAAGGCAGACACCTTACCTCTAGCGCCACCTTCCCGGCCCCCCCTATTGTTTCTTATTTGGGGGTTGTCTCACATCTGGCAATGCTCAGGGGTTACTACTCGCTCTGCACTCAAAAATTACTCCTCTTGGGGCTTGAGGGGTCCCTAATGGGGTGTTGGGGTTAAATCTGGGTCAGCTGTTACAAGGCAGATGCCCTACCTGCTGTGTTATCTCTCCGGCTGCCAGTCATCCGCATCATTGAGGGAATATGAGTCTGAGGACATGTGTGTGTAGGTGACAGAGCAGAAATGATTCCTCTAGGAGTGATAGCACAGTAATAGGGAGTTTGCCTTGCACACAGTTGCCCAGGTTGGACCTGGGTTCGATTCCTGCCATCCCATATGGTTCTCTGAGCCAGAAGCAGTTTCTGAGCGCATAGCCAGGAGTAACCCCTGAGCGTCACCAGGTGTGGCCCTCTCCCTGCCAAATAAAAAGATTCCTCTAGGTCCTCTATGTCCTTTCTCTGGAGTGATCCCCAGTGAACCCCCTGAGTAGAGTCCAGGCCAATCTGGAGAGGGCGGTACCGGAAGGACCCTCAGGGCAGTGCCTGGCCATGACTGTCACTACTGCTCCCCAGATGACTGCCCGCCACCCCCGGCCCCCTTCCCACACCGCATCGTGGAGCTGAGGACTGGCAGTGTCAGCAGTGAATTCAGCATGAACTCCAAGGAGGCTCTGGGCGGGTGAGAGTTGGGGTCCGGTGTCAGGGGAGGCGGGCAGGGAGCAAATCCTGAGGTCTCAGACCTCCTGCTGCAAGGCCAGGAACACTCTGACCACTCAGACGCAGGTGGACAGACACCATTGCATAGGATTGAGGAGTCACCTGTCTGCTGTGGCCATCACTCACTGTCCATCCAGACTGTCTCCATCATCCCAGTAGAAAACCGAGGTTGTCTTGTTTGGCCCAGGTCCAGCACCTCAGTCCCCCCCAAAGGATTTCCTGCTCTGTGAAAGATTTTCCTGGGCTCACCACAGCCATCATCACATTAGGGTTACCCTTCCATGAACCTCCCTTCCTGTGCCATGGTTGGCTGCTTCAGCCCTTGATTCATTGCTTTAGGAGGGTCTCACAGGGTCTCACAGAGCATAGCCCTCCCCCCAGCCCTGAGCTCAGCAGTCCCCTCTCACCCCATCTTTTCTCTCCAGCGGCAAGTTTGGAGCTGTCTGCACCTGTGTAGAGAAAGCCACAGGCCTCAAGCTGGCAGCCAAGGTTATCAAGAAACAAACCCCCAAAGACAAGGTATGTTGGAAAGAGGTGTGGGGGAGACCTAAAAAGAAACAAACGTGCTCCTGCATTAGGGGGCGCCAAAGGAGAGAGACTGCCAGACCTGCCATCTATAAAATGGATGGACGAAGAGATGAATGGACAAATGAGTGAATGTAAGAAAGAAGGAATGAACAGACTAATGATGAAATTAACCAGTGGAGGAATGAACAAATGAATGAATGAACTAAGGCACGAATGAACAAAAGGAGGAATGAAAGAAGGAGCAGTGGAATGGAGGAATGAAGGAAGGAAGAATGGAGGAATGAAGGAGTGAAGGAATAAATGGAGGAATGAAGGAACAAAGAAATGAAAAATAATGAGGGGAGCAATGAAGGAATAATGGAGTAGTAAAGAAACAAAGGAAGGAAGGAATAGAGTAATGAAGGAATGAAGGAACAAAGGGATGAAAGAATGAATAAAACAAAGGGCTAATTGAAAGAATAAAGAGAAAACAGGAAAGAATAAAGAAATGAACGAGTGAATGAACAAAGCAACAAGTGTAGAAATGAATAAAGGAAGGTGCAGAGGAAAAAATGAATGATGCAGGCACAATTTGTGGAGTGAGGGAGCTGGGTGTGAGGCAGGAGTGAGAGCACCTCTCAGGGAAGTGGCTGGGGTGCAGGCCAGAGGAGTGCGGGGGTGGAGGGAAGGTCATAGGGAAGAAGAAGAGGAGTAGGAAGAGGAAGGAAAGAGGAGGAGAAGGAGGATTTTATTTTCCAGCAGACCAGGCAGGGAAGAGTTTCAAGCAAAGAACCTGGGGAGAGGAGGCCTGAGGCCCCTGAACAGCAGCGGCCCAGAGTGAGGTTATGAATATTCCAGGGTGAGACTTGAAGCCCTCTTGGGGCAGGAGGCAGTAGCTTCTGTGTGGGTGCCTCCCTTCCTGCTCTGAGCACATTTGGAAGCAGTGAGTTTTCAGGGGACCCTGTCATCTTTCTTTCACAGGACTGGATGGGTCTCTGTGGGCAGGTTCTGGGCCTCTAGTGGCCTGGTGAACAGAAGCCAAACACTGAGGCCTCCACAGTTCAAGCACTTTCTCTGCTCCTATTATGTTTTAAGAGGCGACAGGGAACCACTATACAGGACCTAGCCTCACAGGCCCACTTACCCTAGAGGACAATGGGCCACTGAAGGCCTGATTAGGGACTGAGCTAGACTGGGAAGAAGTGAACCCAAGAAGGGCCCAAGACATGGGATGGGTGGGTTCTATACATGCAGGGTGTATAAAGCCTTCGGAAGGCACATGAGAGGGGGAACAGGCTCTGGGGAGGCTGACATGGAGCTGGCAGCACCCCACATGCCAACCTGACTTCCATGGCCAGTTTCTAGGTCCCACAGTGATGCCTGTGTCACAACCTTTCTGGAAGTGGCGAACAGATGGGGTCTGAACTGGCAAGGAGCTGACAGGTTCTGCGGTGCTGCTAGGGCAAGTGGGAGGAGGAAACTGTTCGCAGTAGGATTGGGGTGGCGTTCCTGCAGAGGGAATCCAGGTGCTTGTGAGAAATGGCCACAAGGCAGCTGGAGGGGGCAGTGGAGCCTTTGCATCTGTCCTGGGGTTTAAGGAGAGAGGAAAGGAATGAGAAGGCTGAAGACTGGGGCCTTGGTGTCCCACATTCCTGTTGGAGGAGGACAGAAAGGTGTTCTGGCAGGAATGGCCGAGGGTGCTCCAAGGAGTAGGGGAGTAAGGGTGCAGGGAGTGAAGTTAGTCCCCCCCCCTCCATCCATGGCCTCCAGGAAATGGTGTTGCTCGAGATTGAGGTGATGAACCAGCTGAACCACCGCAACCTAATCCAGCTGTATGCAGCCATAGAGACAACCCACGACATCATCCTCTTCCTGGAGTAGTGAGTGCAGGGTGGAGGGCGGATGGGATGTGGCAGAGGGGTGCCCGAGACCCCACAGCAGGTCTGCAGAGGGCTCTGTGCACGCAGCATCGAGGGCGGCGAGCTCTTCGAGAGGATTGTGGACGAGGACTACCCGCTGACCGAGGTGGACACCATGGTGTTCGTGCGCCAGATCTGTGATGGCATCCTCTTCATGCACAAGATGAATGTATTGCATCTGGACCTCAAGGTACTGCCCGGGTCTCCCAGGGACGCAGGGGTGGCACCCACCCCACCTAAGCCCAGGGCTGTGACAGCTGCTCCTCCCCATGTCCATCCTCCCTCCTCCACCCTTCCTGCTGGATAGCCAGAAAGGGTTACTTGAGTATCAGAAGTACCAGACTTGGGGCCTGAGTATAGCACAGTGGCAGGGCCTTTGCCTTGCATGCAGTCAATCCAGGATGGTGGTTTGAATCCTGGCATCCCATGTAGTCCTCCAAGCCAGGAGTGATTTCTGAGCGCAGAGCCAGGAGTAAACCCTGAGCATCATCGGGTGTGGCCCCAAAACAAAAACAAAAATGAAGAAGTACCAGACTTAGGGCTAGGGTAGAGAGTAGAAATGATGGGCTTCTGCCTGCCCACCTCACCCAGCCTGGTACTAAGCACTTAGCACTTAGGTTTTTGTGGTTCTGTGAGCCGATGTTCGGTGCCTCTCACAGAGAATTTGCAAAAATGGGAACAAGGAGATAATTTAAAGAGCTGTAGTGCATGGCTGAGGCCTGGGTATAAACCCTGAATTGCATCGTGATTTTTTGAGCACCATCAGCAGTGACCCCAAAATCAAAAAGGGAAATTTGAAAGTGTTCCCCTCAGTCTTGACCCCAGGATGGCTCTGTGAATGTCTGCCCACTCACTCAGCTAGCTCTCTGCCGAAGGCCCCGGCCCCCAAGCACAGGGTCGGCACAAGAGACTACATGTGGTGGCTATGAACTCACTCACATGTCTGAGAGTTGAGGGGACCCTGAGAGGTGAAGGGACTCTGGGGGCCCCTGTGGAGTGTAGAGATGTTTCCCTGGTCCTGGATGAACATGGTAGCTAGTAGCAGGGGGCATGACTGAGGGCATTGGGGGGGGGTCTCTGGTTCTGTTCCTAGGAGCCCATAGGTCAGTGGGGAGAAGCAGAGGTCACAGACCAGCAATAAAACAGTCAGATCAATTGTTTTGTTTTTGTTTTGAGGCCACACCAAATGGTTCTCAGGGGTTATTCCTGGCTGTGTTCGGGGATCATTCCTGGCAGGCTCAGGGGATCATATGGGAAGGCAGGAATCAAACCCAGGCCAGTCATGTACAAGACAATTGTCTTACTCACTGTACTATCACTCCAGCCCTAAGATTTTATTTTAAAATAAATTGTAAGCATGTATAAGATTGTGTGTGTGTGTGTGTGTGTGTGTGTGTGTATGTGTGTGTGTGTGTGTGTTTAGAACAGTTTTGTGTTTTTCATCAGAAAGGGGCTTGCCTGGTCCAGTGAGCTGCGAGAATAATCTGGGATCATGTCCCAGGACCCTGGCTGGGGATTTCTCCTAGTCTCTGCTGTTTCCCAGGCTATTGTGCTCTGGGACAGTTCTTTCCTCCAGTGGGATGAGCTAATCTGAGCTGTTAGCATGTTTCTCTGAGAGAAAGAAGCTGTTCAGAAAGGACCTGGGAGCGTATTTTACAAATGGCCCCAAGGCAAAGACATGGTAGCACAGTTCATGACCAAAGGCATAGAAGGGTCAGCCCAGGTGCCGGAAGTCATGTCTGCAGTCTGCGATGTCTTACTCCAAGCACTGACTGGGGCTTCTGCCCTTGCAGGAGGAGCTGAAAATTGTAAAAATGACATTTGGAGAGAAAATCTTTCTTTTGCATTGTTAAATTCCTTTAAAGTGTTTTTGCACTGCTCGCTCAGTGGAGGTGGTGGCCCCATCTGGGAAAGATAGGCCCAGGCAGGAGAGGACTTGCTGGCTTTGCAGAAGCTTCAGCTTTGTGCCCAGCTCTGGGACTGCCAGGAGCTGTGGATGAGCACCTGTGGTTGTCTTTGTTAGAAAAGACAGTGTGTGTGTGTGTGTGTGTGTGTGTGTGTGTGTGTGTGTGTGTGTGTGTGATGAAGAGAGATAACATAGTGGGGGAAAGGACTCGTCTTGCATACAGATGATCTGGGTTTAATTCCAAGCACCCTAAATTGTCTCCTGAGTCCTGCCAGGAATACTCCTTGGGTGTGGGCTCCTCAAAAACATCATGGCATGGAGGCTGGGGAAAGGTCCCTGCTTGAGAAGAATCTGACCCCCAGCCCTGAGTGCTTTGTGCATCCTCATAGGCCACCAGCAGTGGACAGAGTGACAGCAGGGGCCCTGGGCTAGATCAGAGTCCTGGGAACAATCCTGGTTCCATCACTAACTTGCTGGGAGATGGGGGCTATCACTTCTGTGCCTGTACCTCAGTTTCCCCAGAAGTGAAGTGGTCACTGGGAGGGTCACAGCATGCACCCACATGGGCCTGACCAGGTCCTGAAGCTCCCCAGTGGGGTGTCGGGCCCTGAGTTGGGAGCTACCCTCTGAGGTGTCCAAGGCAGGTGGTGGCCTCAGCTTCTGCAACCCAGAATTCTTTTCTTCCTTCCTTCCTTCCTTCCTTCCTTCCTTCCTTCCTTCCTTCCTTCCTTCCTTCCTTCCTTCCTTCCTTCCTTCCTTCCTTCCTTCCTTCCTTCCTTCCTTCCTTCCTTCCTTCCTTCCTTTCTTCCTTCCTTTCCTCCCTCCCTCCTTCTCTCTCTTTTGTTCATTCTTTTTTTTTCTTCCTTCCCCCCTCCCTTCTCTCTCTTTCTTTTCTTTATTCTGGTCTTTGGGCCACACCCAGTGGTGCTCAGAGGTTCCTCCTAGGTCTGTGCTCAAAAATCATTTCTGGCAGGTACAGGGGACCATATGGGATGCCAGGAGTCAAACCCAAGTCCATCCCAGGTTGGTTGCATCCAAGGCAAACACCCTATCTATTTGCTATTTCTCCGCACTCTTTCTTCCTTTTTAAATATTTGTTTTCTTTTGGTCTTTGGGCCACACCCAATAGAGCATAGGGCTCACGTCTGGCTCTCAGGATCACTCCTGGTGGGTTCAGGGGACCATAAGGGATGCTAGAAATCAAACCTGTGCCAGGCAAATGCCCTACCCACTGTGCTATCACTCCGGCTCTTCTTCTTGCCTTCTGGGGGTGGTCCTGACTGGTCCAGCTTCAGGCCGCCCCACTCTCCACTGTAGGCTTCATCCTCATAGCTGCTAGGATGCTCGTCTCTCTCCTGTCTTGGAGTAAAAGGGGAGACGCCTAGAGCTGCCAGTGCCAGGGCCCTGATCCTCGGGCTCAGGAGGCCCTTCGGAGTCTGCATCAGCCAGGCCTGTGGTCCCCGGGAGCCGCCCTCCCTGGCAGCCAGCACCTCTGGCCCAGAGATCCCGGGGCTTGGGTGGACCTGGCGGGGAGAGAGCCACCGGGGTGAGCCGGGTCAGAGGCCAGCCCAGGTCACCCCCTTCTCCCCAGCCAGAGAACATTCTGTGCGTCAACACCACGGGCCATTTGGTGAAGATCATCGACTTCGGCCTGGCACGGAGGTACCCCTGGGTGGGTGGGGAGGGCAGGGCGGGCACCTGAGGTGGGTGGGGGTGCCCTGGAGCCCGTGGGGAGCTGAGCCTGCTGCTCTCGCCCTCAGGTACAACCCCAACGAGAAGCTGAAGGTGAATTTCGGAACCCCCGAGTTCCTGTCGCCCGAGGTGGTGAACTATGACCAAATCTCTGACAAGACAGACATGTGGAGCATGGGAGTCATCACCTACATGCTGTGAGCCCCCGGAGCTGGCACCCAGGGGAGGACACGGCGGGAGGCAAGGCCCAGTGTGGCCGGGGTCCTGCTGAGGTGGTTCCACCCCCACCCTCTCCCTCAGTGAGGGCTTTGGAGGGGCCTGGGAGCGTGAAGGAGAAACAGAAACGGGCACTTTGTACCTATGTGAGAGCTGGAGGAACCAAGACCTCTAAAGTCTGAACATACCAGAAGCTCTGGACCCCAGGCAGCAGATCTCCCATGAGCCCGGGACGGTGGGTAGAAGGGCAGGACGATTATTATTATTTTTTTGTGCACTCATCAATTCCTCTTCTTTACTGTAACCCGGGGAAGTTGGGAGACTTGCGCCCATTTTACAGATGAGAAGAGTGAGGCTCAGAGAGGGGAAGTGACTTGTCCAAGGTCACCCAGCCAGATTCAAAGCCAGGTCTGTCCCACTTGGGCGGCCGGGGGCTTTCTCCGCACACAGTGCTATCTCCTAGGCTCTGTGCCCAACCCTCATCCCCCCTCATCTCTCTCTCTCTCTGCCCCCTGCTTCCCTCCCTGCAGGCTGAGTGGCCTCTCCCCATTCCTGGGAGATGATGATACAGAGACCCTGAACAATGTGCTCTCCGCTAACTGGTATTTTGATGAGGAGACCTTCGAGGCTGTGTCTGACGAGGCCAAAGATTTTGTGTCTCACCTTATCGTCAAGGAGCAGGGGTGAGGCTCGCCCCCAGACGGAGCCTGCTGTCTGCAAGCCCAGTGCCTGTGCGAGCTAGCGGGGCCTGGGGCCCACAGAGGACACTGCCTACCCTCCCACAATTCCCCTCCCCACAGGGCTCGGATGAGCGCCGCCCAGTGCCTGGCCCACCCCTGGCTCAACAACCTGGCAGAGAAGGCCAAGCGCTGCAACCGACGCCTCAAGTCCCAGATCTTGCTTAAGAAATACCTCATGAAAAGGCGCTGGAAGGTACCTGGCCTGGGCAAGAGGCAGGGAGTAGTGAGGGTGCAGGACAGGAAGGGTGGAGATACCCAGGTCTGGCCCCAGCTGCCTGCTTTGTCTGGGAAACTGGGATCACTTTTCTGTCCATCCACCCTGGCTCCTCCCTGGAGCAGTCAGCCCTGGAGGCCGGGCCCAGGGAAGGGTCTCTACCCCTTCACAGGTATCCTTCCTTCCTCCCACCATGGGTAGACCCTGGGGAAGTAGGGGGGCTCAGTTCCCCGGTGGGTTTTTTTCAGTGGGCATTGGGTAGTGGTTAATAAAATCAAGGAAGGCCCTGGACAAAAGATAAATTGTGTGGCGATGAGGGAGTGAGATCCCCAAATAGGTGACCAGCAAGTGCCCCACTGCAAAAAGGGGCATATAGGCAAGGGGGTCCCAGGCCCAGGTCAGAACTAGTGCAAAGGCCCTGGAGCAGACACATGGTTGGGAGCCTGAAGACAGGCTGGAATGAGATAAGCCAGAGAGAGAGACAGTGTAGTATAGTGGGGAGAAGAAGCCGCTGGCTTCTCTGGTTGAGGAATCTGGGAATATGTGGTGTCATGGCTCCTCTGGTGGCCATTCTGGGATCTGACCCTGGGTGTGTGTGTGTGTGTGTGTGTGTGTGTGTGTCTGTGTGGTGGGTAGTGGGAGATGGGGCCATTTTCCATGCATAAAGCTGACAAAAAACCTCTTTCTCACCCTCTGCAGAAAAACTTCATTGCTGTTAGCGCTGCCAACCGCTTTAAGAAGATTAGCAGCTCGGGAGCACTGATGGCTCTGGGGGTCTGAGGCCCAGGTTGGGGGGGGCAGCTAAGGCCTGGACACAACCACACAGGGCCGGGGGCTGAGGCCACACAGCCCTGAAGGCCAGAGCAGACAGACGGCCAGAGTCCAGCGTGGCCAGGCCTGCGTCAGGTTGGGAGGCTCGGGGCTCCCACACCCCCATGCACCAACACGCTTCCCCGATACAGCCGCCTCAGATGTGGCCTGGATCCACCCTGCTCACACCTCCTGGAGGCGGCTTGGCCCCTTGGCCACAGGCTCCTGTCTGTCCTCTGCCCACTCCCCGTGGGTCCAGGACCTAGCTTTACGCCATCTGGGGCATCCCTGGCCTGTGCACATGCGTGGCTAGGGTGGGTGGGCAGGGCCCCCCCCCCCCCCCCCCCCCCGGCATATCAGGCTGCTGTGGTTTCAAACAGGGCAGGAAGGCGGCCAGGCCAGGCCCTGAGCTCCAACTGGCAGGGAAGACAGAGCAGGCTTTGTGCGGGAAGAACTCGCCTCCCGGCACCCCACTCCCAACAGATAAGGCTCCTCGCACCATCTGGCCCGGGCCTGGCCCACGCCCACCTTCCTGGCGACCACCAACATACAGGAACTCCGTGTGCGAGAGGATGGACACCCAGCCTGGGCTCCGTGGAGGGGCAGGAGGGGAGGCCCAGGGGGACCCGGGAGACCACCCCTGAACTTGCCTGAGGGCCAAGAGGGCCCACCCCAGCCACTGTGGGCCCCTCTCCTGGGGTGACCATCGGCCTCCATGATGGGGTCAGCAGGCCCAGGAGGAGCGTGAGGGCTGAGGGCCAGCCCCCAGCCTGCTCTCAGCTTGTGCCTTGTAAATAAATGTACAGCTTCGATGCGGCTCCTTCCTCCTATGTGTGCCCACAGTGGGTGTGTCATGGTTGTCACCGGACACTTCAGGGACTGGGTCCCTGTGCAGGGTGGGACGTACTAACACAGTCCTGGGGTCACACTGACTGCTGTACCATTGGTGGCAGGGAGTGACATTCCCCTTTTTGCCTCAGTTTCCTTATCTGTCAGAGCACCAGGCTACATTTATTGTGCAATTACTGCTCACTGAACTCAGGTCCCCTGCTGTATGTTTATGAACTTGTGGGAGGTGGATATCCTTACTCTCCCCTGTTTGGCGAGGGGGAATCTGTGGCTCTCAGAGGGAAGGATCTCCCACAAGGCAGGTTGGGGCTGTGATGGATTCCTTTGCCGGCTCCCACAGTTTCACAGATCTGGGCTCTGTCTCGCCCTTACATAGCCAAGTGTTAGTCCAGAAGGGAGCTGGAAGTTGTCAGGACAGTGAAGCCCTGGAGGGACTCAGATATGGGGAGTTCTCAGGAGGGTAAGGGGTACAGAGAGCTGCTCCTTCCTGTTGACCTGCCCTGTGGTGCGGGGACTCCATTTGCTGGAGGGACCATCCTAGAGGAAAAGAAAGCTAAGCTGTGATGTAGCACAACCTTCCTGGCCTTTGGATCTACTCAGAGAGAAGACACCCTTGCTGAAGGGAGGCCCTGGCTGGGTCGGTCCCTCACTGGAGGCCTTGTGGTTCCAGTAGGTTCTGCACGGGGGTGCCCCAGGACAGGCAAGCCTGGATGGCTCAGTGCAACCCTGCGTGGTGGCCTTTTATAGTGTCCGGGGAAGCTGCCTCAGGGAGGTCAAAGCTGTGTCAGGGTCACCAGCTCAGTGGGGGCTGAGTTGGGATGGTGCCCCCCCCCCCCCCCCGTGGAGAATCTCTCCTGGCTGGCCCAGCCCTGGAGGGAGAGCTCATCCCCTTCCCTGTTGAGAAGGGGCTTTGGTGGCAAGGGGAGCAGAGTCTTGCTGCTGTGGCAATTCCCACGTAGGGGTCCGGGCTGGGATGTGAGCCCTGGGACTCTGTCGTCAGGGCTGGGGGAACCACTCGTGGACTTTTGCATCTGGGCCAGGCACCCGCCTGCTCTTCCTCCCAAGCCACCTGCCAGCTGGGCCAGGCCTGCAGTTTCCTCCGTGCTCTCGGCCTTGCTGGCCCCCACCCAGGCCGCGCCGTGGCTGCCTTGACCACACAGCATGCTGATGAGGGATGAGTCACCCTGGAGAGGTGGGGGGCAGGAAATGAGATCCAGGGAGAGCAGAGACCCAGGGCCCGGATCCAGTTGGGGAAATCAAGGCCAAAATGAGGCGGGCTACTCCCCAGAGACAGCAATGGCTGGGACTCAAACCAGAGTTCTCTGGTCCCCAGCACAGGCATCCATTTCCTCCTCTGAAGGACAAAAGCCCCACCTTTGCTCCACTCCCCCCACCATGGCTCACCCTGCTGTGACAGAGATGGGATAGGGGAGTCCCATTAAGAGCCAACTCAGGGTCTGGAGCAATAGCACAGCGGCAGGGCATTTGCCTTGCACGCGGCTGATCCAGAACGGACCTGGGTTCAATCCCCGTCGTCCCATATGGTCCCCGAGCCAGGAGTGCTTTCTGAGTGCAGAGCCAGGAGTAACCCCTGAGCATCACTGGGTGTGACCCAAAAATTAAAAAAAAAAAAAAAGAGCCAACTCAGTGGGGGCCAGAACAATAGCACAGTGGTAGGGTGTTTGCCTTGCATGTGCGTGACCCAGGAAGGACTCAAGTTTGATCCCTGGCATTTTATATGGTCCCTGCGAGCCTTCCAGGAGTGATTTTTTTTTTTTTTTTTTTTTTTTTTGGTTTTTGGGTTACACACGGCAGCACTCAGGGGTTACTCCTGGCTCTATGCTCAGAAATCACTCCTGGCAGGCTCGGGGGACTATATGGAATGCCGGGATTCGAACCACCAACTTTCTGCATGCAAGGCAAATGCCTAATCTCCATTCTACCTCTCCAGCCCCCAGGAGTGATTTCTGAGTGCAGAGGCAGGAGTAATTCCTGAGCGCCGACGCTGAGTGTGGCCCCAAAACAAAGCAAAGCAAAACAAAACAAAAAGCCAGCTCAGAGAGGGAAAATGACTAGCCCAAAATTACACAGCAAACAAACTTATAGCATATCCTAGGCAGGAAATGTGCCCAGAACTGTGGCCACTGGACCTCCACCCAGACCCTCACTAAAGCCTGGTCTAAAAAGTACCTGTTTGTTTGTTTGTTTGTTTGTTTTTGGGTAGGGGCCACACCTGGCAGAGCTCAGGGCTTACTACTCCTGGCTCTGTGCTCAAGGAACAATGTGCAATGCCAAAGATTGAACACAGGTTGGCAACACACAACGGCAACAGCCAGTCTGCTGCGTTCTCTCCAGCCCCGAGGAAGTTGCCTTTGATCTGCTGACTCCTTTGCCCTGCTCCCTGGAGGCAGAATGCAGCTTCATGGTGGATCTGTACTCTGGGCTCAGAGAGCGTTTGTTCCCCCTGAGGAACACAGGCCACACAGGAACATAATGGGCTGCAGCCCCTGGAGGAGTAAATGTCTCTCTTTCTGGTGCCTGGTTACAGCCTTTCCAGAGCCCTCACATTTGACTCCTCTGGGAAAAAGCTCCTAGCAGTCACTGCCATCCTTATGGTGAGAGTAAATTTGCCTGTTGGGGTCCTGCCCCTCTGAGACAAGGCCCAGGGCCCAGCAAAACTCATGCTCTGTGGCTTTCAAGCAGTGAATGCCAAGCTGTGAGTGTCCCCTGCCCCACCCTCCACAAAGGCTAGTGGTATGCATCCACTCCAGAGGGCGTCCATCGTAGCGGCAACCCTGGGACCTTTCCTGAGCTCTGTGACTAGGATCACCAGCTATTGTGTGCATGGCGCCCCTCGTGGGCTCCGAAGGGTTAAGCCCCTCGGTGGGACCTTCTCCTAGCTGATCCCAGCCTTGAGAACCTTCCTCCAAGACAACTTCCGGCCTCTGGGCCAGGCTCACAGTGACCACCCCCATGGGTCCGAGGCCACATCTGGTTTGGATTAGCCAGGGCTGGTGACGCGGCCTTTTCCTGTCTGTGTCTAGTGGCCTCGAATTCCTTGGACCCAATGGGGCAGTGGTGGGAAAAGATTCAGCCTGGGACAGAACTGCCCTGAGGATGGGAGGCAGCCAGGATCATGCTGTTGGGAGGAGGGGAGTTGTGGGACTTGCCAGGGTCTCTGTCTCCAACCATTGCCCTGCAGAGGGAAGCTCTGATGGTGCTCTGATGGGTACCTTCCTACCAGCGAGTGGTCATCTCTAGCTGGCATTTCCCATGAGGACACAGATACAAGGTGGCTCTGGACAGCTTTGTGGGGTTCGGGCCAGTTAATGGCAGTGCCTGAGGCAGAGTGAGTGGCTGGCCCATGGGATTTTGGTTGTATTCCCTCAGATGCAGCTATTCTTTGAGTCCCTGTTGCCTGGCCCCCAGCTACAGCCTGGAGGTGATTTGGCTCTAGTGCCTGCTGGGAGGTCTGGGGGTGGGGTGGGGCTCACAGCCTCCGGAACACCAGTGGGTGGGAGGTAGGAGATCAGGGTGAGGAGGCCATGGCCCCCCCAGTGAGAGTGACTTGTGCTGAGAGCAAGTGAGAAGCCGGGGTTTTCCGGAGAGAGTACAGGGTGTGTGTGTGTGTGTGTGTGTGTGTGTGTGTGTGTGTGTGTGTGTGTGTGGTTTCAGGCAGAGGGGACTCATGTTCCCAGCCTGGGAACTGAGAACCAGCCTTTCAGGGTGCATTCCAGCAAGCTTGTATTGGGCATGAAGCAGGAAGCTTCGTCTCAGGACTTGGCTGGGGTCTCCATGGCTGGAGCAGAGATTCTCAGACTTATCTAACCTGCTCTTCTCATCCCCTTTTCAGAAAAAAAAAACAAAAAAAAAAAAAACCAAAACTGAGTGGTCCCCTGAAAATGTGCCCTCCTGAAGCAAACTGACTGTCAAAGACCTCAAATTGTAGTTGAGGCTACTAACTGCCCCCAATAGTGCCAGGCCCTTCAGGTGGCAGTGCCACTAACTCTGGGAAAGATTGGATTAATGTAACTGGGACAATAGAAGGCCGTGGAAGGGTTTATGATTTATTTATTTTGGGTTTTGAGCCGCACCCAGGTGATGCTCAAGGGTTGTTCTGGTTCTGCACTCAGAAATCACTTCTGGCAGGCTCAGGGATACTGAACATACTCAGGAATCACTCCTGGTGGTGCTCAGGACCATATGGGATGCTGACAATCAGACCTCGGTCAGCCCCATGCAAAGCAAGCTCCCTACCTACTGTACTATTGCTCTGGCCCTGGGGTTCTTTGCACGTGGCTAACCAGGATTGATCCCTGGTATCTCATATGGTTCTCTGACTCCCACCAGGAGTGATTCCCGAGTGCGGAGTCAGGAGCAAGCCCTGAGCACTGCTGGGTGTGGCCCCCAAGCCCCCAAGAATAAAATAAGTGGCTTTCTTTTCTTTCCCCTTCCCCTTTGCTGCTGTTGTGACCAGGGATTATGCACACACACTTGGCTGTGGCTTGGACACATTCTAATTGAGAGATGCTCATGTAGGCGCATCCTGGTAGATCTTTTATCTATCTATCTATCTATCTATCTATCTATCTATCTATCTATCTATCTATCTATCTATCTATCTATCTATCTATCTATCTATCTGTCTGTCTGTCTGTCTGTCTGTCTGTCTGTCTGTCTGTCTGTCTGTCTGTGTTTTTTTTTTTTTTTTTTATGGATACACCTGGCGGTGCTCAGGGGTTACTTCTGACTCTATGCTCAGAAATTACTCCTGATAGGGTCAGGGACCATATGGGATGCTGGGGACTGAACCCAGGTTGACTATGTGCAAAGAAAATGCCTTACCCGCTGTGTTATTGCTCCGGCCTCAACACGCTGGCACATCTTTACTTTTGTTGCTCACACCCACTGGGTGGTGTCTGCCAGAGACATGTTGGTGTCATGTCCTGGGAAGCAGAATCACAGGGATGGTGCTCAATAGAGTGGGTGACTCCAGTGGGTGGCATCAAACTGGCAGCCTTGGGCCCTCCCACAGCCCCTTTCCATGTGGTGCTAGTGATTAGTGATCTAACATGTGAGGGCAGCGCTGCACCGAGTCTCCCCACCACCAGCGTCATTCATGTCCACTGAAGCCACGCTCAGGAACTACTAGGCATTCCTGTCCCCTTGGAATAACCACTCCCTTTTTTATTTTTTGGTTTTCTTTGGGCCACACCAGGCAGTGCTCAGGGTTTACTCCTGGTGGTGCTTAGGATTATATAGTGCCAGGGATCAAACCCAGTTCTGCTGCTTGTACATCAAGCCTCATCATTCCCATTTTTGCTGAGGAAGAAACACAACGTGTGTGTGTGTGTGTGTGTGTGTGTGTGTGTGTGTGTGTGTGTGAATGCATTTGCTCCATGTCACACAGCAATGTGGGAGGTTGAATCCAAGCATTGTCTATAGAATTGCTGGCCACTCCCTCGGTTAAGGGGACATATCCTCATGGCTCAGATCTTCCTCCCTTCCCTTACTAGCACTAGGATAGGAGCAGGCTCTACTTGTCAGATGTGGTTCTGAGAACTGTGCTCACGTGCACCTGTGTAAAATCCTGACTAGCCTGAGGGGCGAGAGATGAGATTCATGTTTTACAGACATGGACAACACAGAGAAGAAAGCAACTCACTGGGGTCACACTGTTGGCAAGTGACAGAGCTGGGGCCTGAACCCAGGCACTGCTGTTACAGATTTCTTGCTTGTAGCAGCTGTATCTCCAGCCTCTATAGTCAGCTATGGGGACAAGGGAGCCAGTGCTATGGAGAGGAAAGTTTGGGCAGGATTCCTGAGTTCTGTCCACTCCCCACAGGCAGGCTTGCCTAGCAGCCAGCATAGCCTCCCCTTTCCTCCTCATCACGGCTCAATCTTCGAGCACCCCACCCTCTGCAGGAGAGGGTTCTCCACCCCTGGCCCAGGCACTGTCTGGGCAGAAGTGTGGGACTTTGGGCAGTGGAATGCTGTAAACCAGGGAAGGAAGCAGGTGGGTGGAGAGCAGGCGGGAGATAAGATGTGGGTGGAGGGGAGAGGCCTGAAAGAGGAGGGCCTGGTGGGGCGGGAAGGCTGGGGGTCTGGGAGTGCTCCCCACCCCTTGGCAAAGTCCTCATGCCCCCAGGTGAAGGCTTCTCATCATCTCCAGGAGCTGCCAGGCTTGTTCGGGAAGGCCACCCTCCCTGAAGGCCAATGAGCCCCCTTTCCCAGAACCCCATGTGCTATGCAGCCAGTGAAGAAGGGGTGTGAAATGGGGCAAGAGACATCCTGCTCACTCAGAGATGCCAAGAATCTGGGCTGCTGCGATTAGAACTAGAATATCTGAACCAGAACCAATGCCAGAAGTTTAGATTCGACTACAGTCTGTAGTCTGGGAGTTGTCACCTCCCAGGGGGGCGGCGTGGGGATGTGCCCGCCCCACAGACTGGCCAACCTGCCACGGTCAGGTTCCACCTGATGAACCACAGACAAAGACTGCAGAGGGGCCAGGTAGATACTTGTGCTCCAACCTTGCTGTGTGGCTTTACAAGTATCTTCTACCTTTTCTGGTCCCAGTGTCACTGTCTGTGTCCAGGTGATCTCTCTGGCTCCATCCAGCATAGCAGTTCAGAGTGTCTGCAGAACTCTGCACCCCACCCCCACCCTTACCCCTGCTCAGGTGGGGGTGGCAGGGCTAAGCCAGAGGGTGTCTGCTGGTTGTGGAAAGAATGTGAGGGCAGGAGGCCCAGAGGGTGGGGTCCCCGGCTGGGCAGCACAGAGAGGAACATGAGATTGTGATGTCTGGGTCTCCTATCCAGCACTTCTGGGGATGGGGGTGTCTCCAGCAGTCCTTCAGGTCAAAAACATTCCCCTCACCCCAGAATCAGGCTACCCCTTCCTCTCCATTTGTCCAGGGAGTGAAGCCAGGGCCCCTGCCCAGCTCATAGAGTCCAAGGCAGGCCCTGAGCCAGGACTGATGTGCAGGGGTGAGGGAGGGGTCTGCCTCTTCTTGGCTATGTTGGGGGCAAGAAAGGAATGTGGAGAGGGGGCTCGGCCCAGCATGGGCATCTGATCTTGAGTCCTGTCTGTGTTCCCGCCAAGACTCTTGTCTTGCTCAGGTCAGATGCTGGACTGTGGGACAGTGAGCAGACCGGAAGCCAATGGCTCCCTCAGCCAGGCCAGCCTCCCCTTCCCTGGACTAGGTCAGGCTGGGAGGGGATGGGGTCACCAGGTCTCCCCAGGAATGTGCCACAGGAAACTGTGCTGCATAGAAGCCTCATTCCCTGGTGCAGCTGGGGAGGAGTCTCACCTCCTGTTTCATCCGCCTGTCTGTCTGTTCTTCCATCCGTTCCTGTGACTGTCTATCTGTGACGCTTCCACACAAACACACTCTGAGACTATGAACAGACCCACACTAGCGTCTCTGGCTTTTCCCTGATCCTCTCTCACTTGCCATGGGGTCCCAGCTGGGGGTCAGAGAGTGCATTCAGGAGGGCCCCTAGACCCCACAGCAAATCAAGTGCCACCCCCGTCCTTCCGGCTGCTGCTAGTCCCCACCCTGCAGGTCCCAGTCCACCCAGGCGCTGAAGTCTGTGGGAACCAGACGACTGGGGCTGTCCAGCAGACTCGCTTCCTCCCAGGCCTCAGGGGAACTGTCAGGAGGAGGGAGCCTGCATTGCAGTCGGTATGGCAGCTCGCCTGGCCGAGGGGCCCTGAGAGGCTGGGCTGCCTGCCTGCTGGCCCCTGGCCCCCTGGGTATCAATCACCCTGTGAGACACAGACCCTTCCTCCAGCCCCCTTCACCCCAGACCAGAAAAGAGGCTCCTTTCGTATTCCTTGGCCATTTTTTCTCCCTCTCTAGCTAGATTGGAGGCATGAGGCTTGGGAAAAAAGATGTTTGCCTCTGTATCTCTGGAATTGGGTGTCAGTGAGATTCCAGGCCCCCAAGTCTGGGACCGAGAAGACCATAAAGCATCCAAGATGCTCCATCACCTCTGATCTCCGCCGCCAGCACACACCTGTCTCGCACACACCTGTCTCCGTCAGCCTAGGGAAATGCTCCAAGCCATCCTCCGAGCAGGGTGTGCTTGGGAATTGTAGACACTGGGATGGCTTTGCCTTTACATGGCCTCTCCTCTAGGGGTCACCACTGGCTCCCCTCTGACCCTGTGCCTCCACCAGACTGCAGCTTGGGGCTGGTGTGGAGTCCTCCCAGCCCAGTTTTTCATTTCCTCCTACCACTCAGAGCCGCAGGGGCATGGTATATGAACCCCAAACTCTGAATCTCAGCCGTCCTGCTGTTCCCACCATACAGGGCACAGGGAGGGGACGTGCCCTGGGTGGAGCAACTCCGCTGTCCCCCATGGGGTCCAGCTGGCTCGACTTTCATTGCAGTCAGGGTTCAAGACAAGAATCTGCCCCAGGCCCTGGGCGGGGTGTTCTCAGGGTTCCTCCTCTCACTTCCCCATCCTCTGCCTCCCCTTCCTCTGCCTTCCTGGGAAACTCCCCTAGAAAGTCCCCAGCCAGAGAAGAAATCGTGAGGGACGTATCCATCTGGGGTCCCCTTTCTTGACCCCCCCCCATGGAGCCACCGCCGCTGTGAGTCCCCAATCACCCAGCAAACTGACCCTGAGAGTCACATCACCTTTATTGGCCCTGAGAACCACAGAGCCCAGGAGCCCCAGAAGCCCCGCTTCCCCTCACTCCCAAATCAGTCTGAGGGCCTGGCAGAGTCTCCACCCCTCCCATCTTGGCTTCTGGTCTCAGGGCTTCAGCTCTCCTGGCGAGGTCCTCAGAGAACTCCCAGATCCTGGAGGGAGGCATGGCCAGAAGTGGGTGCTGGCAGGGCCTGGCTGGACTGCCTGCAGTCAGTCTGGCTTCATTCAAAGAAGAACATTCCTGGTGTCCGGTATAGGCAGGGGGTCAGCCCCAAGGGGTAGCCAGAGCCTCCCTGGACAGGGAACCCACTGGTCACCCAAGATTCCTTGGGGTCAGCTGGCAGGGGCAGCGGTGCTCGGAGCGAGGCCGGAGGGGTGGGGGGCGCCGGGCAGGGGGCTGCTGAGGCCACAAGGTGCTCTAGGCCCGAGTCAGTTCCCACGCAGAAGTTCAGTGTCTGCAGCCGGCACTGGTAGCTGCTCCCGATGCCTGTTTCGGGGGCCAAGATGGGCGTGGGGGACTTGCCAAAACCCTCAGCCTCGGAAAAGCCAGCAGGAAAGCCAAATGCTGGGCGGGGGGATGGTGAGGTGCCCATGGCAAACTCTCCTGGGCCTGCAGACTTGGGCGTGGGTATCTCTTTGGGCTCTGCAAGAGGCCGAGACCGGGTGTCAGTCGTCGCTGGACATAGGGGGGAGGCCAGGGCACCCACCAGACCCCCAAAGCTCAGGCCCTTGGGCTCTGGCAGCTCCACTGGGAAGGGGTACTGCCTGCCTGTCGTGGCACTGGGGACTCCCAGATCTTGGCTGCTGGCTCTGAGGGGTCCCCGGCGTGCCTTGGCAGGGCCCCTGGTGCCCTCGGCATTCGCACGCCGGGTGAAGCGGCGTCGGCGTCGCAGGAAGCTGCCATGCTCGAACATGTCATGACAGTCGGGGTCCAGCGTCCAGTAGCTGCCTTTGCCTGGCTTTCGGTCGTCACGGGGCACCTTGACGAAGCACTCGTTGAGGGACAGGTTGTGGCGGATGCTGTTCTGCCAGCCGGGCCTGTTGTGGCGGTAGAAGGCAAAGCGGCCCATGATGTAGCGGTAGATGCCGCTGAGAGTGGCCCGCTGGCCAGGGGAGCTCTGGATGGCCATGGCGATCAGGGCGATGTAGCTGTAGGGGGGCTTGGTGGGCTCGGCTGTGGGGGCTGAGGGCCCCGGTGGAGGCGGCTGCTGCATGCTGGCCAGGCTGGCTGGGCTGCGGCGGCTGGGACCACAGGGACCAGGCACGGTGTCCAGAACTGGCGGCCGGCACGACTGCCCGGCTGGTTAAAAGGTCCACTGGCCCAGCCTCCCAGCCTGGAAAGGCAAAAAGGGGTGGACCCACTCCGCTGCCCTCCCTTTCCTCCCTCGCCCCCTCCCCCAAGGCCCAAGTGGGGCGGGCAGGAGAGGCCAGGATGGGGAGGATGAGAGCAACCGCCAGGGTGAGGCGAGGGGAGGGCAGGGACTGAGACCCTCAGCCTTCATAGACTGTAGTGGTAGCTGCAGAAGGACAGGATGTGAAGACAGTGAGACAGAACATAAAGAGACAGATGGGGAGTTGGGGGAACAGAGAGAGAAACAGAGAGACAGAGACAGACAGACAAACAGACAGAAACAGAGAGACAGACAGACAGACAGACAGACAGAGACAGAGACAGAGAGAAGCACTCAGAGGGCTAGAGGCAGAAACATAAAGTGAAGTCTCAAAAGCAAGATGAGGTTGAGACAGACAAGGTACCCAGAGGAACCCAGAGGGTGGAAAATAAAGATGAGGGGCCAGAGAGATAGCATGGAGGTAAGGCATTTGCCTTGCATGCAGAAGGACGTTGGTTCCAATCCCGGCATCCCATATGGTCCCCCGAGTCTGCCAGGAGCGATTTCTGAGTGTAGAGCCAGGAGGAACCCCTGAGCGCTGCCGGGTGTGACCCAAAAACAAAACAAAACAAAAAAAGAGGCCGGCGAAGTGGCACTAGAGGTAAGGTGTCTCTAGCCAAGGAAGGACCGCGGTTCGATCCCCCGGTATCCCATATGGTCCCCCCAAGCCAGGGGCAATTTCTGAGCACTTAGCCAGGAGTAACCCCTGAGCGTCAAACGGGTGTGGCCCGAAAAAGAAAAAGATGAGACAAAATTTGAAGAGTAGTATAGAGAAGGTGATCACTGACACAGGCAGGCGGACATGGGGAGGGAGGCGGAGGGAGAGAAGAGCCCGAGAGAAAGCCCCAGTGTCTTTCAGATCCCCAGGCCGCTTCCCCTCCTCTCCTCTGTGTGTAGCCCTCAGGTCACCTTATTTCCAGGCCTCCTAGCTGGGGTTGCGGTGGGGCGGGGCACCTGGGTGGCCTGTCAGGTTTCCAAAGCCCTGTCGCCCTCTAGTGTCCAGTGTGGGGAGGGCAGCTGTTGGTTAGGAGGCTGCTACTTGAGTATCTCAACTATGTCCCCGTTCTTGAGTGTGTGTGTGTGTGTGTGTGTGTGTGTGTGTGTGTGTGTGTGTGTGTGTGTGTTTGGTTTCTGGGTCATACCCGGCAGAGCTCAGGGGTTACTCCTGGCTCCACGCTCAGAAATTGCTCTTGACAGGCTTGGGGGACCATATGGGATGCTGGGATTCAAACCACCGACCTTCTGCATGAGAGGCAAAAGCCTTACCTTCATGTTATCTGTCCGGCCCCATTGTGTTCTTTTTTTTTAATGTTATTTTTTTAAACATTTTGGCTTTTGGGTCACACCCGGCAGCTCTCAGAGGTTACTCTGGCTCTATGCTCAGAAATCGCTCCTGGAAGGCTCGAGGGACTACATGGGATGCCATATGGGATCCAAACCACCATCCTTCTGCCTGCAAGGCAAACACCCTATCTCCATGCTATCTCTCAGGCCCCTGTTCTTGTGTGAGCCTATTTCCCTTTCTCTAAAGTGGAAGTAGAGAGCCCTCAACTGTTTGTGCCATGGGAGGGAAACAGCTGGCTCTCTTACAAAAACCCAGCACCTAGGGGCCCAGAGCGATAGCACAGAGGGCAGGGCATTTGTCTTGCACATGGCCAACCTGGGTTCTATCTTCAGCATCCCATGTGGTCCCTCCTCTGAACTCGGGAATGTCCTGAGTACAGAAACAAAAGTGATCCATGGGGTGGCCCCAGAAACAAAACAAGATCCAGATCCTTTGGAGAGCAGAGCACATAGTCTGGGGACTACACACTGTGGCTCTACTAGATTGTGGTAGGGTCCACAAATCCCACTGTAGTCAGCCTTCTGATGGAAGCACAGCCTCTTACAGGCTCCCCCACCCATGAGGAGCCAAGTTGGCACTGCCCAGGAAAACCGGCGGCCTCCTCCCTTCCATGATGCCTTTGACCCATTGTACCAGAGATCTGGGTTATTTGGGAAGAAGAGAAGTGATGGACACAGCTAGTGTGTCACGATTCTGGGAGTTGAAGCCAGATTCTCTGACTCCTTTAAATACCCAAGGGAGCAAGGGTAGAACAACCCTTCCTCATTCCTTCTCCCTCTCTCCCCCATACACACTGGACAATGAGCTGTGAGCTCCCAAAGGAGTAGGTACTAAATAATTATTTGCTGATGAATTAAACAGAGAGAGACTTGCATCTTTTGTTGAATAAGCACTTCCCAATAAAAAAGGCTGAGAGATATATTAGGTTGTTACTTGAGTCTTTTTATTTTAGTATCCAGCAGAAATAGGGGCCGTGATGTCCAGTGTCACTATTAACTGTGTGGCTCAGAAGTGGGGACTCTCAGTGTTCAGGCCATGGTGCTTGGGGCCACCAGGGCCATGTCCAGTGGTCCTCGGGAGGTTTGAGGTTCTGCATCTTTTTCTCCAAAGATGTTGGGCAGGTGCTGAAGTCACATCCTAAACTCTGAGATTAAGTCAAAGTCTTTTAGGTTTTTGTTTTTTTTTTTTTTCTTGGAAGGGCTCAGGACTTACTCCTGGTTCTGCACTCAGTAATCACTCCTGGTTGGCTTAGGTTCGAACCATATGGGATATTGAGGATTGAATTGGGGTTGGTCACATGCAATGCAAGCACCTTACCCACGGTACCCCCAAAGTCCAGACCCCAAAGTCCTCTGGTTTTAAAAGTCTTCTCCGACACATCCAGAAGAGACTTGGGGGAGGTTGGAGGGAGATCCACAGCCCCTCCAGGCAATTTTGCTAGCATGTGCCCCCCTCCCTTAAAAAAATCCCTGAGAATTTAACTGTGGTGAAATCAGCTCTAAATGCACTGACCGTGAAGTTTGTGTTAAAGCCACATTCAAGGGTGAATGAACCCCTTGTGGTCCATCTGGGCATTAACCTGTTGTTCAGCAAACGTGCTAATGGGCTCAAGTGCAGGAAAAACTCTAGTGCAGGCAATATGTGCTCGAAGGCAGTGCTCCTCAACCTTTCCAGGCCTATGGGCCAGTGCTTGCCTATGGTCCAGCTGCAGAAGACCACTGTTCCCGGGAACCCGCTTCAGCTGGACACCAGAGATGAAGTCTCATTTCCGAACTCACCACTGCTCCTGGCACTTCCAGCTCAACTTTTCTTTCAGGAGACAGACCCAGAGGCAGAGGGTCAGTCTACCTGCTGCTGCGTTGCCACAGGTGGGGACGTCGACCGTCCCTGCTGACCTGGACATTGTGTGGTGAGGGATTCCCCAGCTACTGGCTCAGTGTGGGCAGAGCTACAGGTGATGTCAGTGGCCCTCTGTGCTGGGCAGACTCGAGGGACTATGAGAGGAGGAAGTGACTCTTCGGGCTGACTCAGATGGGGGCCACGGGCCGAAGCAATCTCTTGTTTTAGGTGCTTGGCATGCAGGAGGAGCTCTCGGGCAAAGATGGGTTCCACCTGTGGGGGTAGGCAGTGAGCCAACCCTCTTGGAACCTACCCCCACACCCCCCAATGAGTTCCCTGTGGAAGTTGAAGCCTCCAGAGTCATTGTTTGTAGTGGTGCACAGACAGGAGGGCCTGCTAGTCGGGTAGGGGTGGGTAGAGCTGGGGCTAGAGGGACCACACGGGGGCCGGTTTGGCTGGGGCTGGTGGGTGTGCTCCTTGCTAGATTGGGAGGTAACTTACATGGGCCATGATGAGCCGCTCCTCAGGCTGACCTGGGGGGCCTGGATATTCCTCCCCAAAGCACAGACGGATCTTATATTCAGGTTCTGGGCGACCATCCAGGATGTGGGCACGCAAATCTATGTCATGAGATAGTGGAGCATGGCCATAGATGGGCATGCCACATACTCTGATGCCCACCTTGTGGTCATACCCATACCCAAATCCTATAACCCACATCTCACCATGTGCCCAGGCCCTATACCTACCATAATACTGATGCCTGTCTCCTGTTCCAGATCTGAACCAGCTTCAATGCCCATGCCCCATGCCCTGTGCCACTTTGCCCCTTACTCATGCTTTTCTGCCTAATTCATACCTATTGCTGCTATTCTCCAGTAAACTGCTGTGCCTGGTGTGTCAGGTGCCCATGTTAGGTTGGGCTTTGCCTACACACTGGCCCATGCCTGATACTGGTGTCCCGCTCCTGTGCTCCAGACCTCCTGTCTATCTTGGGAAGCATTTGGCTATGCAGTTTCCACTCCTGAGTTCCTGAGTCAGGCTCAGCGTCTGTCCCAGGCCTGGTATCCATAAGCCCAACCCCTTGTACCCACATCTTGTGGACCCACTGTCTGCCTCCCTCTGTCCACTGTGTGTACACCCCCGTGTCCAGCCTCATGCTCCCTGCCCATTGTCTCTTACCCGTGAGGAAGCGGCGTGTGTCCAGCAGCTGGCAGGTGTGCTCGCGTTCCAGCTTGTTTGGCTGTGTGCGGTGTGGGGCAAGTGGGCCATGCCAGTATACACGGCCCTGGCACAGTCGCTTGGCAAAGACACCCTCGGGCACCACCCACAGCAGCACACCACGCTCCAGGTGTGACAGCAGGCGCCATAGCACGTGTGCGCTGGGCGGTGGCTCTGGGAAGTGGATCTGTGCCACGCGCCGGGGCCACCCTAGCAGGCTCTCTGCCGAGAAAGTGGCAGCCTGAGGGCACAGGTGGCAGCCCTCAGCTGTGTATGCCGTGGCTTCACTCACCAGCTTTGCACCGTAGAATAGCTGCACGTGCAGCCAGCAGTCTGCTGAGGGAAGAGGTTTACCTAAGTGTCTGCTGCTCCTTACCCACTCCTAGGGAGGGGCAGCTCAGGTTCTCCTGACCTCCAAATGGAAGAAGGGCCTGGACTGCTCCCTCCTGGTGAGAGTAATTCTTGTGAAAGCAGTAGCAGCAGTAGGAATGGTGGGAGTAGCGATGCTTTAAGAGCAAAGGTCTGGCATATGTACTATGGAGCTTGGCAGAGGTCTCCCAACCCCAACTTCTGGGATTCTAGACGTTTCTATCCAACAAATTTGTTTTGGTTTGGGGCCACATAAGGCAGGGCTCAGGGGTCACTCCTGGCTCTGCATTCAGTCACTCCTGGTCATGCCCAGGATGCTGAGGATAGAACCTGGGTCAACCGCATGCAAGCAAATGCATTCATTACCTGCTGTACTAACACTCCAGTCCCATCCCAGAAAACATTTTAATCCTGGTGGAAACAATAATCACCAGCAAACAGGTTCTTCATACATGAGGAGCCAGCAGTAACTGTAATGGTCAGGGCCTATGGACTCTGTTACCAGGTCCTGTCCTGGCCTCTCATTGATTCTCAGGGGCTTCTAGACCTGTGACAGGAAGTAGCTCCTGCAAGGGGCATGGGGGCCGAAACCCTGGCTGGGAACTCTGGAGGGAATCAGCTGGTAGTAGCTCCAGCTCTGCCCCTCCTGGTTCTGTACACTGGCCAGCAGGCAGGGGCTGCAGCTTCCTTACCAGGGCTGCCAATGTCGTCCAAGTGTGAGACCATCCAAGGAAGAGGTGTGTCCTGTGCTTGGTATCCTGGGGAATAACAGAAACAGTCTGACCCCACTCCATCCTGGGCCCCTAGATCCAGGTCGTGCAGGGGCAGGGTAGGTGTGAGACCCAGTTCTTATCCTTACTGTGGTCAGCCAAAGGATCTGGGGGCAGGGCGGCTCGTGGCTTCTGGACCCATTGGGGGTGCAGCTCTTTGTCCTCAGAGGCTGATTCCGAGCCAACCTGGGCAACAGGAGAGAGGGTGGAAGAGGGGACCTGTGGGCCACAAGAGTCCCAGATTGTCTCACTGAGGCAACTGAGGGCAGTTGAGACTGAGAAAGACTTGGGGCTTTGAGAGTCTTTTCCCCACCTTCCTCACTCAGACGCAAACAGAGTTGAAGACTTGCTGGAGGTGATGAGGCAGAGATGAAACTCACAGGGAGCAAGTGGTAGGAGAGAGCAGAGAGAAAGGAACTGGGGCTAGTGGTGGGGGCAGCCCTGGACTGGATGCTGATGGAGGCTCTGAGTCAGTAGAATGGACGAAGCAGGGATATGGGAGTGGTCAGGCGGTCAGGCAGAGAGAGATGATGGAGTCACCAAAGAGAGTCAGAGGAGGTGAAGGTGAAGGATCAGTGTGGTGGGACAGGGCCTGAGCTGGGAGTAGCCAGGGAGAGTGGAAGAATATGGGGCCATGCAGATGGAGGTGTTGGGGAGATGGAGGGAAGCATGCAATGGAGGTGAGAGCATAGTGGGGAGATAGGAACAGTGGTGGGGAGGGGTGGGGAGAAACATGTGCTGAGGTCAGACAGGGCAATCGAATGATGGGATGGAGTTGTAGGGGGTCACGGGGCTTTGGAAGGACAAGACATACCGACCTGCTCTGTGCTACGGGCCAACCTGGACACTTCTCCAGGGGCCACCTGCTGGCACCGGAAAAGATCCTTTTTTTCAAGGGGAGCAAACTCCTTGGTAACTAGGTAGAGAAGAGATAATCCATTGTTTTCTGGGTGCCAAAAGGGGACCCTCTCTACCAGTACAAACACAGACATGAGTTTCCCGGCTTAATCTGGGGCAAGCACAGCTCTTTCTGGGTCCTAGTTTTCTCTTCTTAAATGGGGAGGTCTATGAGGACCAATCCCACTGGGAAGAGGGGTGAATGGGGGAAAGCTCTGTTGACCGCTCAACAGGGAGGGGATACCTGGCCCATGGGCACCATCCGACACAATCCTGTAGACCTTGTAAGGGTGGGCACAGTCCAGCTGGCTGCTCCCCCGAACCTCGTAGAAGTCAGTGCTCTTGTTGAGGGCACAGCGGAGCCGGGTCTTCCAAGTGGCGGGGTCCTCTTTGTCAACGCCCTCATGGTGTTTGCCCTTGTATATGGCCCAGGCCTGGGGGTGCAGGGGAGGTTAACAGTCTGGGAGAGGTAGCAGGTGGTGTGGGTGGGTAAAAACACTTTGCTTCCTGACCTGCTCTGACCCTCTGCCCGCTACCTAACTGCTCAAGGAACTTCAGTTTAAAGGGAGAAGACAGGGGCCAGAGAGATAGCATGGAGGTAGGGCATTTGCCTGGCATGCCAGAGGACGGTGGTTCAAATCCCGGCATCCCATATGGTTTCCCATGCCTGCCAGGAGCAATTTCTAAGCATAGAGTCAGGAGTAACCTCTGAGTGCTGCCGGGTGTGACCCAAAAACAAATCAAGAACAAAAACAAAAAACAAATAAAGGGAGAAGACAGGTGCGAACATAGTAGAGATGGCTATATTTCAAGGTATGGATTGTGATAAACAAAAGCTAGAGAATGGTGAGATAGAAAATAGCCCCCTGCCGGGCGGTGGCGCTAAAGGTAAGGTGCGCCTGCCTTGCTTGCGCTAGCCTTGGACGGACCGCGGTTCGATCCCCCGGTGTCCCATATGGTCCCCCAAGCCAGGAGCAACTTCTGAGCGCATAGCCAGGAGTAACCCCTGAGCGTTACCGGGTGTGGCCGAAAAACCAAAAAAAAAAAAAAAAGAAAAAAAAAGAAAATAGCCCCCTGGCAGTGGTGCTAGAACAATAATATATCAGGTTTTGCACATGGCCGACCCAGGCTTGATCCTCAAACCCTGCTAGGAGTGATCCCAGAGCCAGGAATAAATCCTAAGCACCACTGGTTGCCAAAAAAAGTATTTTTTTCTTAAAAGGAAAAAAAGAGGTGATGGAGCAATAACACAGCAGTAGGGCATTTGCCTTGCATGTGCCAACCATCGATGGACTCCAGTTTGACTCCTAGCATCCCATATGGTCCCCAGAGCCTACCAGGGGCAATTTCTGAGTACAGAACTCTGAGTGCTACTGGGAGAGACCCAAAACAAGACAAAATAAAATAAAATAAAATAAAAAAAAAAGAAAACAGATAAAAATAAGAAAGGATGGTAGGAAAGAAGGAAGAAAGGAAAGGAAGAATAGATGGGGATGAAGAGATAATACGGAATAATGCATTTGCCTTGTATGCAACTGATCCAGGACACTGATTCGAATCCCAGCATCCCATATGGTTCTCTGTGCCTGCCAGGGGCAATTTCTGAGCGCAGTGCCAGGAGTAACCCCTAATGCCACCCGGTATGACCCAAAAATGTTGTAAAAAAAAAAAGAAGGAAGGATGAAAAGAAAGAAGGTAGGAAGAAGGAGGAAAAGAAGGAAAGAAAGGAAGGAAGCAAGGAAGGATGGTAGGAGGAAGAAAGAAAAGGAAGGAAGAAAGGAAAGAAGGAAGGAAGAAGAAAAAAGAAAGAGGAAAGAAAGATTAAAGATTGGCTACCTGGACAGCCATCAAATAAAATCCTGACCCACTGACACAGAAGATTAAAGAAAAGTAAAGTTAAGAGGTGGAACTGTAAAACTAATAGAAGACAATTAGGAGAAAAATCTTCTACAGGCAGAGGGTGCTTCTTAAATAGAACTTCAAAGAAATAAATCATAAGGCAAAACAAGTAAAATAAAAAACCAATGTCTGAGATCTGCAAGAGACCAACTCCTAAAAACAACAAGAAAATCCTGCAAATCAATAAGAAATAGAACATTCCTCAACATACTCTTGTAAAAAAAAAATTACCAAACACACGACAAGAACAGTTTACAGTACAGACATGAAGGACAGGACATTATATGATCCCACTTATATGAAATGTTTAAAAATAGACCATTGGGGGGCCAGAGAGATAGCATGGAGGTAGGGCATTTGCCTTGCATGCAATAGGACGGTAGTTGGAATCCCGGCATCCAATATGGTTTCCCGAGCCTGCCAGTAGCAATTTTTTTTTTGGTCACACTCGGCAGTGCTCAGGGGTTACTCCTGGCTCTGTGCTCAGAAATCACTCCTGGCAGTCTCGGGGAACCATATGGGACACCAGGATTTGAACCACCGTCCTTCTGCATGCAAGGCAAACGCTTTACCTCCATGCTATCTCTCCAGCCCCCAGGAGCAATTTCTGAGTGTAGAGCCAGGAGTAAGCCTTGAGCGCTGTCGGGTGTGACCAAAAAAATCAAATAAATAAATAAATAAAAATAGAACATTGTTAGAAAATAATTAATAAGATAATAACTACTGGTGAGGGCTAGAGTGGAGAGTAACTGTAATAGGAGAGTTTCTTCTGGTGCTAAAATTGCCCCCTGGTATAAGTGGCTTGACTTTGAGAAGACACTAAAACCCAGGACTGTTAACTTCAAAGGATAAATTGCAGAATATGTGGATTATATTTCAATAGACAAATCTCTGTTATTAACAAACTTGTGCATTACATAGGAAGCCAGATGCTTAGAGCTGAGTAAGTACTCAATAGTGTCAGACATATGCGGATAAAAATAGGAGCCACCGTTTCCAAGTGGAACAAGACCAGAGCTAGTCAGGATGTGGCACCCACTCTTGTTGTTGGGCTGGAATGGGCATAGCGAGCACTTCCAGGTGGTGACCTAGGCTCATCTCTCTGAGCAGAAATTCCAGTTCTAAAAGAATTCTCATGGAGGCACCAACAGACATAATGCAGGATGACTGTTGGTACTAGAGAGTGGATTCTAAGGAGAGAGGATGGAGAGGATTTGACTGGAGGCCCATTCTATAGCATCTAGAAGCATCTGGAGCAATCAATGATAGACCCTGTATGTAGGGAGATGTGTGTGTGTATGTGTGCGTGCGTGCGTGTGTGCGTGTGCCTCTGTGTGTGTGTGTGTGTGTGTGTGTGTGTGTGTACGGAGATGTACAGTTGGTTCTCATGACTCCAGGCAGCATCCAAGGAACATCTGAGGTTGGGTGTCTTGTGAGAGTCTGCTCAGACCATTTCTACCAGCTGGTCTACACATAGCCTTGTTTTGTGTGTTTCTGGCTAAGGACACCTGCATGAGATGTACTGTGGACTCAAGGCTAACAAGGGCCCTGAAACTCACACTGGACCCACATTTTTACTTGCTGAGAGTATTTTCTCCAGAATGTCTGGCCATTACCTAGCACAGCAGCAGTGTGGCCACTTTTGGGTCACTTAAACAACAGAATCGCCCACAAAAATCAGGAAAACATTTCAATCAGGGCATTCGATAATGAAAAGGATGATCATTTACAAAAAATAGTCCCTTGTTCATCTCCCCCCTAGGAAGGTGATTCAAACACGTGACTGTTGTTCTGTGTGAGTTTGCAAATGGCAGCAAAGGGACCTCAAAGTCTTGTTTTTGGGGTAACATATATATTTTTTTTAATTTTTTTTTGGGTCACACCCGGCAGCGCTCAGGGGTTACTCCTGGCTTTATGCTCAGAAATCGCTCCTGGCAGGCTCGGGGGACCATATGGGACGCCGGGATTCGAACTGATGACCTTCTGCATGAAAGGCAAACGCCTTACCTCCATGCTATCTCTCCGGCCCCGTAACATATATATTTTAGCTAGGAAGTGATCAGTATGGGCATCACAAATTCCAAGGATCCACTATCCTGGCAGTGAGAAGAGTCATTCAGGAAGAAGAGATTAGTGGGAGTCAGATTGTGAGCATCCTCCAGGTCAATTTTTTCTTCTTGGGGTCCAGAGTCTCCAAGAGGATTGGAAGTCAGGAAATGGATGCATTAAGAGATGGGACAAAGCAGCTGGAGGGAAATGGGGGCCAGTCACCAGTATCTTCCAGATCTGAATAATACATAGTATTTGTCTAGGGACAGACCAGGCATCAGGTGTTCTGCACTAAATAAAGACTCTGTCATCCTTAGCATCCCCAGGGAACGTTTCAAGTAGTGTGGGGAGCAGAAGAAACCAGTGGTAGCTTGTGAGAAGCACTGAGTTGGCGCTTGATACATACAGCAATTGAATGTGCCAGGGAGGGCTCCTTTGAAGAGAATTTGTTTACACTGAGCATGGAGGGGAATTGGCCAGGCAAAGAAGAAGAACTATTCCAGGCAGAGGGAAGAGAGAGTACAAAGTTCTGAAGATGAGAAACATTTAGAAACTGAAAGAACTGACTGGGGTAGTAGAAAGCCATGAGGTTGGGAGGAGTCGTTCATGTAGGGCTTAAGGTCATGGTGAGGAGTTAGGACTTTATCCAAAGGGCAATGGAAGAATCCTAGGAGGGGAGTATCAAAGCAAGATTCCAGCAGGGACTAGAGAGATAGAAGAATGAGCCAACCTGGGTTCAACCCCTATTTTCTCATAAGGCCCAGCACTAGGAGTAATTCCAAGGTGCTGAGCCAGGAGTAATCCCTGAGCATCTCTGGTTATGCTCCACCCAACAACAACATAAAAAGATGAAAACATTGCAACTCGGACAGAACTAGAAGGTATCACTCTGAGTGAAATACAGTTCAAAGGGAAAGAAACAAATATAAAATGAGCTCTCTCAGATGTGGTCTATAAAGAAACCAGAGCAAGAGAATAGCAATGGCCAATGGGTTCTCTCTCTTTCAGGGGATAGCCCTGAGAGACAGCCTGATAAACTGAGTTTGCTCAGGGGGTGGGAAGGGACCTTGAGATATTGGTGGAGGGTCCCTGACACCACTGTTGGTGTCGAGTTGGACCATTGAATGCTTGAAAGTTTGTCATTAACATTATTGTAATTCACGGTGCCTAAATAAAACTGGAGGGAAAGAAAGATCCCTCTGGAGGACAGAAGGGCATCGAGGGATGGGGTGATGATGCAGGAAGCTGTGGGCACTACGGAGGCCTGGGGGAGAAATGATGACAATCATGGGTTAAGAGCTGTAGGACTGGAGGGCCACTGGTCTCAGTAAGGAATTAGGGTAAAGCTGGAGACAGCAGTGAGTAGGGCTCTGAAGTCACGCTTCAAATGGTTTCAATGGCTATTTATTTATTTATTTTGGTTTTTGGGCCACACCCGGTGGTGCTCAGGGGTTACTCCTGGTTATGCATCAAAAATCGCTCCTGGCTTGGGAGACCATATGGGATGCCGAGGGATCGAACTGTGCTCCGTCCTAGATTAGCCGCTTGCAAGGAAAATGCCCACCACTGTGCCACTGCTCCGGCCCCTCATTGGCTTTCACTGGGTCTCATCTTCCACTGGGGAAACAGCAGGAAGCTGAGGAGTGTATTCCCAAGCTCATGCTGGGTGGAAGAGAGTCAGGGCTATCGACACAGTGTTCAGAGGTCCCTGGCCAGGAGGCATGGGGCTCGCTGCTATAGTGCAGAAGGGAAGAACAGGGATAGAGGAAGGAGGTTCAGGGGTGAAGGCCTCTGAGAGAGGAGAGGATGTGGGTGGAGGCTGAGTAACAAGAACCAAGGGGGGGGGAGGATGAGGGAGGATGAAGGTTAGTGATGGAGGCAGCAAGACTGGGAGCCCAGTGGGAAGACTTATTGGGGGAGGGCGGGACCCCAAGAATCAGAGCAGATAGAGACAATGGATACCGCCATAAAATTTAGCTGTTAGGTACCTTAGCAGGAGTGAGAGCGGCCAGCACTGGGTTGGGATCAGGAATTTGGGGCCTATGAAAGAGGAGCTGGCGACCAAGAGGCCTTTTTGGGGTGCTTCCCTGGGAAAGAAGAGGAAGCCGGGGGAGCCGGAATAAGAGGTGAAGGTGTCTGTGTGTGGGGAAAGGTGGCCAAACTGTTTAATGGCTCAGAGAGATTCCAGAGGTTAAATGTCGGTGGTAGGAAGGAGCCAGTCTGGAGGCAGTTGAGTGATGGCTGAGTTAGGGGACCGCCATCCTGGAGGTCTCCAACATGCCAAGCCCTCACTGCGGGGGCGCGCAAGGGGCTGTTGAGGGACTTCCCAGAGTGGTGGTGTCTAAATTCGCCCCCCACTCCAGCAGGACAAGACCCCAGTGAGGGAAGGGCAGGTCCATTGGCAAGGGTGTGCGCGCGCTCGCTCCAGGAGAACCGCGGAGGGGAGGCCTGGTGTATGTGGGGGGACCCTCATTGTACCCCCTTACCCTGAAGAGCGCCGCGTCCTGCTGCGCCCGGTAGTCCTGCTTGGCCGCGTGCTTCCAGGGGATGCGGAAAAGCGTCTTGCTCGCGTCCTCCCAGCGCAAACCCGCGTAGCGCCCGCTCTCGATCTGCGCCACGAGCCAGTCGCGGAGGCGCAGGGGACCCCCGGCCTCCCCTTGGGGTCGCCTGCCGTCGGGGACCTGGCCTTTCTCTCTCCGCCAGGAGTCGCCGGCCATGGGGGATGCCGAGCGCGGCAAGCCCGGTCTGGGGGCGCGCGGGGTGCGGGGGAGCTGGCGTGCCACCTGGACGCGTGTGCAGGCGGCGAGGCCAAAAGTGAAAGTCGGGCCGGGCGGGTTTCGCTTTCATTTAGGATAGTTAGTACGCGTGGCTCGGCCCGCTCCAGAGAGGGACACCCTAGGTTCCCCACCACCCACCCACTCACCGAGACACGTCTTGCTCTGATCTTCCCAGACGACCAGGCACGTTTGCTGTTCCTTGTCCCCCCACCCCCAGGATTTAGCTGGGAGAGCTGGAAGGGTTTAGTGCTTCTCACTTCTCCCCCCCTACTAGAATGAAGGAGGTTTACAGCCACTCTGGGCCAACCTCTCCAACATCATGCACCAGCCACCAACCCTGTGGCCCCCAAACCATAGTAGTATATAAAATGCACACACTTGGGTCTGAGGAAGAGCTCACTGGCTGTGAATCCCCCCCGCCCCCGCCAACACCACCCATCTAAAAATTTTTTTGCACATTTCTAGTGTCCACTGCAGACCTGCAGAATTCAGTTTTTTGGCCCAGAAGCTAAGGAACACCACCCTCCCCGTTTTGATTTTTGGGCCACACAGGTAGTGCTAAGGACTTATTTTGGCTCACACTCAGGGATCACTCCTCTAGGGCTCAGGGGACCCTATAAGGTGCTGGGGATAGAACTTGGATTGGCAAGTGATAGGGAAGATCCTTACTGTTCTATTTCTACAGCCCCACCCCCTGGAGCCATTTATTTTAAGGAACTCAAGGTCCTGTGGGATGCTTCCAGCTAGGTGTACAGGCCACACTTATGGTTTTCTTCAATAAATCCTGGACACCCCATTTACTGACTGCTGCCCACCGTGCTGGCCTTTGTGAAAGCCTTTCTTGCAGTTAGTGCTTTTCATGCCAGCAGGTGAGACAAGAACATTAGAAAGACTGAAGATTCCAAGAGAATAAAGCTCTATCACGAGCCTACAGAGGTGACATGCTCCCAAGAGGCTAAAACCTACCACCAGGATTTTAACCTGTGTCCCTAACATGCCTAACATGTCTCTCACGGCATCCTTTAGTAACTACATCTGGAGTTGATGAGTTCCTGGTGTTCTGTGATCTCCCCCACTCTGAGCATTTTTTATTGTCAAATGGGGGCAGAAGAGGTCACATAGCTATGCCGGAGTCCCCTTTGTGGACATGCAGAAAGAGCTGGGGAGAGTATATAGAGAATATAGAAGGACCCCAACAATCGTCATAGGATTTGTGCTGCTGACTCGGATTCAAACCCAGCATCCAGCTGCTTCTCCTCAGATTCTGTGTCCTCAGGCAGCAGCTCCTGGGCTCTCTCTGAGCTCCAGCCCCCCTTCACCCCTCAGGGAGTTAAGGGAAGGTCTGTGAGGAGAAGTGAGGAGGGCTGTGTTACTCCAACTTAGTATAGGGAATTTAAGAATGAGGCTACATGGGGCCAGAGAGATAGCACAGCGGTTGGGCGTTTGCTTGCATGCAGGAGGATGATGGTTCGAATCTCGGCATCTCATAAGGTCCCCCCTAGGGCCTGCCAGGAGCGATTTTGAGAGTAGACACAGGAGGAACTCCTGAGTGCTGCTGTGAGTGACCAAAAAAAACAACAAAAACAAAAACAAAAAGAATGAGGCTACAGGGCTGAGCATTTGCCTTGCATGTGGCCAACCTGGGTTCGATTCCCAGCATCCCACTTGGTATCCCCAGCCTGTCAGGAGTGATCTCTGAGCAAAGCCCGGTGTGGCTCAAAAAGAAAAGAGGGGTGGGGAGTAGTCAGGGCCAGTGGAGGGAGGCCCTGGGGAGGCTGAGGCTCTGCTCAGAACGGGAAGAAGGGCAGTGGAGTGATGTTCCTCTCCAGGGGCGTGCAGATCATCTCGAACCCACTTTCTGCGGGTTCCAGGCCCTGCCTTCTCGCGCCTCTGGGAAAGACGGGGAGCCGCTCACACAGGCAACTTCTGTGTCTCTTTAATATTCTCCAGCCGCGTCTAACTCTCCGACCGCCCTCTCCTCCCGCCGCCTTTAAAGGGGAGCCCCGGGTGCCCCCCTTTTCCAGCCCCCCCAGGACTAAGGCACCGCGTGGCTGCAGCAGGCTGCCCAGACACAGAGACAGAGGACACAGTGTGGCGAGGAGGCGAGGACAAGCGAGGGGAAGGGCGGGGACCCTCGGGCTCTGGGTCGGGGTCCTGGACGTCGTGGGGGGGGGGGGGGCCAGACAGCACCCGAAGGGACCAGCCCTCGCGAGGAAGAGGGGAGCCGCGGGGCGGACACCTCACTTGCCGCCTTTGCGGGACAGGCAGCGCGGGAGGCACGAGAAAGTCTGCTTGACGCGCGCCAGCAGCGGCAGCGGCCGATGCGCATCCCGGGGGGCGCGCGGCACCAGGCGCTGCAGGGTGGCCTCGGCGCCGCGGGGTTGGGGTGCCACCGAGGTGCCCGACGACGCCGAGCCCTGGCGGCAGCGCTTGCACAGCGGCAGCAGCGTGCGCAAGTCCTCCTCGTCGCGGAACGGGCTCTCCCCGAAGCGCTCCTCCAGCTGCCGGCGAAGCTGCGGGGGTGCGCGGCGCCTCGGTGGGTGGGTGGCCCGCACCTCGCTAACTAAGCGCCTCCCCGAGTGTCCACACCTCCCGGGTGTCCACCAGCCCTTCTTGAAGTCCATCCCCCACACCCCCGCACTGAGGTCAGAGCGCTCAAGACCCGTCATGACACAGTGGGAGGCCACGTCTGTCCCTCTCGCTGGCTGCACTCAGCTCTCTCTGTCTCTCTGTCTGTGTCTGTGTCTCTCTGTCTGTGTCTCTCTGTCTGTGTCTCTGTCTCTGTCTCTGTGTCTCTCTCTCTCTCTCTCTCTCTCTCTCTCTCTCTCTCTCTCACACACACACACACACACACACACACACACACACACACACGCATACAACTGGATATTGTACTGATAAGGGTTTTCTTCCCTCTCTATGCCTAGAGGAGGTGCTTTGTCTCTTTCTCTCTCCCCTTCTCTCATTTGCTAGCTCGCTCTCTTGCCTTTTTTTTTTTTTGAGGGGGGGGCACACCCATTTGATGCTCAGGGGTTTTACTCCTGGCTATGCACTCAGAAATCACTCCTGAATTGGGGGGACCATATGGAACGCCAGGGGGGGTGTCGAACCGCGGCCCCTCTTGACCTCTTTTAGTTTCTTTTGTTTTTCCCCTCTCATTCTATTCTTCCTCTTCTTCCCCTCCCTCCCTTCCCCTTCCTCTGAATTGAGTTTCGTTTCTACCCCCTTTTTCTCTTCCCCTCCCTCTTTCCTTCCCCTTCCCCTCTCTGAGTCTCTCCCTTCCCCTGCCTCTTCTCCCTGTCTCCTCCTCCCCTCCCTTCCAGCTCTTCCTCCTCTCTCCCCTCCTCTCCTTCTCCTCCCTCTCAAAGTCTCTTCCCCTCCACTTTCTTTGTTTGGGTAGATGGGCTCTGAGCCCCCAAGCTTTATAAGTGCTTTCTGCCCCACAGATATAATATAAGGGAAGAAACCGCTTTGGCCTCCTCAGGGACCCAAAGTGGAGCAGGTAAGAGACAGGACTCTTCCCTCATCCCCCAAGGGGCCAAACACTCAGATATTTGCCCTCAATTTCCAGGGAGGTGAAAAGCAGAGTCTGAGGTGGTATAAAGCCTAAGCTCTAAATTCAAAAGAGAAAAGAAAACACCTGGCTATAGAAACTATACCTGCGGGGGTTAGAGTAGCACAGGACCGTGGGGTCAAGAGCCCAGAAAAAACTGATGGGAGAGAATCTTTTTCTGGCTAGTGCTCAGAAGGCACTGCCAGCCCCCCCCACACCTACCTTCCGAGAATTGCCCCAGCCAAACTCTTCAAGCTGCTGCCGAAAGCCTGGGTTGGGGTTGGCGATGGGCCGTGTGGACTTGATGGCATCCAGCACGTCCCTCCAGCCCAGTCCTGTGACTGTCATCACATAGGCCGTCACGATGGTGGTGCTGCGGGAGATGCCTGCAAAGCTGGGCCCCCCAGCCCCGGACTTTAGGTAAGACCCACTCCACTCTGCTCCAGACCACCAGCCTCCACCACCCCTCCTCCGTGGGTCTCCTTGAGTTCCAACCACATGTTGGCAGCACCGGATTTCTCATTTGTGGACCTTTGCCTCTCTGTTCCTTCAGCCTGGAACACACTCCAGGGCCTCAGAAGTCAAAAAGAAGCACCTCCCCACTTGGCATTTCCTGATCTGTTCTTTTTCAAATACTGGAGAGATGGTGAGGAATAAAACTGACTTGGTCTCTGCAGTTCTGGAGTTTACAGTTTTGTTGGGGGAAATAAGACACTAGTGCACAAAATAATTTTGGGCCAGTGTGCTTTGAAGATAAATTTAGGCCCAGGAGCTTGTATAAGGAAAGATTCTTTTTGTTGTTGTTGTTGTTGTTTGTTTTTATTTTTTGGGGGGGAACACCTGATGACGCTCAGGTGTTGCTCCTGGCTCTGCGCTCAGAAATCGCTCCTGGCTTGGGGGACCATATGGGACGCGGGGGATCAAACTGTGGTCTGTTCTGGGTCGCCACATGCAAGGCAAACACTCTACTGCTGTGCCACTGCTCCAGCCCCAAGAAAAGTTCTTAATCTAGTAGGAGCAGAAGGTAGGGTCGGTTTGGGAAAGGACATCAAATTATCCTGAGATGGGTACGGGTAAGTGAGGAATGTTCCATACACTGCAAAGACCAGGAGGTAAAAAACCTGGGAAGCTGGAGCAGAGAGTCAGACCAGGAAACAGGGTTAGATGGAGCTGTAGCTGTGTCTGGGGTTCAGAAAAACCACCCAAAAGTGTGAGAAATTAGGGGATGGATGTCCTCAACTGAACCAGACACCCCTGGGAAGGCTTATGGATACTTTTTCCTAGCCTGGGGTGCCACTGTCTGCACTACCACCTCAAAGGCCCAAAGGAGAGAAGAATATTGGAGGATTTGGGCCTAACTGCATGACCTCACTTTTCCCTGTCCCTAGTTTGTCAGATTTCCCCTTCTATTTTATAGAGTAAGAAGTTAAGTTTTGGGGAGAAACAGCTATTTTCAGAGTTGACAACAGAGTTGTCAAGGGGGTAGAGTTTTGATTTGGTGGCTTTTTGTTGTTCGTTTTGGCTTGGTTTGGCCACACTTGGTGATGCTCAGGGGTTGCTCAGGCATCGAACCAGGTGACACATAGGAATTGTACCATGGAATGCAGGGGATAAAAACTAGATGAGTTTCTTGCAAGTGCCCTCCGCTGTTCTATGGCTCCAACCCCGAGTACTGATTTGAATCTTAACTTGGTCTCTCCATTAGGCATCCTGACAGGCAGAAACTCTGTTCCAGACTCTTCATTTCTGGAAAATAAATATGTCTGAAGGATGTCCTCCCAGCCCCTCTCCCCCGACTCACCAGTGCACCAGGCAGTTCCCCCCATTGAGGCGGCAACAGTGGATGAAGTTGATACATTCTTTGAAGTGCTTTTTGCTGGAGAAGAAAATAACAGGGTCGCACTCTGGTGGGCATCCGGTGCTCTAGAAGGTGGACCCCTTCCCCTTTGTAAGAGACAGCCCCAGGGTGTTATGGTCAGCTAATAGCCTTCAGGGAACATGTACTACAGATAGTGGTAATGAAAGGATCAGTCAGCTAGGGCAAATCCTGCTTTGGAGGCAAGAACAACCTCCCAGGTCCTGGGGATTCTGTTTTCATACGATTATCTTGACTTTTCTAGGAAAGGGCAGCCCATGGGCAGGATTCTTCACGGCCAGGAACACAGATAAAGGCAGCTTTTCAATTTCTGTCTAGGCCCTGATTCAAACCCTCAGCCAATCCATGTGAGCTTTGAAAGCTTCTTTGTGGGGGGGGGGGTTTAGGGGTTGAGCCACACCTGGTGGTGCTTAGGGGATATGATGCCAGGGATCAAATCCAGTTCGGCTGCATACAAGGTAAATGCCCTCCCTGCGGATCTATTGCATTGGCTCCAGAGAGCCTCCTTGCTGCTGTTCCTCTCTGAGAGAAGTATGTCCAAGGACACAAGGGAAACAAATGGCAACGCCTGGCCAGATCCCAAATGTCCTCTGCATGGCCAGAAGCCATGGCTCACAGGGATCTTGGGAATTCGTGTAGGTGTAACTGCTGGTGTGGACGACTGGGGGATCTGGGACATGTTCTCCACTGCACATTGCAAAGGCAACTGGGGGGGGGCAGGTTAAGAGCCTGTGTCAGGTGAGAGCAAGGGGGTAGCTAGCTTGGTCAAACTTGGTCAAAGGGTGGGGGGTCAAACTTGTTCTGAGTCCCAGGACAGCTTTCTGGCCTGTGTCCTCTCAGTCTTTCCTCAGGATGCTGACACTTCCAGCCCCACCCACCCTTGCCACCCCACAGCAGAAGCTGCCTCATCCATATGTGGGTTTGTTCAGGAGAACTTACATGTGTACCTCAGGGGTGTCACCCACTGGGATGCGAAGGTAGGTTATGTCCTGCAAGTACAAAACAGCTTGGGCAGTGGGTGGTCCTTGTTTGTGTCCCCTTCCCCAGGCAGGGCCACCCAAACACCTTGTGACCCCAGGCCAGTTCCTTCCCCTCTATGGATGGGCCAGTGTTGTTCTCTCTGAGGGTAGATGCCATCTGCCATCTGCCAGGACCTTCTAGTTCTGTGATTCCAGAACTTCTGAGAAAACAGCATTTTAATTTCATAGGTGACTTGGGCATGAGGACTCACTTAAAGGGATCCAAAGACCCTTTTATTTGAACACCCCAAATGAGCCTCTTAAAGTGATTGTCCTCCTGATGAAGATTAGAGAGTCACACAGCAAGAAGGGCAAAGCAGATGTTGGTATCTTCAAACAAAGAACTGTAAGAAAAATTTCTAGTTTGCTAATGGAATTGTAAAATTCTGTGCTAATTATCAACATGCTGTATCTGAAAATTAAATAGTTTTGCTTGTTTTGGGGTTATTCAGTGGTATTGAATTCAGTGGTATTCAGGGACTACTCCTGGCTCCGTGCTTAGGGATCATTTCTAGTGGGGTTCAGGAGTTCATATGGGGTATGGGGATTCAACCCAGTTAAACTGCATGTCAGGCAGGCAAGTGTCTTAGCCACTGTATATCTCTCAAGCCCCATTCTCCAACAAACTTGTAATAATAGCCTTTATGCTTAACTCTCACATAAGATTATCATAAAAGTTAAATTTCTCCATGTTTCAAAGACCTCATCATTTTTCTCAAGAACCTCCACCTTTGGGGGGGGGGAGAATACCATTTTCTATCATGCTTATGAGCTACTTCCAACACCGTGCTGTGGGGACCAGGGAAGTGATAGGAAGGATGAAACCCAGGGCTTCCACATTCGAAGCATGTGCTACTTTGAGCAATCTCCCTGGTCCAAAAATCTCTTAATCCTTTGATAGTCAAATGACCCTTTGCAGGTGCCTGCCCTGCGCTGACTTAGGAAGCCTGATCAGGTCCTTAGTGCTTGCTTAGGGCTGTATGTGAAATTCCAGTCCTTCCCTAACTCACTTTCCCCAAGGTCACAACTTTCTCCATCTATTGCAAGGCTTGCAATTTCACTTTGTAATATATTTGGCCTTGAGTTGGCCTGGCATTATCAGACCCTGACTAGTATTGTCACTGCAGAGTGGGGAGGAAAAAACTTGTGAGCAGAGCCAAGGGCTGTTAAGAGCAGGGACTCATTTTGTAAGCAGTCATTCCATTAGTAAATATATTCATGACTTGACAACCTTCTCGTACAATCTAATGACTTTCTACTCCAAACAGTCCAAAATAAGCCTGTCGTATAAAGTGAAATCAGACTCCACTGACCTGGAAAGCTCTTATTGGAATGACACTGGGAATCACAGATTAGGAGGAGTTGCTCTTAGCTACTATCCTGTCTTACACATGGGGAAGGAAAGTAAGGAATGATCCTGCTCAAGGTCACACTGCGGGGCCGGGAAGGTGGCACTAGAGGTAAGGTGTCTGCCTTACAAGCGCTAGCCAAGGAACGGAACGGACCACGGTTCGATCCCCCGGCGTCCCATATGGTCCCCCCAAGCCAGGGGCGATTTCTGAGCACATAGCCAGGAGTAAACCCTGAGCGTCAAATGGGTGTGGCCCAAAAACCAAAAAAAAAAAAAAAAAAAAAAGTCACACTGCAAGCCTGTGACAGAGTCTGGTCTGGATCTCGGATGGCCAGTGCTCTTTACTCCCACAATTCTTTTCCTTTAGTGGGTGACACGTACTTTGAAAAGGCAAGAAGACTCTATTCATGGACTATGAATATGATTAACTTGGCTATTTCAGCAGCTGTCATTTGTCAAGCTTCTATTATGTGGCTCGCAGTAACTCAGATACTGGTATCAAATTCCCCCTTTTACAGATTAGGCAACTGCAGCTCAGCCTGGTGAAGTCCAGTGGCCAAGGTCACAGAGCAATGGGAAGAGGTGAACTTTCCCCAGGATGTGTGTGGTCTTAATGGCCTCCTTCCCTCCTCAGGGTCACAGCAAACTAATCCCCTTTTTCCTAGAGGACACAAGACTACCAGATTCACTCCTCTGATGGGGACTGCTTGGCAGCAAATAATGCATTTCCATTCTCTCACAGCCTTTTTTGCAGCCTCATGACAATCCCAAGGAGCAGAGAGGCCTGAGGGCCAGAGGGCCAGAGGGTCAGAGTTGAGGTCACACAGCCAAAACACATTCCCAGAATCAACCACATGGAATAGTGTGTTTGGTTAAGGCAATGAGAAACCCCATACATGGGGAGTGGGGGTCTTTGAAAGATTTAGTCCTGGAGATTGGGGGAGAATGGGGAGAGGGATGGTCTGTATTCAAGCATCCTGGATTTAGGGCCATAGGCAGGTTACCACTCTGGGTCTGGGTAGCCAAAGAAGGATAAATCATACATGGTTTACTAACCAGGCCAATATTTAACCATTAGCCTGGATTAGGAAGATGGAAGTCTCAGAAAGCTGATAAATGGGTGTTGTAGGATAAGCCTGGAGCTCTCCTTCCTACATAGGTAGAAGCTTGGGGTGGAGAAATACCTGAAGTAGAGGCTGGGGGGACTCATGGATGGAAATGATGTGTGTGATCTTATTCCGGCTCAGCTGATCCAGATCTTTGGCATCTGAAAGAAATAGGATGCTAAAGTCTATTTGACAGGTAGGACCTGTTTGTTTCCAAAGCCCAGACTCTCCTCTGACCTCTCCCCTTCATTCTATGGTGGCTCATTCTCTGTCTGCTTTTCACTCCTCAAGCCATCCCTACCTCCTCCTTGTAGGTTTGATCTACTACAAGCCGAGGCTTCAGTCTTGTCTTTGAGAAACCCACAGCAATAGTTCAGCCTCTCCCTGGCTTTGCCTGTGCTGTTTTTTTCCATCACCAGCATGCTTCCCTGGCATCTCCTTGACCCTGTGATTATACTTCTAGGAAACTTGTCTGCAGAACACTTTGCTGACACAGAAAGCTGTGAGGAGAACTTGCTGTTGGATGCAGTGCTGCCTGAAAGAGCAAGCCCATCCGAAATAGTTAAAAAATGGGAACAACTTAAGTGTACACCCAGAGGGAATGGAATAAACAACAACCAACTCATTGGTTGGAAGCAAATGAAAAGTTTTCATGTGTTGTTAGCCAGGATGTTTTTATATACTGATATTTGAGTAGATGAGAAACACAGCTTATAGAACAGTATGCAGAATTAGTTTTTACCTGTGTCTTAAATATTCCACCTAAACCCACAAAACTCTTGACAAAGGACCTGGTATACACTCCCTACTGCTCACCATGGCTGTCTCCAACGGTGAGCTTTTCAGCAATGCAAACCTCTTATAATCAGTGACTTATAAGTAGATATGTACTAAGTGACTCTCCCCCTCTCATTGGAAATATTTACTTTCTCCTTAATATATTCTTCCTAAAAGCTTACAGTTGGGGACTTGGGGGTCAAACAACTTCTTGGTCCCTGGTCTCAATGGTTACACATTTAAAAGACAGTTAAGTCCTCACCTGAGCCAACTTCTCTGAGATCAAACGAGGTGAAATGCTCAGGTCACTCCCAAGAAGGCAGGCACCACAAAACCCCATGGGGGGGGGGGGTCAGGATCCTGTCCTTTTCCCACCCCAGTTGCCTACCCTTTCTGCATTTTCTCTGACTCCACAAATGCAAATTACTTTTCCCAACTTGTCCTCCAAGTCCCAAACCAGCCTGTTTCTGGTCCAGATCGGGGACGGAGGAGGAGTTACAAGGCCTGGAGACAGAATAGGCCACTCAAAACATCTCCAAGCACAGCCACACTCCAGAGATGACCTCTTCTCTGAGGAAGTGACAGAGTCCTGGCTTTTTAGCTAGAAGCAGTCTCCCTACCCTAACCCCCCACATACACACCTCAGCCCAGAAACTCAGGCATGAAGAGCTCTTAGAGGCAGGTGGGCTTTGTGCTGAGGGAAACTGAGGCTTGGAGCAGCTGTTCAAACTTGCCCAGTGTCAGCATGTTGGCCTATATCCCCCTGGTCCTCAGGAATTCTCTCTCCCTTACTCTCCCAGCCTAGCATCTGTCTTGCCCACACTCCCCCCATTCTCCCAGTCCCCCCCCCTCCCCTCAGTGCACCCAAGGTGAATGGGCCAGAGTAGAAAGGCTGGTCCCAGACCTGGGACAGAGTAGGGAGGACTCACCAATGAAGTTTCCGAGGTAGAGGCCAGGAAGTACCTACAGGAATGATAGGCAGGGCTCAGTTTAGGGGCTGTTTAGGGGAGCCCACAGGCCCCCTTAATCCCTAGATCTCAGGACTAGGGTAGTAATTCCCCCTCTCTTGGCTTCTGACTCAGTGAGAGAGAACAGCTGGAGAGGGGGCTAGAGGAAGGCCAGGTGGGTAGAAATAAAAGGGGAGGGGGCAGAAAGATCTAGAGGGAGAGAAAGGGTGGGTGGAGCAAGGGGGAGGTGCAGGGCTAGAGCGACAGTGTAGCGGGAAGGCTTTAGCTAGCACGCAGTAGTCCCAGTTGGGTTTGATCAGAAACCCCGTAGTACCATAGTAGTATCCCCCGGTGTACCTCTGGGAGTGATTGCTAAGGCAGAGCCAGGAGTAAGTCCTGAGCACCGCTAGGTATGGCCCCAAACTAAACAACAACAACAACAAAGCAAAACAAAAAAGCAGGCAAGGCAATGGAGGGGTTGGGGGGGAGTGGACTTGCAGGGATGATGGAAGGGGGGGCAGGAAGGACAAGTGGAGGGTCGGGCAGAAGAGAGGGAAGAATGGAGAGAGTCAATCCCAGCAGTTGGCAAGTAGGAAGACAGTCTGAGAGGGACGGACGGACAAACAGGCAGGCAGAGACACAGACAGACAGACAGGCAGGCAGGCAGGCAGAGACACAGACAGACAGACAGACAGACAGACAGGCAGGCAGGCAGGCAGGCAGGCAGGCAGACAGGCAGGCAGGCAGGCAGACAGACAGACAGACAGGCAGGCAGGCAGGCAGGCAGGCTGGCAGGCAGGCTGGCAATACGGAGTGACAGTAAGAGGCAGGCACAAGCTAGTGGCACAGCGACAGAGGCAGGAACAGGTTCCTAGGCAGAGCAAGCGGGGGAGCCCGGACCAGAGGGACACGGGCGGCCCGGAGAGCCAGGGCAGGGCGAGCCAACAAGGACCCGAGACCAGAAGGTCAGAGGCGATGCCCGTCCTGCCCTCCTTACCTTGGTCATGCCATTCCCCATGGTCCTGAGGACGGGGGGCCGGGCGCACCCCCAGATGGCTGCGGGGACAGCTCTGCTGGGCTCACAGCGGCGCGGCTGGCCCAGGCCCGGCGCCTGCAGCCTGGCGAGGAACGGGGGACCCGGCGAGCCTCGGCCCGCCCCGTCCTGCCCGGCCGCCGCTGCCAGCAGACCCGGTGCCCGGCAGGGGAATGATGGTGGAGCCGCAGCCGCCGCAGGCTCCGCCTCCGCCCTCGGTCATGTGGGCCCCGCTCCCCTGGTCGTGCGGGGGGCTGGACAAAGCCCCAGTGTGTGCCCGGCCCGGGACCCGCGGGACAACGGCAGCTTGTTGGGGCCGCGTGGGGGCCGCCACCTCCGGGGGTTGCTCCCCCACCCTGGCACTGTCAGGCGCGGGCGGGGCGGGGCGCGGGGGGCGAAGGAGACCCCAGCAGAGGCCTCTGAGACCCGGGGGCTTAGTTCCCTGTGGGCCCCCAGAAGCAACAGTCAGCTAGCTCACTCACAGGCCTCGGGTTTCTAGCAGAAACAGGACGGACGGGATGGGTGCAGGACTGTGACTGCTCCTCAGCTTCTGTTTGAGATGAAGAAAGTGGATAAATCTGTCTTATGTACATCTCCGAGCCTGCCCCCCATCCCCAGGCCCTCACATTCTACCAGCCAGCCATCATGCTCCCATACTCTTCCATCTTCTTCCTTCCCTCCCTGTTTCCTTCCTTCTTCCCTTCCTTGCCTCCTTTCTGTCATTTTTCCTTCCTGACTTCCTTCTTTCCTTCTCCCTTTCTTTCTACGTTTCTCCTCTCTTCCTTTCTTTGTTCCTTCCTTCCTCCCTTTTTCCATCCTTTCTCTCTCCCTCCCTACCTTTTTTCCTTCCTTCTCCTTTCCTCCCTTCCTTCTTTCCACTCAACTAGTCATTTATCAGCTTATCCACCCATTCATCTATTTACCCTCCTATAAACTCAACCATCCACCCACTCAACTAATTATCCATCCATCTATTCATCCATCCATCCATCCATCCATCCATCCATCCATCCATCATTTTCTACTATCCTTCTATACACTCAACCATCTACTCATCCATCCATGCATCCACTCATACCTTCCTCCTATCCTTTAGCTTCGAGAAGGATGCTGCCATTTGGGCCAATTCTGTTGGAATGAAGCATAAGTGCCCTTACAGGTCCCCTGAACTCAGAGATAAATATGAGGAGGGGGAGTGAGAGAGTGTGACATTCACTTTGGTCCCTTGGAGAAGAGGAGATCACCAGGGATGTAGTCAGAAGCAAGAGTCCTGGATGATTCTCTTCAAGAATCTATTCACCTCTGACCTGCTGGGTGATCCTAGACAAGTCCCCATGATGGTGTTGGGGTTGGGGCTCAGTGCTAGAGTGCATGCCTCATGTGTAAAACCCAACACCATACATACTCATACAAGTCCACTTGGGATCCATCTTCTATCTACCATTCAAGTCTCAGTGTGTTAAGATGGGCCCTTCCTGATTCTTGGACCACTGCTTAAGAGTGTAAAGACTAAACTAAAAGCAGTGGAAGCAGCTTTGCTCCTCCAGCTATCACCTGTCCCCATTTCTTCATCTCTAGTAGCAACTTCTGTAGTTGGAATGACAGCACAGAGAAGGATGAACAGTGAACATGCAGTGAGTGGAAAGAAATAAAATAATAGCATAGCGGTAGGGCGTTTGCCTTGCAACCCAACATGGGACAGATCCAGGTTAGATCCCCAGCATCCCATATGGTCCCCCGAGGTTGCCAGGGGATATTTTATTTATTTATTTATTTATTTATTTATTTATTTATTTATTTATTTATTTATTTATTTATTTTGGGGCTATACCAATGATGCTCAAGGGTTACTCCTGGCTATGCACTCAGAAATCACTCCTGGATTGGGGGGTTATATGGGACACTGGGGATCAAACTCAAGTTTATCTTGGGTAAGACACGTGCAAGGCAAATGCCCTACTGTTGTGCTATTATGCTAACCCCAGGGGCAATTTCTGAGTCCAGAGCCAGGAGTAACCCCTGAGTGCCTCTGGTGTGGCCCCAAAACAAACAAACAACCCCCAAATAAACAAGCAAACACAAAGAAATAAAACTTTTCCCTCAGATTCAGTGTCCACAGACCTTCCTCAAATTATGCAATTTCCTTGTGCCGAGTGGTCTCATAAAGACCAATTTACTCAGCCAGAGAGACATAGTACTGGGGTTAAGGCACTTGCCTTGCATGTGACTGACCCAGTTTGACCTCTACACCGCATGGTCTCCCAAGAAGTGACCCCTGAGCACAGACCGAGAAATAGTCTCTGAGTATCACCATATGTAGCTCCAGTCCCCTCCCCCTCCCCCAAAACAATTACCGAACATTTATCGAGCATTTATGTGCCTGTAGCTACTAGGAACACCAATAGGCAGAGATAGCTCTTACCATCAGCAGTAATAGTCTAACCAGCGCTGCCCAATAATGCAATTTCAGATTTTCTATGAGTCATATTAAAGAAGTAGAAACAGGTTGCTAATGTTTTTATTTAACCCAACAGATCTAAAATATCCTCACATCAACAAGTAATCAATATTTATTCATGATTGATGACATATTTCACAACCTTTTGGTTATATTAAACCTTTGGACTCCAATGTATTTTTCACACAGATCACACTTCTCAGTACAGATTAATGGCAAGTCAGATATTTAATAACTTTCCTAAGTAATCAGATAGCTATGAAGGAGATATCCCAGTCTAAGAGGGAAGGTGAATAAATGAGGCAAACAGACAAAACCTACGCAAATGGACATATTCTCTGAGGAAACAAAGGTCGAGAAGGAAGAATTTCTGAAGAGATGACATTTGAGATGAGACCTGATTTATGAGCTATCGAAAGACTGGAGACAATATTTCCAGCAGATGAAACAATATGAGCAAATGCCCTGTGGTGGGAAATACTTAACCTTTGTGAAGAGTTAGGACAAAAGGCTGAAATGATGCAGGCCAAGGGAAGGTGATGAAAGATCAGACTAAAAAGGCGAATGGGGACCCAACAAGAGTGGCCATTTATGACTGGGAAGAGGTGTTAAATTTCATGGGGAGACCATGGTGGTTGATTTATCTTTTATAGAATCTGGAGTGGAGGAGATAGGAGTCAGGACAGTGAGGGGATAACTGTACAATTGGGCAAGACACTACATGCCCGGAGGACAGAGTGGGAGCTTAGAAATGAGAAGCAGGAATGGAGGGGCCAGATTCAGCATATATTAACCTTTAGGCAAGCTGCTGACAGCACTTGTAGATAGAGTGGATGTGGGGGAAAGGAGGAGTTTTGGTACCATTCCCAATTCCCTGTCCTGTAAATCACTGTTGGGGCACAGAAAGAAAGCTGGGATTATTTATCCATTCAACTGATGTTTACTAGGTAGCAAGTCTTACACACACACACTCACACACACACACACACACACACACACACACACACACACACTGCACAAGATGTGCTATTATTATCTGGCTTGTTTCCCAGAATGCCCCACCTTAAGGCATAAAGGAAAACTGAGAAACAGGCCTGAAAAGTAGTGTTTGTCCTGGTCCTGACCTCAGTAGCTTTGTGAACCTGGGTAGGGACTGAGTGCCCCTGGGTCTGTTTCCTTGGCCATATAAGGATGATCATTGCAATCCTCTGTACTCAATACTTGATTTCTGGGAAAAGAATAGAGTCATAGGTACCAAAGTAATAATACAGTGTGTAGGAGTAATCCCTGAGCATGGCTGCATGTGACACACACACACACACACACACACACACACACACACACACACACACACACACACACACACACACCACAGAGGCAGTAAAACTTTGCCATTCAGTTACACATTCTAAAAAACCAAATGTAGGAGCTGGAGTTTGTCTTGTAAGCAACCAAACTGGGTTTGATCATTTGGCACCCTATATGATTTCTCGAGCCCAGCCAGGAGTATAATTTTTGAGCACAGAGACAGGAGTACTCTGAGCATTTCTGGGGGTGGCATCCAAATAAAAAACAAACAAACAAAACCTGAATATAGTTACACATTAATATTTACATACTATTGAGACTTTGAAAATGTGAGTTGGCTAAAGTCCAAACTTAAATAAGGCATGAAGTGGAAACCAGAACTATAAATTTGGTACTTATCTGTGTTTTAAAAAAATATTATTATTAATATATCTATATGCATATAGAATTACTTTTGTGTGTATGTTTATACCTAACACAGATAATAATCTTTAAAAATTACTTATCTGGGCTGCAGTACATAGTACAGCAGGTAGGGCACTTGTATGGTCAACCTGGCTCAATCTCCAGTATCTTATATGAGTCCCTGAGCCTGGCAGGAGGGAATTTCTAAAAGCAGAGGCAAGAGTGAACCCTGAGCACTGCCAGGTAGTCACCTCTAAAAAAAATTACTTATCTATTTTTTAACTTTATTTATTGATTGATTGATTGGTTTTGGGGCTACACCCAGTGGCACTCAGGGGTTACTCCTGGCTCTGTGCTCAGAATTGCTGCTGGCAGGCTTGGGGACTATATGGGATGCCAGGAATCGAACCAGGTCCCTCCTGGTTTGGCTGCAAGGCAAATGCCCTACCACTGTGCTATCTCTCTGGCCCTACTTATCTTTTTACAGATTTATTTAACTTACTTAATACGTTTAAAAATATTAACTATTGATATCAATATTTATATATTGATAAAAATATGAACATATAATTTTCTGAAATGTTGAGGATAAAATCCAGGGCCTCACACATGCCGGACATGTGATTTTCTGTAAAGTCACACCGCTAGCCTATGGTCATTTATTTTTATCACTGTATAGTATTTTATGATAACTTTCCTATTTTGTTCATTCATATTTTTACAAGAGGACATTTAGTTGTTTCTGATATTTCCCTATAATAAGAGTATTGTGAAGAATACCTTATACATAAGATCTATGCATAAATGTGAATTTTTCGTTAGGGAAGGTTGTAACTTTGCACATTAACAACAAAATAGGAGGTTGTTGGTTGTGCAGCTGTACTTGGAGCTACAACATAATATATATCCAATAATGGAACTGATGGATTGTGTGCTATGTATATTTTCAATTTTGGGATAATGTCAAAATGTCTTCCAAAGTGTGACTGTCCCAGACAAGTTTCCCCTTGTTCAAATTCCTCACAAATACTTGGCATTGATGTAGATTTTATTTATTTTTGCTAACTGGTGTATTTATTTTCTTTACTTTTTTGTTTTGTTTTGTTTTTGTTTTGGGGTCACACCCGGTAGTGCTCGGGTTACTCCTGGCTCTATGCTCAGAAATTGCTCCTACAGGGTGTGGCCCAAAAACCAAAAAAAAAAAAAAAAAAAAAAGAAAAGAAATTGCTCCTGGCAGGCATGGGGGACTATATGGGATGCCGGAATTCGAACCACCATCCTTCTGCATCAAGGCAACTGCCTTACCTCCATGCTATCTCTCCGGCCCCTTCTGTACTTCTTTTTGAGGAAGTTTCTGTTCATGTCTTCTCCCCATTTTCTTTTGGCGTTGAATTTTTTTCTTGTTAAACTCTACCAGCTCTGGGCCCGGAGAGATAGCACAACGGTGTTTGCCTTGCAAGCAGTCGATCCAGGACCTTTCGAATTCCGGTGTCCCATATGGTCCCCTGTGTGTGCCAGGAGCTATTTCTGAGCAGACAGCCAGGAGTAACCCCTGAGCACCGCCGGGTGTGGCCCAAAAACCAAAACCAAAACAAAACAAAACAAAACAAAAAAATAAACCAAAAAAACAAAAACAAAAAAACCTCTACCAGCTCTTTATATATCTTAACCCCTTATCATATGGGTAGTGGGTAAATGTTGCATTAAATAATTAATGATGGATCTGGATGGAGAGGGATGGATGGAGGTATCTTTCTCTGCCATCCCAGGCCACGTGGCTCCGCAACCCCCATTCAGCTGGCGGGTCCCAGGTTTAGGTGAATGGCGGAATCAGACTCATCCAGAGACAGGCATCAGGAAGTATCAGCTTTATTCATACCCTAACACCACATGTGTGCCTTATATCATAACCTTTTAAGCATTTGCTATTCTTAGCTAGCCCTGCATCTTAACTCCTTTCAGCCATCTTCCCTTTGACCTCCATGCTGGCCAAAGACCAAAAGGCAAAAGCCTAATCCCCTGGGTCAAAGGCCTTATATAACCTTTCAAGACCACTCCCCGGAATGGGAGGGTCTCAGGTAGGTACACCTAAATCCAGGGTGGAGTTACAGGTAAATAATTTCTACCATTCTGTGGGTAGTCTTTGTATTCTAGTCATCATTTCCTTTGAAAGTTTTTTTGTTTGTTTTTGTTTGGGGCCTCACCAAGAGGCGCTCAGGGCTTACTCCTGGCTCTGTGCTCAGAAATTGATCCAGGCAGGCTCGGAGGACCATATGGGATGCTGGACTTCAAATCACCGTCCTTCTGCATGAAAGGTAAATGCCTTACCTCTATGCTATCTCTCCGGCCCCTAACTGGTATATTTCAAAGCATATCTCTTATTTGTTGTTGTTGTTGTTGCGGCTGTTTTGGGGCCATACCTCGCAATGCTCAAGGGTTACTTATTCCTGGCTCTGTACTCAAGAATTACTACTGATGGGCTTGGGAAATGATAGAGTGCCGGGGGTTGAGCCCTAGTAGGCTTCATTAAAGGCAAATGCCTAAATGTTTTACTTTCACTCGGGCCTATCAAATCATATTTTGCACTTATTTTATTCTCTCTCTCTTTCTCTCTCTCTCTCTCTCTCTCTCTCTCTCTCTCTGTTTTTGTTTTTGGGTCACACCCTGCAGTGCTCAGGAGTTTCTACTTCTGACTCTACGCTCAGATATTGCTTCTGGCAGGCTCGGGGGACCATATGGGATGCTGGGATTCGAACCACCATCCTTCTGCATGCAAGGCAAACGCCCTACCTCCAGTTATCTCCCTGGCCCTTATTTTCTCTCTCTTTTTTTTTACTTTTGTATCACAAAAGTGATATACAGTGGGGCAGAGAGATAGCATGGAGGTAAGGTGTTTGCCTTTCATGCAGAAGGATAGTGGTTTGAATCTCGGCATCCCATATGGTCCCCCAAGCCTACCAGGGGCAATTTCTGAGCATAGAGCCAGAAGTAACCCCTGAGTGCTTCTGGGTGTGACACACACAAAAAACAAACAAACAAACAAAAAAGTGATACACAGGAGCAACTCTGTTTATTGTTCTAGGTCACTCCTTGTGGTGCTCAGGGGCCAAAGGGTGGCATCCTACATACAAAGTTAGAACACTAACCCTTTAAACTATCTTTCCAGTCCTGATTTATATATTTAGTTTTCTTCTTTCCTTTTCATATCAGTTGTCTTTTTTTTTTTATCTTATCTTATATTTTCCCCTTAGTACTTTGAGTACTAGGCCTTTGTTATATATGCCACAGATCTTTCTTCCTAGTCTGTAGCTTGTTTAAAATTTACTGTGTCGTATGGAGAAGGAACCTGGGGACATTGGTGGAGGGAAGTTGATGCTGGAGGTGGGATTGGTGCTGGAACATAGAATCTAAAACTAAAGTATGAATAACTTTGTTGATCACTGTCTTAGTAAAAATAAAATCAAACTTACAAAATCTTTTGTTAAATGGCAGTTTTGTTTTTTTTTTAATTTGAGGGGGCTACACCTGGTACATGCTCAGGGGTTTACTCCTGCTTTGCACTCAGGAATACTCCTGGCTTGCTTGAGGGACCACAGGAGGTGACAGCAGGAATCAAACCCAGATCTGCCAGGTACAAGGTAAGCACCCTATCTGCTGCAGTTTCTCAAGTCCCTCTATCTACATCTTGTTATTGCTCTAAAACAACAATTAAAAATAATAGATTCTGGGGCCGGAGAGTTAGTATGGAGGTAAGGCTTTTATTTGCCTTGAATGCAGAAGGACAGTGGTTTGAATTCCAGCATCCCATATGGTCCCCCGAGCCTGCCAGGAGCGATTTCTGAGTGCAGAGCCAGAAGTAACCCTTAAGCGATGCCAGGTGTGACCCCAAAATCAATACTACTACTACTGCTGCTGCTGCTGCTGCTGCTGCTGCTACTACTACTACTACTACTACTACTACTACTACTACTACTACTAGCTTCTGATCAGCTATGATTGATATATAGATGCCAGTGCAGGAGAGAAGTGACAAGACTACTACTACTACTACTACTACTACTACTACTACTACTACTACTACTACTACTACTAGCTTCTGATCAGCTATGATTGATATATAGATGCCAGTGCAGGAGAGAAGTGACAAGGCCAGGGAGTCAGCCGATACAGGTCCAATGAACATTCAAGTTGCCACCTGAAGTTCTAAACAAACTTGATTTCAGGACAGAAAATGTCTTTGAATGGATAAGGTGAGCAGGCCCTAACTAGCTGACTGTCCAGAGCACGGTTGAGGCCAACGGTTGGTGCCTGAGATCTTCCTGAGTCAGAGAGACTGAAATGACTGGCTGTTTGATCCACTGAGTTGGTCTACTAAGTGAGGAACTCAGAAAACTACCAGGCCCTTGCCCAAACTCCGGATATTTCTCAGCCGCCGCCTTCTGCTGTCAAGTGAAGCTGGAAGTGGTACCGCACCGGAAGTAGCCGCGGGGGCGGGAGGGCGCAGGGGGCGGGTCCACTGGCGAGAAAACGGCTCCGATTGGACGCGGGGTGTTTACCGGCCAGGACTTAGCCAATCAGAGGGGCGGAAGCCGAGCGCCGCTGCTTTGGCAACGGGATGCTCCAGCTAGCCTGGGGGGCGGCGGCGGTTCGTTTCAGGTGCCGGGGCCTGCTGTCATGTCGCGCCCGAAGGTAGGGACTTCTCCCCGCCAGAGATGGGGCAGGAGACATTCCAGAGAGGGGTGATGATCAAGGTCCCAGAAAGACCAAGTTGTCCCCCACAGCTGTACGAGCCACTTCAGAACCCCAGAAGCCCGCCTGGCCCAGCAGGAGGACATGAACGAAAACCCAGGGGCCTAAGCTAGACGTCGTCGACCATTTCTGGGAGCCCGGACGAATGTTCTGATTCCTGCCCTGGGAAAGCTTTTTAGAGATGGGTTTATTTTGACACTCATTTGCCTGTCCATCCTTTCATTAGATAAATAAATAAATAAATAAATAAATAAATAAGCAATCATGGTGCTTAAATATTTATATTAAAAAAACAATAACTACCAAAAAAAAGAAAAGGCACCCAGCAGCAACAACAACAAAAATAATCATCAAATAATAATCACAAGAGTGAAAAAGAAAGAAGGGGGGAAAAAAGAAAAAGAGAAAGGAGAAAAATAAATAAATAAAAGAAATAAAGAAGGGGAGAAAAGAAAAAGAAAAAAATTAAATAAAAAGAAAAAGCAAAGGAAAAGCAAAAAATGAGCAGGAGTAGGGGGAGAAAGAGGAGGAGAAGGAGGAGAAAAAGGAGAAGGAGGAAGGAGCCTCTGCAATAGCACAGCGGGTAGGACATTTGTCTTGCAGGTAGCCAACCTGAGTTCCATCCTGGCCCCCCTATAGCCCACTAAACACCACCAGGAGTCGTTCTGAATGCGGAGCCAGGAACCTCTAAGCGCCGCTAGATGTGGCCACAAACCCCACCCCACCCCTAAAAGTGATTCAATGATCTTTTCAAGATGAGTTAATCTAAGGGAAATAGGTGAAACAGACAAGCCCCATACCCATGGGAATGCACAGGCACTCCTTCCCATTTTAAGAATGGGAAAAAGGGGGCCCGGAGAGATAGCACAGCGGTGTTTGCCTTGCAAGCAGCCGATCCAGGACCAAAGGTGGTTGGTTCGAATCCCGGTGTCCCCGTGCCTGCCAGGAGCTATTTCTGAGCAGACAGCCAGGATTAACCCCTGAGTACCGCCAGGTGTGACCCCCCCCCAAAAAAAAAGGAAAAAAAAAAAGAATGGGAAAAAGGAACCCCCCCACCTAAGAAGAAAAAGGATTTATTTTGGAATCCTGCTACTTCTACCCCAATAGACCTCTATATGCATTCTTTCTCCTCTACTGAGTGGCACCTTCGTTTCTTTGATTCACTCTCATCACAGATAATTGAGTGATTGGGCCTATTTATTGGATCCAGGATTATCTGTATTTTATTTATTTTTATTATTATTGGTATTATCATTAGGTTTTGGGGGACACACTCAGAGGTGCTCAAGATAAATCCAGTATTGTATATTATTGTTTGGTTTTTGGTTTTGGGGCCACATTAGACTATGCTCAGGACTTATTCCTGGCTCTGTGTTCAGTGATTATTTCTGGCTGGATGCTAGGGACCATTGTGCAAGGGAAATGTCCTACCTGCTGTGCTATTACTCTAGTTATGAGGATTATGACAATTTTAAAGTCACTTAATGAGGGGCCAGAGTGACACTACAGTAGGCAGGTCTCTTTCCTTGGATGCTAAGCTCTGAACACCACTAGGTGAAGGAAAAAAGACACTTGATGAGCAACCTTAATTTGACCTGTAATCTAATTTCCCTTCACTGTGCAACTCACATATAGTTTCTGTGTACATCCTCTGGGGAAGAATTATATAGTCAACTAATTAGAAAGTAAAAATCTTAAAGTACTGTGTACAATCACATAAAATTAAACACAAATAACTTTTATTTTGTTTTCGAGCCACACCTGGCAATTCTTAAGGGTTACTTCTGCACTCAGGGATCACTTCTGGCAGTTCTCCGAGGACCTTATGGAATGATGGGGATTGAACCTGGGCCAGCCATGTGCAAAGCCAGTGTTCTACTTGCTATACTATATAGATCTGGCCCCATAAACATGAATAAATTTAATTGAAGACATTCAAGATTTCATACTAACAGCTAGAAAAATTGTGGAAATTAAAATAATTTAATGGAGTGATAGTCATATTTATGAATTGAAACCCCAATTATTTTCTGTCTTGTCTTCCTAAAATTACCTATTGATTTAACACAAATCTAGTCAAGGTCCCAATTTTGTGGAAATGGCATGCTGATTCTAAAACTTATACTGACAAGCACAGAACCTAGAATTTCTAAGATTATCTTTAAAAACAAAAGCCAAATTTGGAGGACTTAGGCTACTTGATTTTAGATTTACTAGAATGTTAGTAATTAAGACTGTCTGGTAGTGACATGAGAATACACATAAAGAGAGCAAAGTAGAGAAGAACTGTTGTTATATACACAGGCAGTGAAATTTTAGCAGTACACAATGCAGTTCAGTTAGGAAAGGAAAGCTTATTCAACCAAAGACTCAAAGAACTGGATAAACATTGAAAGCATGAAAGTAAGAAAGATAAAAAATTTAAAACATAATGACACTTAACTAGAGCTGTGGTAGTTAGAGGGATTTATCATCCTCCAATGAATGATTGGGATAATAATAATGATTGGGATAACGTTTCATATGTTTTCGCGAGGTGCTTAGTTCTGACAGTTTAGTGACACAACAAACTGGGAGGGACCCGGTTCATCTCGGCATCCCATGTGGTCCCCCCAAGCCTGCCAGGAGCAATTTCTGAGTGCAGAGCCAGGATTAACCCCTGTGGCCCCTAAAAACAAACAAACAAACAAATAAACAAGGTTTTTAAAAAACCTCTGAGACGGCCTCCAAGGTTCCCAACCCTGGGGTACACCCATGCACATTTCCCTCCTCTGGAGTCTAGGTGGAGTTTGTGAGTTTGATGGGATAGTTATTACCATGATAATACTATATTAGATAAGATTAAATTGTAACTGACTCAGAAGGGAGAAGACTGGAGGTTCTCCCTTCCTTTCATTCCAGGTCATGCCCCACTGGCCAAGCACAAGGTAAGCAAATATGTTCAGCTAGGCTGAAATGCCAATAGGAGTTTCATTGAAGAGAACAGCAAGTACTTCTAGGGTTTGGGAGCAGTGCCTAGCCAATGGCTAGCAAAACAGTGACCTCAGTCCAATAACTCTATGCAATGAGTTCTGCCAACAATCAGGATGAACATGGAAGAGGACACTAAACCCTGGATGAGAACAGTAACTCAAGTCTTGACTATAGCTATTTGATCCCTGAGCAGAGGACTCAATTAACTTGTGCCCAGGCTTTGGGCCCTGAACACTGGAAGATATACACAGTCAGTTTTAAGTTTGTGGTGTGCTGTAATAGAAAACAAATGCAATTAATAAATATTTCCAAGCTGCAAAAGTTATCTGCACAAGACCAACTTTATCTTTTCTCTGATCTGTGTATTAGGGACTTTACCATTGGGCCACTCTTGGTGGCCCAAAAAGCAATAGCTATCTGGAATTGAGCTCAGGCCATCATAGATCCAGAACATTCCCTTTCAGCTGTTTTCCTGGCACAATTGGAGTATCATTTCAAAGACCTGGTTTTTGGGCAAATGTCAATCAATGAAAACTTGGCCAGGCTAGATACTTATGTTTCAGGGTAATGGTGGTGCAGCTGGAGCATTTTATCTGCAGTAAGTTGAGCTGATTAGATAGGACAAACATACAAAACAAGGATATCACTTACATCACTTTTTTTTTCATTACAGAATCAAATTTATAAGGGCCATGGATCATCAAAGGGAAAAGAGCGGTGAGTTGTTATTCAATCTAATAAATACAAGACTCTTCCTTTCTTCTTTTCTCCTTCCATCCTACCCTTCTGCTTTTTTATTTTAACACTGTGATTTATTAAGTTCCCAGTGCAGTTGTTGCATGCATTAAATGTGTCAATACAAGTCCCACTACCAGTGTAACCTTCCCTTGGTCAATGTCCTCAATTTCCCACTTACCCCCAGCCTGCCCTTTTGAAAGCATAAAAATTTTGCTTTATAATATTTGGTATAGTGCAAAGGTAAATGGAATTATCAAAACTTAGACTAATAAGTATCAATTTGTAGTAATTGTGGTTTTTTTTTTGGGGGGGGGTCACACTCGGCAGCGCTCAGGGGTTACTCCTGGCTCTATGCTCAGAAATCGCTCCTGGTAGGCTCCAGGGACCATATGAGATGCCGGAATTCAAACCATCATCCTTCTGCATGCAAGGCAAACCCTCTACTTCCATGCTATCACTCCAGCCCCAATTGTTTTACCTTTTTTTTGGAGGTGGGGAGACTCCAAGGGAGGAGAAGGGAGGAGAAGGGAGCAGGGCCGGTTGGGTGGGAGTTTCTGTTTTACTTTTTTTTTTTTTTTTTTTTTTGGTTTTTGGGCCACACCCGGTGACGCTCAGGGGTTAATCCTGGCTATGCACTCAGAAGTCGCTCCTGGCTTGGGGGACCATATGGGACGCCGGGGGATCGAACCTTGGTCCGTCCTAGGCTAGCGCAGGCAAGGCAGGCACCTTACCTCTAGCGCCACCGCCCGGCCCCTCTGTTTTACTTTTTAATGCTGTTACTAAAGTCATTGTTTAAGGATATACTTTACTATGGTTGGTGCTAGTTGAGCTTTTTGTGTTACTGTTTAGGCTCACCGTTCTTCATAGTCTTCTATGCAATTTTTCCATCAAATTTGCTGTGATCCTACTAGGCTGACACTACTATTAAATGATGAGGTGTCACACAACCTATTGCAACTGCATGGTCCTGGATCTATAGATCTGGAACAATTTGATGACTACTGTTTGTAAATATTCATTTTCTGTTTGTAGATATTCTTATTCATTTGTAGAACAAGACTTTTTTTGTCTGAATTTTTCAGTTGTGGCTTTGGGCTGCTGGGCCTTCAGGCAGAAAAGAAAGTATTTCCACCAACATTCTGAGCAGGCCCTTGGTCAGCCTGGAATAGTCTACCTGAGCCATTCAGTGGCTATCAGGTCGTTTTGGAGTTTGGTTGTGGTTTCTCTACTTCTTTACTTCAGTGATGATAGCAACTGTAATAAGAATAATAATCAAGTATTGGCCACTTGTGTGCCATTCCCTGAGCTAGTTACTTTGTCTATATTTCCTTATTCTTATTTACCAGTCTTTTTTTCTTTTTTTTTAAATTTTTTTATTGAGACTATTGTGAATTACAAGTTACAGTTGGATTTCAAGCATAGTGACAGTGATCTTTCTTTCTTTTTTGAGGGGCACTCATGGCAATGCTAAGCGGCTACTCCCTGCTCTGTGCTCCACTTCAAGTGGAGCTCAGGGGACCGTATGGGATGCCAGGGATTGAATTCTCGTTGGCTGCAGGCAAGACAAATATCCTACCCGCTGTGGTCTCTCTCTCACCATACCATGATCCTTTAAAGTAGATATTATCATTATGTCCATTTTATGGGTGAGGAAGTGAAAGATAAAGTAACTTGTTTAACTGAAGTTATTTGTTCAAGACTATGGTATCCCATTGTAGACTATGAGTTTGTTGACCTCTAATTCACCTCTTTCAACAACCACATGATGATTTAAAAACTCTAATGTCAGCTCTCTCCTGAGTCTCTGCTTCACTCTATATGAGTAGCCAAAGGCAGAACTCAGCACCTCTCTGAATGTTCCATGCAGCACTCCTTGCATGCAGAAGGAGACAAGTGTGGTTGTGGGTGTACCTATTTGTAACCCTGAAACCCACCCATTTCTGGGAGGGGTCTTGGGAACCGGATAGTAGGTGTAACCTTACCTGCTAGACCCTCCCATTCCTGGGAGGGGTCTGGGAAATGTTAGATAAGGCGGAACCAAGGGAATTCGGCCCTTTTTGGCTTTTCGCCTTTTTGGCTCCTTGCCCTTTCTGCGCTGATGTGCGCTCTGGCTTCTGGGTTTCTGTGTTCTGGTCTTTGACCAGCATGGAGCCCAAAGGGAAGATGGCTAACAGGAAATAAGATGCAGGGCTAGCAAAATATTGTTGTGCTTGAAAGGTTATAAATAGGCCACACACACACGTGGTGGCTAGGGCTTGAATAAAGTTGTTGCTTCCTAACGCCTGACTGTGAGTGAGTGATTTCACCTGGGCCTGGAACTCGCCAACTGCATGAAGGTTGCAGAGCCACGTGAACTGGAATGGCACGGAGAGAAATCCACCGCCATCCAGCCCCATCGTTAATTATTTCATGCAACATGTGGTCTTTAATAAAAATATATACAGAAAATTAGAGAAGGTAGTCTATATTTTATCCAAACATGGCCAATATTTGAGATGTTGCTTTCATTCTTTATTTCTTTTTTTGTTTGTTTTGTTTTGTTTGGGCCACACCCGATGACACTCAGGAGTTACTCCTGGCTATGCGATCAGAAATCGTTCCTGGCTTGGGGGATTGAACTGCAGTTCATCCTAGGCTAGCACCGGCAAGGCAGACACCTTACCACTCCATGCCACTGCTCCGGACCCCATTGTTTATTTCTGTTCCTCCTGGATATGCTACCATTGGGATGGCGAGGGCATTTGTAGTTTATGACCCTTCTCTCACTCAGGGCCCATTTCTGCCCTTTTCTTTCCAGTATTGACTCTATTCTGCCATTAGAGCTAGTATAGCAGTAGGGCATTTGCCTTGCATGAGGCCAACCTGTGACGAACCCAGGTTCTATTTCTGGCATCCCATATGGTCTCCCAAGTCTGCCAGGAGCAATTTCTGAGCACAGAGCCAGGAGTAACCCCTGAGTGCTGCTGAGTGTGCCCCCCCAAAACCTTTCACTCTTAGGCAGAGTAGTCCAGCTTTATTCCAGATCTTTCCCTGGACTTATACACCCACTCCCAGCCCAATGAACAAAGAGCACTTCAGTTACCAGAACTCACCCATCTGTTTGTTTTAGGCAACTAGAAATGTGTTTAGCTACAAGTAACAAAATCTAACTGATCAGAGCTTTAAAAATGTGTACTTAGGGTCCAACCCAATAGTACAACAGGGAGGGCATTTGCATCCCATATGGTTGCCTTTTCTGCCAGAAGTGATCCCTGACTGCAGAGCCAAGAATAAGTCCGGTGCAGTTCTGGGTGTGAACCAAAAACCATGCACACAAATCACACACACAATGTGTACTTAATTTTTTCATGTAACAGACCCTGATGGGCTGGTGGTGTCAGAATGGGTGTTTCCACATTACTCCCATTTTTTCCTTATGGATACTGGGTTTGCTTATTTGCTAGACAGGGCCTTCCCATTCCTTCAACCTCTGCCAACCATCATTCTGTGTTCTAGCTCTGCTGTTTGACTAATTTTAAGTATGAGTGGGCTTATATAATATTCAATCTTTTGTGACAGTTTATTCCATTGAACACAAAGACCTCAGGTTCTTCCATGTTATAACTGCCAGTCATTTTTGTTTTTTGGTTTTTGGATCACACCCAGCAGTGCTCAGGGGTTACTCCTGGCTCTATGCTCAGAAATCGTTCTTGGCAGGCTCAGGGGAACCATATGGGGTGCCAGGATTCAAACCACTGACCTTCTGCATGGAAGGCGAATGCCTTACCTCCATGCTATTTCTCCGGCCCTGCCAATCATTTTTAAGAACGCAAAATATTTTACTGTATGTATACCCATTTTGCTGATTATTATTTATCTATTAGTGGACTCTGGGTTACTTCCACATTTTGGTTACTGTGACTAATGCTGCTATGACGGCTATGAATGTGGATGTATACAGGTCTTTGAGGCTCTACTTTCAATTCTCTGGGGTATATCCAGAGTAGTGAAATTTCTAGATTATATTCTAATTCTTTTTTTGTTTTGTTTTGTTTTTTGTTTTTTTGGGCCACACCCCGTGATGCTCAGGCGTTACTCCTGGCTATGCGCTCAGAATTTGCTCCTACTTGGGGGACCAAATGGGACGCCAGAAGATCGAATCGTGATCCGTCCTAGGCTAGTGCGGGCAAAGCAGAGGCCTTACCATGAGTGCTACTGCTCTGGCTCCTATATTCTAATTCTTCTTTAAATTTTTTGAGCTGTGATTACACTCATTTTCATGGCAATGTTACCATTTTACACCCCCACCTACAGTACTGAAGGGTTCCATTGTTTTCGGGTTGTTGGTTGGTTGGTTTGTGGGCCAAACCTGGCATTACTCAGGGATATTCCTGATTTGCGCTCAAGAGGTTTTCTTGATGATGTTCAGGCAGTGTGCAGGATTGAACCAGGGTTGTCTGCAAGCAAGGCAAGTGCCTTGCCACCTGTACTATTTCTCCAGTTCCATTTTTTTATTTTCACATCCTTGCCAATGTTTTTAATTTTCTGGTTCTTGGACAGTAGCCCTTCTAATGGATGTGAGGTGGTATCTCATTGTACTTAATTTTCATTTCCCTAATAATAGAAGCTGAGATATCCCCACAAATTTGTTTCAGTGGAACTTGGCCAGAGTTGAGCAGTTACGATATTTTTTTTTATCTTGCTAGATTGCTCCCTCTTGCTAGATTCTATCTTGCTAGATAGACAAACCCACTTCTTAAGCTTCTTAAACCCCATTTGTGGTAAATGAATGTGCATAACTTAATGTGGGGTCATGAAAATTTTGGCAACTCTAACCTGTTTCTGAACATGCATTAACCAAAAATTCATTGAACATTAACTGTATCATGATCGTGAGGTTTTTCCTGGCAGAGCTCATCCATGTTGCATTTCTTGGGCAAAAAAGTGCAGTGAGTGAAAAAGGCTTAAGGAGCATTGCATGTTTTTCTATTAATAAATTTCTAAATTGAATCACTGTGAGATCCACAGTTGCAAAGTTGTTGATTGAGTTTTAGTCATACAATGTCCAACATCCATTCCTTCACCAATGCACATTTCCCACCACCAATTCCCATTTTCATCCCACCACCTCTATGATAGTAATAATTCCTCCTCTTCTTTCTTCTTCTTCTTCTTCTTCTTCTTCTTCTTCTTCTTCTTCTTCTTCTTCTTCTTCTTCTTCTTCTTCTTCTTCTTCTTCGTCTTCATCTTCTTTCTTCTTCCTTTTCTTCTTCTTCTTCCTCTTCTTCCTCTTCCTCCTCTTCTCCTTCCTCTTCCTCTTCTCCTTCTCCTTCTCTTTCTTCTCCTTCTTTTCTTCTTCCTCTTCTTCTTCCTCTTCTCCTTCTTCTTCTTCTTCCTCTTCTTCCTCTTCTTCTCCTTCTCTTTCTTCTCCTTCTCCTCTTTCTTCTCCTTCTCTTTCTTCTTCTTCTTCTTCTTTTTCTACTACTACTACTACTACTACTACTACTACTACTACTACTACTACTACTGCTCATGGGTACAGTCACACCAGCTCCTCTGCCTCCTCATCTGGATCTAGAAGCAGGAGGATAGTGCAGAGAAGTACCATCATGTTGTTTCTTGAGTCCTGAGTTCCCTGACTGGTTGGTTGGCCTCCTCCATCTTCCTCAGTCTTGTTAGGTTATTTTTCTCCTTATGCCATGTTCTGCTGTGCTAGTAGGAGGAATAGGGAAGGATACTTCTGGTTCACCTTCTTAGATGAATGCCAGAAAAGTGAATGCCATTTACTATAAAAATGAGCTTTGGCATCTGGAAAGCAGCCAGACCATGGTGGCATGTCGTGGAAGGGGAATAAGATGACTTGCTATTTCTCTGTTCTTTCCCAATGAGTCAGAGTCTATCATTCTAAACCAGATTATCTGCAGTGTTACATCCTATGATGCTGCATGTTGACAGTCAGTAATTCAGTATTTTTTTTTCCTTTTGGGGGAGCATTTCTAGCTGTGGAATTTGCCCTTTCATCGTATCCCTTTCTTGCTCTTCCTTGACTATCCGAGCGATTTGTCTTTCAGAGACCAGAGAGCTATGATCCGGTTCAAGACCACACTGGTGAACACTCTCACAGATGTCCTTCGCCAACGGCCAGGCTGGGTGGAAGTCAAAGAGTAAGATACCCCTTCCCTCAGCTTCACTCTCCTTCTTTTCTCTTCCTTGCCTGGATCCAGAGGAACATATGGATTAGAGAGTTGGGAGAATAAAGCAGAGAGATCTACAGATCAGGTGGAACCTGACCAAGGGCATGGTCCTGACCTGTGGGGGTGAACCCAGCTTTTCTCTTTTTGTTCCTTCGCCTCACCCATGGTCAGGCAGCCTGAGAGTTTGCTTGAAGCCTATGCTTCAAGTCCATAAAACAGATGCTTAAGGAATCTCAAGACCCATAGGCTAGGTTCTTTAGCCTAGTCAAGGCTCTTGTTCTGTGAATCCTCATCATTTGGGCCCTTAGGTGGGAGAGTTCCAGACCCAGTGCAGTCTCAACTCTAGACTGTCCACCTGTCCAAGCCGAGTTTGGAACCAATATGGCAAGAGTATTCCTTCTCTTGCTTTCCATGGGGAAAACTGTTGCAATACCTTGAGCAGCAGCAGGCTCTGTGAGCCCAACAGTGATGAGCAGAATCTAGCATTTCAGGGATGGTGGCACAGGGGCTGGAAAGAACTGGAATCCCTACTGACAAGCTGGCCAGTTTTTGTCATCTTGGGTGACTGTGATAATCATGCAGATAGTATGCAAAGGAATGAACTAAGAATCAGAGAAGAATCAAAGGCCCTTACTGATTGCATCCTTCCCTGCTCACAGTGTTGCTTCACCTCTGACCTCTCTGCCTCCACACTGTTTTTTGTTTGTTTGTTTGTTTGTTTGTTTTTGGGCCACACCCAGGAAATGGAGGCAGTCCTCAGGGGTTACTTCTGGCTCTGGACTCAGAAATCACTCCTGGGGTTGGAGAGGTGGCACTAGAGGTAAGGAGTCTGCCTTGCAAGCGCTAGCCAAGGAAGGACCGAGGTTCGATCCCCCGGCGTCCCATATGGTCCCCCCAAGCCAGGGGCAATTTCTGAGCGCATAGCCAGGAGTAACCCCTGAGCATCAAACAGGTGTGCCCCCCCCCCAAAAAAAAAGAAAGCACTCCTGGTAGGCTCAGGAGACCATATGGGATGCTGAGAATCAAATCTCGGTCTGCTCTGGGTCATCCACATGCAAGGCAAATGCCCTACTGCTGTACTATCCTCTCCAGCCCCTGCTTTTTTTTTTTAGTCCCTGCTTTTTGTTTTGTTTTGTTTTTTTTCGGGCCACACCCGTTTGATGCTCAGGGGTTACTCCTGGCTATGTGCTCAGAAATTGCCCCTGGCTTGGGTGGACCATATGGGACGAACCTCGGTCCTTCCTTGGCTAGCGTTTGCAAGGCAAACACCTTACCTTTAGCGCCACCTCGCCGGCCCCAGCTTTTTTAATTTTTTAATAGACTTGAATGTGCCCTCTCCCATGGCCCACCCCAGGCTCCCTCGTCTGGAACCTCTTCCCCTCCTCCCTTCCACCAAGAGCTCAGCTGAAATGTTACCTCAGCAGCATCAGCCTTCAACAGCTCTGACTCATGGTCTCCTGCTGGGCTCATCACACCTTCTCAGAGCCTCATTATAAGGGTTTAGGGTTACTTGTCTGTCTTCTTGTTTCATGTGCTGTATACTCCACCTGTCTCCTTGCACCCGGCCATGTATCCCACTTTGTCTCTGATACAAAAACAACTTCAATATGCATGTATTGGATGGACAAACAAATAATACATTATTCATCCACTCATCTATTATTCATTCCCTTACAACAAAATGTTGATTAAAAAAAAAAAAAAGCTAATCTTGGAAAGAAGAACTTGATTGTTACAGAATCCAATGGCTTGAGTTAAAATCTGGCTCAGACAGCTACTAGCTATATGAACCTGGCCAGTTCCTTAACCTCTCTGTGATGGTTTCTTCCTCTGTAAATTAGGCATGATAACAGAACCTGGCTGGAGAGATAGTACAGGAGTTAAGGCTCTTGCCTTACAAAGAGTTCAACTCTGGTTTAATCCTCAGCACTTCCTGGTTTCCTGAGTATGACCCTGGAGATCCCCAGGCTTTGCCAAGGGGGTTCCTTGGTAATTCCAGCACCACGGAGCTCTAACAATGTCATATTCTTTTCCTTCACCTTGAATTATCAGCACAGTTGACCAAAGATTGTCAAACGGCCCTTCAGACTCACTGAGCATCACTTGTGAGCATCACCCTCCACTCCAAATAACAGAACCCAACCCTTGGAGTTACTATGGAGATTGATGAATTAATATTTGTCAGGTATTTAGAATAGTACCTGGCATGTAGTAAATAATAAGTTTTTGGCCTTAGAAAGTAGAAAGCCTGCCCAAGATTGAGGGGTGTAATCTAAGGAGGCACACACATGTAAATAATCAAGCCATAATGGACACTTCTGGAGATGGCACACTCTAAATGAAGTCTGAGAGTTGTAGAGATAGCATAGCAGGTAAGGCACTCGTTGGTACACAGCTGACCTGGGTCTCATCCCTGGCATCCCATATGATCTCCTGAGCACTGCCAGGAATAATTCATGAGTGCAGAGGAATCCCTAACCACCTCACGGTGTGCCCAAAACATAATAAATAAGTAAATAAATAAATAAATAAATAGATTTTAAATGTAGGCTCACCGCTACCTTTTGGGCATAGGAGGAGATAGTATCAGAGGGTGTACAATGACTTAAAGTTCTATCTGTAATGTTTTACTTAAAACAACTGGAAACAATCTTGGAGCTACTATTTGATTTCCTGTCACACAATATTCCAACTTCCACTTCTGTCCCCTTTGTTGTTACCATTGTAGAGACTGGCTGTCATGGGCTTGTGCTTCTGGGATCACACTGGACAATGCTGGGTGAGGGTTTTTTTTCCAGGGGATCAAACCTTTAGCTTCAAACCTACAAGACAGGTGCTTTCTCATTGAACTGTCCCTGGTCAAGAACCCACTGTCTACACCCCATCTTAGAATTGGAATTTGGTGGGTTCTCCTGGATTTGTGGCACTTTTCCTGGTGCAGTAGTAAAAATGGGATCAGAATTTGGAGTGAGGTAGTCCCACAGGTGAATTATGATGTGACTTTATCTGTGGCGAGCAAGCCTGACCTTGTCTTAGGGCTCCAGAAGTGAGCCTAGGTATTTTGGGGGTTGCTCTGGGGATTCAGGGAAGGGGTATGTTTCCCAGGAATTGCCTAATCTCACTTCCTGGTTATGTAGGGTGGAGGGTAAAATAGTACCTGGATGCTTCCAGGTGTCCAGGTAATATGTCCAGGTAAGGTTTTGTTGCGATGGAATGGGAAAACAGAGAGGCCTGCTCTGGAGAGGGCATGGCCTGCTACAAATGGTGCCAATTCCTGTCCAGCCCATAGGCACCAGGATGTCCCCATGCTCTTGCCCCAGAGCCCATGGTTCACAGAAAACAGTAGCCTGAACTGTGAGGGCACATTTCCCAACAAAGTAGACTGTGGGCCACAACAGCGTGGGGACACCTGAAAACCTAGACACTCACATGGACTTCATGTGGTACCCCCCCCCCCAACTTCCTTCCCCTGTTCAGTTGTCCCCAATGGTGCTGAGGTTCTCAGGTCATGACCTTTGTTTCCTCTTCCTACAGTGAAGGGGAGTGGGATTTCTACTGGTGTGACATCAGCTGGCTGCGCGAGAACTTTGACCACATCTACATGGAGGAACATGTGCGCATCAACCACTTCCGCAACCATTATGAAGTGAGCAAAGGTGGAGGCTCTGTGCACTTATGTGACCCATTTGGGGGAATACAGATTGGAAATGAAAAGTATGAAAATTTGGGGCCCATTGAGATTGTTATTGCACCCCCAGATGAATGAGGAATTAATGGCTTGTGTGAGGGAGTAAGGATCTAAGATGTGGGGAACAGCTGTCTTGGGTGGAGAGGTAAAGTCATGGTCTGGTTGGAATTTTAGTATCAGTGAAGGAGGGGCAGCTCAGCTTGGGGGGTACAAGGGTAGAGTGATTGGAGTCTAGAGCTATGAGGTTACTGGGTGAACCAGGCCTAGGAGCCTGTGATGGAAGATATTTTGGTTTTATCTTTGGGTCATACCTGGCAGTGCTCAGTGCTTACTTTTAGCTCTGCATTCAGAAATTACTCTCAGGCTACCTGTGGGATGCTAAGGCTCAAACTCAGGTAGATCGCATGCAAGGCAAGTGCCTTGCCCATGTACTATCTCTCCAATCCCATGGATCTTTACGAAAGATCACACCAAGTAGTGTTTGGGAGGAGAGCCTGAAGTCATTTCTGTGAGGGCTACACCAGTAGTGCTAGGGTGGAAGGCAGGGTTGGACATGTGGTACCAGTATTGAACTAGGGGCCTCACACATGCTAGGCATGTGCTCTGCCACTTAAGCATTCCTTCAGGCCTCAGTGAAAGGTTTTATAATCTTAGGGTTATAAGCCTGAATCTATATATAAGCCCTGCCAAACCCCAATTCATCCTTTGGCTGGATAGCTTGGATATGATGACTTTTTGAAGCCACCACCATACTAGTCAAATGGGAGATAATGTAGGAACAGGCTCTGCCAGAATTGCTTTCACTTCCTATTTTTTTCTCTTCATGCTCAGCTGACCCGCAAAAACTACATGGTGAAGAATCTGAAGCGGTTCCGGAAACAGCTGGAACGGGAGGCGGGAAAGGCAGAGGCATCCAAGTGCGACTTCTTTCCCAAAACCTTTGAGATGCCCTGCGAGTACCACCTGTTTGTGGAGGAGTTCCGCAAGAACCCAGGAATCACCTGGATCATGAAGCCCGTGAGTGCCCAGTGCCGAGTGGTGAGCGGGGGTTGGAGGGAGGTGGGGGCACCCTAGGCAGTAGAGCTGGGTTAGGGGGACATTCCTGGCACCTCTTAGGACAGGATGCAGCCTTGGGTGAACTTCTCTCTGCTGAACTTCTCTCTGCTGTGCGTGGACCTATCAGGCACCAGAAGTGGACAGGAGATGCTGGGACAGACAGCCTTGTGGAGGAGCCAGAGCCTCTCTGGAACTCCCATCCCTGCCTCTTCCTGCAAGCAGTGGCTAGATGTGAGACCTGCTCTGCTTGTGCTGTTTTCCCTTTGGTCACTGGGAGAGGGAGTACCAGCCCCCTTTAAAGAGGAAGAACTGAAGGGGCTGAGTGTGAGAGTATAAGCAGGAGGGTGCGCATTTGCCTTGCTTGTGTCTGACTGAGTTTAATCCCCAGCACTTCATATGGTTCTATCAGTCCACCAGGAGTGATCCCTGAGTGCAGAGCCAGGAGTACAGCCAAGTGTGGCCAAAAATCCAATAATAATAAGAAGAATAAAAGAGGGGAAGCTAGAGGCCTATTTATGTGAGCATCCCGGAGAGAGTTACTAGAAATTGGCACATGCTGGACCTAATTCTAGGAACTGAGGAGAACAGCCTGCAGTAGTGAAAGGTGCAGATGTGATCACACATGTGCTGAGACTGACTTTTTGAAGGCTCGTAAGGTTGTGTCAGGTGGAGAAGCAGCAGGCAGATGTCCCTTCTAAAGAAGTCTGTGAAGCCTGGGCCTTGAGAATGCCCGTTCAGGATCCAGATACCAGCTACACCCTGGCTGTGTATCCTTAGGCAAATTCCTTAATAGCTCTGTGCCCTTGGAGGTTAACCCTAGTCCCTTTAATGACTGGATGAGTTCAGGCAGGCAAAGCACATTTAAGAACTAATAAGTGGTAGAAGTTGTTATTCTAAGAATTAGTATTAAACTGTGGTCTGGGTGGGCCATAGGAATTAGCCCTGGAGTTTGATACTATTTTTTTTTTTTAGAAAAATTAAAGTATTCCTTGAATCTTAGGCTCTGTGTATACTGTAGTCTATAAATAAGCTAATTCTGGTTTGTACTCCTGCAGTAGTTTCCTGACCCTCTAGCTACTCTTCTTAAGTCTATTGTCTTCACAATTTGCTGTGAGATCTTACACAGTTGCAAGCTAGATTATACCATCCCCTGGCCATAGCTAATAAAACTCTAGCAGTGGTCCTCAAACTTTTAAAACAGGGGCCCAGTTCACTGTCCCTCAGACTGTTGGAGGGTCGGACTATATTATAAACAAAAACTATAAACAAATTCTTATGCACACTGCATGTATCTTATTTTGAAGTGAAGAAACAAAACGAGAGCAAATACAATATGTGGCCCACGGGCCATAATTTCAGGACCACTTCAAGGCTTTGCGATATTACAGATATGAATAAAGTCTCTTTTAACATGTCCATACAAGCTGTGGTTGTGTTTGATGGATCACTTTGTATAATTCTATATTTGTAGAAGATGTATGCAAAGTCTATCACATGTACAATGTATTGTTTGGTGAGCCTTTTTAATTTTTTCAGAGCAAGAGTTGTTTATTCAAAACAATTTTTTTTTGTGGTGGTTTTTTTTTTTGGGTCACACCCGGCAGTGCTCAGGGGTAATTCCTGGCTCCAGGCTCAGAAATTGCTCCGGGCAGGCACGGGGGACCATATGGGATGCTGGGATTCAAACCGATGACCTCCTGCATGAAAGGCAAACGCCTTACCTCCATGCTATCTCTCCAGCCCCCAAAACAATTTTTTTTAAGTAATCACTGTATGAGGTCAAAGTGGTAGCACAGTGGTAGGGTGTTTGTCTTGCACGTGGTTGACCCAGGACGGATGAGGGTTCCATCCCCGGCATCTCATATGGTCCCCCGAGCCAGGAGCAGTTTCTGAAGACAGAGCCAGGATTAACCCCTGAGTGCCGCTGAGTGTAGCCCTCCCCGCCCCCCCCCCCAAAAAAAACCCAGACAAACAAAAGTAATCACTGTGAATTACAAAGTTATTCATAACTGGGTTTGGATATACACTGTGCCCTTCACCATTATCAATCTAGTTCCCTCCAACAGTATCCCCAGTTTTTCCTCCCCATCTTTTTTCTTTTTCCTTTTAGGGACTGTGGTTTACAATATTGCTACTGATAGGGTATCATGTAAATCACTTTACCTCCTTCAGTACCTGATCTCTGTTCAGAGTGACCACTTCCCTCTCTCTTTGTTGTAGTGGTCCCTTCCCAGACCCTGACCCTCCCCTATTCCCCCAGTAGCAAGCTTCCTATTATGGACATTTCTCCTGCTCTTTGTTTCTGTGCCTTTGGGCATTAGTTATTTCCCTGCTATGTTTTTTTTTTTTTATATCTGGCATATGAGTGAGAGCTTCTGTGTCTGTCCTCCTCTCTCTGACTCATTTCCCTCAGCATGATACTCTCCAGATCCATCCACGTAGAAGCAAATTGCATGACTTCATATTTTTTTTACAGCTGAGTAGGAGCCTGTGGTTGTTTGTCTTTCTTAAATAATTGGTATTCTTAAAGGAGGAAAACAAAAGAAATCAGCCGAGAGAAGGATGGAAGGAGGGAGAAGAGAGAAGGCAGAAAGTCCTTGTTTCTAGAGGTTCTCCTCCTGGGAGACAGAGACTGACCAGAGGACTAAGAGAGCAGAGTTCCTGCCCAGGCGGGTCTCATACCACAAAGCTGCCTGCCACCAGAGCCATGAGTGGCTTTTATCAGACCCTGGTCATAAGAGTGTGTGGGACCCTACGAAGGATATTAGGGAGTGATCATAGGGGACAGAGGGGTGCAAGGTCTGCTCTCAGTGGAGACCCACCAGGTTTTCTGAGGCTCCAGCATCTCAGCCAGGCACTCCCTGCCAGAAGGAAGGCTTGTGGCCCCTTCAGGGAAGGTGCAGAGGGTGCAGAGGGGAGGGTGCTGAAGCCAGAGCAGCAGGCTGCAAAAGCACTGGGCGGATTCCAGCTCCCAGCCTTATCCTTTAGACAAATGGTAATTTGTGCTAATTGGAAACAGGCAATTGTATATTAAGTTGATTCCTGTCCCAGCCCACAGCCTTTGTTCACTGTAGACACAATGACAGCTGTAATTAAGAGGAGGAAACTGGGTACTCTGAGTGTGCATGCTTGCGTGTGTGTGTGTGTGTGTGTGTGTGTGTGTGTGTGTGTGTGTGTGTGTGTCTGTGTGTGTGCGCGCGCGCGCGCGCATACATGCAGCTGAAAGCCCCTTCTAATGGGACTGGCTTGGGTTCTAGAGGATACTAAGTGTAGCAGGACAGCCCCTGAAGAGGTTGACTGATGGAGGGATGGAGAATGAGGCCCTTTTCTTCCAGCTCGGAGCACGTGTCTGCCACCCTGTCTAGCCCACGGTTCTGAGGTGATACGGCGGGTAAACAGCTCGCAGACAATCAGGCTCGTGGAAATATTTGCTTTATTCGGATGGACAAAACTGAAGTCCAAAGACTCCGATTCAGTTCCAGCCAGCAAAAAGCCCCTCGCCTTCCACAGACCCTTGCTCTTATAGTCCAGAGTCAGGTCCCACCCAATGGTGGGATCAGATACCAACCAATGGTGGAAGCAGAATCAGGTCCTACCCTAGGGTGGGGGCAGAATGCCAGGTCACACCCTAGGGTAGGGCACAATCACCTAATCAGATTAGGGTGAGCAACATAGTAATCCCCCAAAATATTTACATACACAACAATTCCCCCTTTTGTTTTTAGTAAACAAACTTAATTGTTTACAATTAAACTTATTGTCTACAATTATTAAAAGAAAAATTAGTCAATAATAAAAGAGCGGCTGTTTGCATAAGCGCATCACAGGAAAATGTAAAGAAAAACTTCTAACCTAAGCACAGGGTGTCTAAAACCAGAAACATGTATCAAGGAATCAACTACAAGCTCCTGAGAAGATAAATCTAAAACGTACATAGATCTTTCGAAGAGACACCAGAAAGGTTGTGTAGCAGGCAAGAAGAAGCACCTTTTCTTTATTTGTTGTTGTTGTAGGTGGTGGTGGTCGTTTTTGGGTCACACCTGGCAGTGCTCAGGAGTTACTCCTGACTCCACGTTCAGAAATTGCTCCTGGCAGATACCGGCATTTGAACCAATGACCTTCTGCATGAAAGGCCAACGCCTCGCCTCCATGCTATCTCTCCAGCTCCATTTTCATTCAAGTTCAGGTAGACCAGAAAGCCCATCTTTGAGGGCATTGAACTAGGCCTTTATTTCGGAAGAAGTGGCACATACACCCTCTGCACAGTGGGGAGCCACTGCAATGATGATCAATAGGTATCTGAACTTAGTCCAAGTTCTTAATCCGGTCTGAAGTCCATAAGATGTCTGAAATTGATGTCGACTATTTATAGATGGGAGCTTAAGTCACAAACCAAAACAAAATGTTTAAGGCAGAGACCCTCCCTGTGTAAATAAACAACTTGAGGGCCCATCCAAAATGGATGGAACCTTCTATAAACCTAGTATTTTGCCTATGATGCGCCCACGCAAAAAACCCTGAGAACAGACAAAAATATCATTTGGGAAATTATAGACAATAATATATAACTCACAAACCTAAAGTCAAGAAAGCAAAACCTTAATGTAATACAACATCGATTCCTAATATTAAAAACTAAAATAAAAAAACATTAATTACGATAGTCAAAAGAAGCGAAGTACCAAACATAACTTCAAAGGATTACAGTTATAGGAAAAACAACAGATGTAATTTCTACAGAGTTCAATACCAATGTGTAAATATGAGGGGTCTGGAACTCCAAAAAGACCGGCAGAAGACACTTGATGGGTCTGGAAAAGCCGGTTGAAGCCTTGTACAGGAGATAACATCAAGCTGAATGAAGAAGGAAGGCCAGTACAGTCATCCATGTGTTGGGGCATCCCCAAGCATTACATCATTACATCATAAGTTGGTTGGGCTTCTGTATTTCCTTTGGGATCGGTGCAATCTTGGGGTAGCCATTGTAGAAACGGTCAACAATAGCATTTTGTATGTGGATGGAAAACCAGAAATTCAGATAGCACAGTTTAACTGGGATCCAGAGACTGTGGGTCTTGTCCATGGATCTTTTCTCTGGTGTTACATTGTGACACAAATCCCAGGTGGCTTCATTTCCAACAAGTTTGCAGCATATATGGTGTAAAACTCCAACAGTCATGGATTTCTTCTTCCCGCCGAGATCAGGAAGCTTGTAGTTGTGGGTGAAGGAGATGGGTTGCACATGTGAAATCCTGAAAATTAAAATGTTAAGGACTAGGAAGAGAGAAGGAAGGATAAGGAAGACTAATTTGGGGAAGATAAAGTTAGGAAAAAGGAAACTATATACAAAATATGCAGAACAGACAGACACTAAACAAGACATACATACACAGACTTCACAAAAAATATGGCCATAACACTCACTCATACTAAAAAATATTTGTTGGAAAGGATCCAAAATAGAGCAAAAGAGAATTCAGCTGAATCAATTAAAAGCTCCTTAAAATGTAATAGCCGGCAATTGTTTAGATAAATCATTTCAAATTCACAAAAAAAAATTTTTTTTTTTTTTATGGTTTTGCCTAGCAGATCTGAAAGAGAATTTCATGCATAATACAAACATGGACAACTCTACTATACGTGTATATCAGTATATATACAAAGTTATTGTATAACAGTAACTTTATGATAATCAATCATAGGCAAGAAGCACTGTGAAGAAAGTCCACCTAAAATTATCATTATGTAAGCGTCTTAAAACCTAAATTGAGGGAAATAAAGCAATGATGTTAAAATAAAAAGAGTGAAAGTCGTTAAATGAGTATACCTAGAAAGAAAAACAACATTAATATGATGAGAAATTTCTCTTTCAGGTGAACCTTGACTAAATTAATTTGTAAAATTTCATGATTAACTGAGACCTAGAGCAATAATGAAATTAAGACATAAATCCATCCTACAAGGAAACACATTGGGGATTCATGATTTTCAATCTATATTCATTGATCATGCCTGTGGAAAGAATCCTAGAGCATTAATAGCAACTGATAAGGAAGTAAAATGATTATCTGGTGTTCATTGTAGATCTCTAAGAAGTATAAAACAGGATGTATGCTGCTGTGGATTTCACCAATGTATTAGGGACTTTTTTGATCTTCTTGTCATCAAAATTGATCCAGTGTTGTTTTGCAGCAATTTTACAGTATGAAGTACAGTGTCCATAGTGAACTTTACCATAATGGTTTGACACCGATGATAAGTTGTATTTCTTAATCTTGCTTTTATTCTCTGAAGTGAATTCCTCTAAATTGAGGTCTTCTAAAGGAAAATCTACATAAGTATGCAATTTTTTTATTTGTTTGCCATCAAAAGCAAAACGTTTCAAGTGTATTATAAGTACTGGTGGCAGTTTCCATAAGTACGTTTTCTTTGAAAAATCCCTTCTATTTTTGCAACTGTTGCACAGAACTTTGTTGTCATTTCTTAATTCTTCTTCTTTAAAAAATTCAGAGAGGCATTCCTGTAATGTACATTTATCTGTAGATGTAACAGCCAAAGACAAATGAACAAATGTCTCATAAACCTCAGACTTTTGGTGGCAAGTGAGACACTGGAGTATAGATTTGAATTGTCCTTGAAAGAGATCATAAATGATAGATTTATGAGCCTTTTGGTGTTCTGGACTAAATTGTTCATAATTTTCATTTCCCATGAGATGTGTAGTTTTGTCTGTCATTAGATTTACAGTAAGCAAGTCCTGATGTAATCCCTCTATTAGGAACATCAGTAGTTCGTGAGGATCCTGCTGATTGTGTCCAGCAAACTGGTCATTAAGTAAACCAATTGTTACTTTGAAGCTTTCAGGGTTAATATATCTATGAAATCCATTTCCCATGGTTTTGATGAGCCGACCAAATTCTTCGGCTAATTTACCTTCATGCCCCATCGGATTTTTCTTGTTAATATCCTTTTTATAATGATCTTTATAAAAATACTGAGTTAAGTCTGAAATATTATACAAGCATTGCAATATTGAGTTCATGTAGCAAGAGTTTCCTATATTTTGGAGCCCAGTTAAGACAGGTTCCTGTCTTTCCTTTTGCATCTCGGAGTGTAAGGGTTTATCACTACCATCAGTCTCACTCATTGTATGGTGTGTGACAGCTAAATCGTTCCCTGCCCCAGAGACCTTAGTAATATTACTGCTGTTAGTGTCTGAAGTATTCTGTTTTTTCTCTGAAGGGGAGTTTGTAGTCTGAACCTGATCATTTGTGCTAGCCCGATTTCTAACAAGACGTAATGGAACCCAAAATTTTTTGGGAGGGTCATCATTTATAGAAACATAGGCATAACCCCTTCCTCTTAGGAGAAGATAGCCAGCTATCCATTTTTCATCCTCCTTGATCCAAATAGGTTTATGGGTTGTTTCTTGTCTCTGAATATCTTCTTTAAAATGTCTTTCTGCTGCAGTGTAGCTTTCCCCTTGGGGTAAGTTAAAGTAATTTAGTGTGATAAGAGTCAAAGACAGCAAATCCGTTGGTGGTAAACCTCTTTTTCTATTTTTTTGCAATTGAGTTTTTAAGGTTCTGTGAGTCCTTTCTACAATGGCCTGTCCCCTACAATTGTAAGGAATTCCTCTGAGATGTCTTATCTGCCATTCCTTACAAAAAAATTCAAAAGTTTTGCTAACATAGGCTGGCCCATTATCAGTTTTTATAGAATATGGAATACCCATCACAGAGAAACATTGTAAAAGAAAACTACAAGCAGCCTTAGATTTTTGAGAAGACATGGGAATTGCCCACATAAACCGAGAATAAGTGTCCACCACAACATGAAGATAAGGTTTCCTTGGAAATAAATCTGTTTGAGTTATATCCATTTGCCAAAGTTCGTTAGACTGTAAGCCTCTTGGGTTTGCTCCTGCTATGTGAGTCTTTTTTGTTAACGGTGCACATACGTTGCAGTTTTCTACAATTTCTCTAGCTTGCCTCCATGGAATTTGGTAATTCACATGTAAACGGCGAGCATTTGTGTGTAGGGCTGAATGTTCCTCTATAGGTGATTTAAATATAGGCATTGCTAGCAAGTCAGCAGTTTTATTTCCTTGAGCCATAGGTCCTGGAAGACCTGAGTGGGCTCTAATATGTGTGATGAAGATGGGCTCAGTTCGTTTTTGAAGAAGCTGCTGTAATTGTTTAAGTAAGTCCTGTATGATCGGGTTATTAGCATTAAGGGATGCAGTGGCTATCACATGACATAAATTTACCACATACAAAGAATCAGAAACTATATTCATGGCTTCAGATACATTTTCTAATAGGTAAATTAACGTTGCTAATTCAACTTTCTGTGCAGATTTATATTTGGTATCTATGGTCATATTAATGTTGTCTCCAGTTATTCCTCCTTTTCCATTTTGGGATCCATCAATGTAAAAAACCTTGGCATTGGGAATAGGGGAATCCCGAACAATTGAAGAAATAACAAACTGAGTTTTCTTTAAAAAGTCCCAAATTTTTCCTGCTGGATAATGGGAGGATATTTCTCCTGTGAAATCTGAGAGGGCCCTTTGTAGAGATTCATTAATTGGCAATATTGACTCAATTTCCTTTTTTGGTACTGGCAAAACTATTATATCTGGATCAAAACCTAGTAAAGATATAGATCTGAGTCTTGCCTTGATAATAATCTCTGAAATCAGTTGTAAGTAGGGGACAACTGAGCGAGGTTGTTTGTTATGTAAATACACCCATTCCAAAGGTCCTGACTGTTGCATCAAGGCCCCTGTGGGGGTTTCTATTGTAGGGAAGATTAACAGTAATACCTTTTCTCCTGGGATGAATCTTGAGAGAAACGATTTTTGTAATCTGCTCAAGAAGATGTCCAATTCATTTTTTGCAGCTGTTGTTAAATTTCTCGGGCTATCTAAAGCAGGATCACCCTCCAACGTTTTAAACAGATTAGATAACTCTGCATTTGGGATTCCTAGTGCAGGGCGGAGCCAATTTACGTCACCTAAAAGTCTCTGAAAATCATTAAGCGTTCTGAGGTTTTCTTTTTTGATAGAAAATTTTTGTGGACGTATAGACGTCCGGTCCAAAATAAAACCCAAATATTGATACGGTGGCATTATCTGTATTTTTTCTAAAGCTATTTTCAGTCCTGATGTTTGTAAACAGTCAGTAACATAAGAGTATAATTCCTGTAAATCTGTTTCGTTGTTCATTGTGAGCAAGATATCATCTGTATAATGAAATATCATGGCTTGAGGAAATTTTTCACGAGCAGGGCTCAAAACCTTATCTACAAAAAACTGACACATGGTTGGGGAATTCAGCATGCCTTGGGGGAGAACAGTCCATTGGAAACGTCTGCAGGGATGGGTATTATTGAGAGAAGGAACTGAGAATGCAAAACGTTTTTTATCATCTGGGTGGATAGGAATATGGTAGAAGCAGTCTTTCAGATCAATTATAATTAGTGGCCATTCCTTTGGAATAACTACAGGTGATGGTAAACCAGTCTGCAATTTGCCCATAGGTATCATGGATAAATTTATAGCTCTAAGATCCATCAAAAGTCTCCATTTACCGGATTTCTTTTTTATAGTGAATATAGGTGAATTCCATTGAGAAAAAGATGGTTCAATATGTCCTAAACTTAGCTGTTCCTCCACTAATTCTGTCAGCACCTTTAATTTATCAGTTTTAAGGGGCCACTGACCTGTCCAAATTGGTTCATCAGATTTCCATTTTATTTTTATTGGTGCTGGTGTTTTTACGGTAGTGGCCCCCACTAAAAATTTTGGGTTTTTAAATCAAAAGAAGGTTCGGACTCTTCTGGAGCTAATGGGATGTGGAATTCTGCTTTCCACTGTTTGTGTAGGTCACGGCCCCACAGGGATGGTGAAAATGGGCCCACGTGAGGTCTGATTATTGCTTTTTGATTTTCTGGGCCGTAAAATAGTATAGTCCTTGTACTCAACAGACAGGAACTCAGGCCTCCTATTCCTTCTAGGGAATACGGGATTTCCTGAAGAGGCCAATTTTCTGGCCATTCTTTATCAGAAATTACGGTAACCTGAGCACCCGTATCTATCATTCCATCAAAGGGTTTGCCTTCCAAGTGAAGTTTGATCATTGGGTGTTCATCTTTACATTTAGTAACCAGAGCCACGATTGGGTTTTGAGCAGCACCCGGATCTGTGCTTCCAAAACCTCCAATTCTAGTCTTATCTGAAGTCCCAAATTTGACATAAGGCACTATTACTATCTGGGCAATCGCTTCTCCTTTTTTAAAGGTCCATGTAACTGGTACAGTAATAACTACAATGATTTCTCCCATGGAATCTGAGTCAATGACACCAGTGATTACTGATATACCCTTTATGTTGAGGGAACTTCTGCCAAGAATCAAACCCATGGTATCTGGGGGTGGCGGGCCTACAATGCCAGTTTCTAACATGTAAGGGCATGCTCCTGGGTAAATTGTAATGTCCTCTGGGCATAATATGTCTAATCCGGCACTCCCTGAAGTAGAGTGGATTAATTCCCTTATCGTGATGAATTTTCTTGGGCTGGGCTTGGAAGGATTATTGTCTGTGAACTTTGCCCCTGATTTGGAAGGGCCTGGGGGGAGGCCCTGTGGGCGTTTCCCTGCATCTTGTATGTGTGTTCTTGGGGAGCTGAATTTATAAGGAGACGACAATTTCTTTTGATATGTCCCTGTTTTCCACAATGGTAGCAGGCGATTTGCCTCCTGGGGACTGTGTTGAAACCTCTACTTAGGTTATTATTAATGAGGTTTCTGGATCTGCAATCTTTCGCCCAGTGGCGACCCCTTTTGCATTTTGGGCAAAGACCTGGTTTCCGGAAAGTGTTCTGTCCCCGAGGGGAGTAAGACATTGTTCCCTTGGTAACTGGGAAGGTTTGTACTGAGTCTGAGTGGGGTGGGGGTTGGGGTTCCACATAGACATTCCGGCAGGCATAAAGGTAATCATTCAGATCTGACTTTTCATTTAATGTATTCAATACTAATCTACAGGCTGAATTTGCATTATGATAGGCCACAGATTTTACTAGGAAGTTTCTAATCTCCTCATCTTCCACCTGTAACTTCAGAGCATCTTTAATCTTACCTACAAACTCTGCAAATGACTCATAAGGGCCTTGGGTAATTTTTAAAAAGTTTCCTCTACCAATGCTGTTAGAATCAATTTTTTCCCATGCTGACAATGCAATCTCCCTGATTAAATTTAAGATTTCCTTAGGTAAAGCTGCTTGTGTCTGAATATTTGCAAATTGATTTTCTGCCATCAATAATTCATACGATAGAGTAACACCTGCCACTTGCTTTTTCATACCATCCGGACTATATAATTTAGCTTTTACGCCTTCTGAATAGTACATTTCCCATTCAGTTCGCTGTTTAGATGACAGGCATATTTCAGCGATTCTTTTAAAATCATACAAAGTCCAAGATGAGTTATGACTCCAAAGTCTTAATAACTCCACACTGTATGGCGATTTTGGCCCATTTTCTTTACATGATCTTTTAAACCGATCTAATTCTTCCATCTGATAGGGTACATAGTTAGAAACATTTACCCCGTCTATAGGGGATAAAGCCTGATTAGCAAAATTACTCTGAATAGAGCTCTGAGACTGAGCATGTGGTTCATTTTTTGAATCTGCTCTGCTCTGCGATTCAATTTTGTGACTAGAAGGAGGCATACTTCGTGGAGTTAGCACTGGAGGTAGATCATTATCTGAGTCACTACTGTCAAGCAATTCACTAGAATCAGGCTTAACATTCTGAGTTGTTTTTCTTCCAGCAAAAATTTCTATATTGTTGATGGTGGGGCTGGATTCGTCAGCCTGCACCTTGGTCTGAGTTTTCGTCAGATAAATTTCATTATTATCTATACTGGTTTTAGCCTCACCATTTCTACACTTTCTATTTCCTAAATAGAAATAACAGCAAATAACTATGCTCATAATAATAACGTTAGTCAACACAGAAATTCCACAAACTATGATGGCTAGAGACACTACACTTTTCATTTGAAATATAGACCACAACCATCCAACTGCAGTGATTGTCCTTAGATCAAAACCAATTAGTTTTAAACAAAATGGAATGATCCACTTGTATACTAGAGCACCAATGCGTAAGACTAAGGGTGGTAAAATCCACATGACTAACCACAGAAACCATTTGATGGTCAGCATAGGAAATTTCCAATGAAATATTTCACTTACAGTTCTGAGGGTCCAGGGTTCAGGTCCCTGTCCGGGCGTCATTATGTAGCAGGACAGCCCCTGAAGAGGTTGACTGATGGAGGGATGGAGAATGAGGCCCTTTTCTTCCAGCTCGGAGCACGTGTCTGCCACCCTGTCTAGCCCACGGTTCTGAGGTGATACGGCGGGTAAACAGCTCGCAGACAATCAGGCTCGTGGAAATATTTGCTTTATTCGGATGGACAAAACTGAAGTCCAAAGACTCCGATTCAGTTCCAGCCAGCAAAAAGCCCCTCGCCTTCCACAGACCCTTGCTCTTATAGTCCAGAGTCAGGTCCCACCCAATGGTGGGATCAGATACCAACCAATGGTGGAAGCAGAATCAGGTCCTACCCTAGGGTGGGGGCAGAATGCCAGGTCACACCCTAGGGTAGGGCACAATCACCTAATCAGATTAGGGTGAGCAACATAGTAATCCCCCAAAATATTTACATACACAACACTAAGTGGATTTCTCAGCCCCGCCCCAGGAACTGAAAGTGCCAAGCCTTCCCAGCTTACAGGATGAGAAGCAAAGTCTGGAGTTCCCTAATGACTAATATAAGTTAAATAAAGGAGCTGAGGACCACAGGGCTCCCTAAGGCCACACAAGATATTGGAAGGAAACCATCCATGAAAAGCATGTAACAGTCTCAGGGAGCCATGGCCCAAGACTAACCTGAGGGGATCAACCAGTAGGATAGAGGAGGCCACACGAAGGAAACAGGTTGGACGAACCAGTCCTTCTTGCTGTTATTTATTGGAAATAACTAGGGGCCGGAGAGATAGCATGGAGGTAAGGTGTTTGCCTTTCATGCAGGAGGTCATCGGTTCGAATCCCGGCGTCCCATATGGTCCCCCGTGCCTGCCAGGAGCAATTTCTGAGTCTGGAGCCAGGAATAACCCCTGAGCACTGCCGGGTGTGACCCAAAAACCAAAAAAAAAAAAAAAGGAAATAACTAAAGCCCGAATGGTTGTGAAACACAGAAGGCTAGAGAACTCAGGTACCAATAATTGACCGTCGTTGTTATTTCCTGGAGTCCAGGCATGCCTTCTCTTCCTTTTGCCCCCAGAAACATGAGTTCATGCTTCCAGGCTTAAAAGTGCCCTCACATTCCTGGGATGTGATCAGGAGCCTGCTTTGGCAGGTCAGGATGAGTGCGGCCCAGTGAGCTTGCATTTTGCACAGGTTCCCTGGTGATACCATTGCTACTGACCTGAAAACTCACTAGGAGAAATAGGAATGCGGGGCCGGAGAGATAGCATGGAGGTAAGGCGTTTGCCTTTCATGCAGGAGGTCATCGGTTCGAATCCCGGCGTCCCATATGGTCCCCCGTGCCTGCCACGAGCAATTTCTGAGCCTGGAGCCAGGAATAACCCCTGAGCACTGCCGGGTGTGACCCAAAAACCAAAAACCAAAAAAAAAAAAAAAAAAAAGAAATAGGAATGCACAGTTCTCACCCAGATCCAGGGCCTCAGACTCTCCAGAAACACTTAACATCCCCTCCCTAGTATCTTAGGGTCTGGATAGTCAGCCTGGTGAATGATCTAACATTTTGCTTCTTTGGGGGGGTGGGGCACACCCATTTGATGCTCTGGGGTTACTCCTGGCTAAGCGCTTAGAAATTGCCTCTGGCTTGGGGGGACCATATGGGACGCTGGGGAATCGAACCTCGGTCCTTCCTTGGCTAGCGCTTGCAAGGTAGACACATTACCTCTAGCGCCACCTCTCCAGCCCCACATTTTGCCTTTTTTAAAAAAATATTATTAGGGGGCTGGAGAGATAGCAGGGAGGTAAGACATTTGCCTTGCATGCAGAAGGTTGGTGGTTTGAATCCCAGCATCCCATATGGTCCCCCAAGCCTACCAGGAGTGATTTCTGAGCATAGAGTCAGGAGTAACCCCTGAGCACTACTGGGTGTGACCCAAAAACCAAAATATACACACACACACACACATACACACACACACATACACACACATACACACACACACACATATATAAATTAAAATTTTGTTGGAGGCCGGAGAGATAGCATGGAGGGTAGGGTGTTTGCCTTACATCCAGAAGGATGGTGGTTCGAATCCCAGCATCCCAGATGGTCCCCTGTGCATGCCAGGGGTGATTTTTGAGCCCAGGAGTAACCCCTGAACACTGCCGGGTGTGACCCAAAAACCAAAACCAAAACAAAAAAATGTTGTTGGTTTTGTTTTATCAATAGAACATTATATATGTATGTATGTTTGGTTTGGTTTTGGATCACTCCTGGATCTACGCTCAGGGATCACTCCTGACACTGGTCAGGGACCACATGGAATGCTGGGGATCTGCCCTGTCTGTTTGTTGTACTCTCTCCAGCCTCCCGGTATTAATTTTTCTACCTGTAATATTGCTAACTTCAGATGCAGCAGAGAATCACGTGTGTTCATGTAATGATTGATTTAGGATATGGTAGGGCTGACAGCTTGCAATCTGCACGGCCAGGTGAGTGGGCCAAAAATATGGACATAGCTTTCCATTAGTGTCTTGGAGTAGAACTGCTTCTTCCAGAAACCTTTGTTTTTGCTCTTTGGCCCTTAATTTATTGAGTAAAGATAAACATGTATGCATGTATACACACACACACACACACACACACACACACACACACACACACACACACGGTGGGGCAACAGGCACATTGCCCAGCCAGCTTCATGTGAGGTGAATCCTCACGAGGCTTCTAAGGGTGTGACTTGTCTGGAACCTCATCCTGAGAATGGGGGGAAGGCCTAGAGCAGGGGTCCTCAAACTTTTTAAACAGGGGGCCAGTTCACTGTCCTTCAGACTGTTGGAGGGCCAGATTATAGTAAAAACAAAAATTATGAACAAATTTCTATGCACACTGCATATATTTTATTTAGAAATGAAGAAACAAAATGGGAATAAATACAATATGTAGCCCGCGGGCCGTAGTTTGAAGACCCCTGGCCTAGAGAGTGGTTCATTCTGGGAGCTGCTGTTTGAGTTCTTGTGAGATAGAGGAAAGAAAAGAATGTCACCCAAATTGTTTTAATATTATTTTTGGGCTTGGGGCCATACCAGGTAGTGCTCAGGGCTAACTCTTGACTCTGTGCTCAGGGATCACTCCTGGCAGGTTCAAAAGACCATATGGGTGCGGGAATTGGACCCTAGGTGGTCATGTGCAAAGTGACACTTTATCTGCAGTACTATCTCATTGCCTGCCCTACCACTTTTTTTATTATTTTTGTTTTGTAAATATCTTTATTTAAGCATCATGATTACAAGCAGGTTTGTAGTTGGGTTTTAGTTTCTACCAGTTTTTTAAAAGAGAGAAGAAAAGTCCTCAGTCTCTCTTTTTTTTCAGTGAGGCTTGTTTTTATGACCCGTGGTCTCTGTCCGATTGAGTTTTCTCTTGGTCTGGGTTTCACTGGTCTGGGCAGCCCGCCATCCTGCCTTCTCTCTGACCTCTGTACTCTGGGGATATGGGGGATCAACTTGGACTCAGAGAGGAGCAGGAGCTTCGTTGGTCCTTCCATACCACCCTGTAGGGGGTCCCTCTTTACCCCTAATCTGAGCCCAACCCATCATCACTATGCTTTATTGTACCTCACAGGGAATGTAAGAACAGAGTGGGCCAGAGTGATAGTACAACAGGTAGGGCATTTTCCTTTCACACGGCCATCCCATAGTCTATCTTTAATACCCCATATAGCCCCCTAAGAACTTCCAGGAGTGATTCCTGAGTGCAGAGACAGGAGTAATCCCAAGCATGCCTAGGTATGCCCTCCAAACAAACAAACAAACAAAAAAAAATAAAAAGAATAAATAAAGAACAGAACCCATGGTGGCAGCCAGGGGTCCTGTGTGGTATAGAAATGACATTAGTTTTGTCTTCTCTACAGCCAGCCATCCTCCTTCCCAAACAGTTTAGGGTCTCTGGGTTAGCAGAAAGATGGGCAGGATCTGGATCCTAGGGACCACTCTTGCCTCCCTTGGGAGACAGACAGCGGACTGTTTGTATATCCTTAGATTAAGGACTTCACTCAGGATTGGGAGGGTGCTAGGAAACCAGGGGGTCTCTGTCCAAAAACCAAGAGTTTATTATAGTCATAGCTCCTCGAATGTTCTCTTGGAAATTTAGGAGCTGGGATGCTTTGGGTAGCAAATTAACAGCACATGCAACCAACAGTAGTTTAAACCAGAAGGCTGGGGTTCTGAATTGTTTTCATGCCTGGAGCCTCTGGCATCTGGGAAAATATGTGGGCCCAGTCACAGAAGAGTGTTTTTAGAAGCTTAAAATTAATTAACATTTTATTATAAAGAAAGCAACCATATTGAAGAACAGTTATCAAACTGTTAGTCTGGGTCTACTGAGAAACATATGCCAAAACAAGATTCAACCTGCCAGACTTTTGTCTGTGAAAGAGAATGGAAAGGAGTGGGTGAGACTGTCAGACAACGAATCCTGGGATAATAAGGGCTGAGGAGAGGGGAGGAGGAGAAGACTGAGGAGAAGGGGCTGAAGAGAAGGGGCTGAGGAGAGGGACTGAGGAGAGAAGACAGTAGTGGAAGTACCTAGACTTCCCTGGAATTGAAAGGACATGCCAAGCAAGGCCTCCAGCAAGAAATCCTATAGATGGGGCCCCAGGCACCCAGGAATGGGCTAGCTTTCATGTCTCAGTCTTTGGCTAGGAGCTCTAGACCTGGATTTCAGCACAGGACCAAAGTGCTTCCTGTCAGTCATGGTCCTGCAGGGCTGGAGAGATACATGGGGGTTAAGGTCTTGTAGGCAGCAGACTGCAGTTTAAACCCCAGTCCTACTTGTGGTCCACCCAGCACTGCCTGAAATGGCTGAGAACTCAAAAGGAAAACAGAAACACAAAAACCACTGTCCTACAGTTGGAGGTCAGGGAGTGTACTTTCACTGCTGGGGGCCCCCACACAAACTGCTAGAAACTTTTTCCTACCATAGAAATATAGGTGCTTCTCACTATAAGATCTACAGAGGATCTGTTAGCAGGTTCAGGGCCATGGAGCTGGCTCAGAGGGCTGTAACACATATCCCACACGTGGCTATCAAGGTTGCATTCCCAGCATTTTATGTTCCTCCAACCAGCAGCCCTTGCTGATCCTAATCAGCTCTGCCTCCCTGGTCTATGTGCTGAAATTTAGGCTAGCATACCTGGGCCAAGTATTGCCCCTCCCCTCATTCCCTGTAGCACTGTTGGGGAGATTCCTTAACCCAAAGAGTTAATAATAGTAGACCCAATAGTTATTTCATTTTCTTTTCTTCCTTCCTTCCTTCCTTCCTTCCTTCCTTCCTTCCTTCCTTCCTTCCTTCCTTCCTTCCTTCCTTCCTTCCTTCCTTCCTTCCTTCCTTCCTTCCTTCCTTCCTTCCTTCCTTCCTTCCTTCCTTCCTTCCTTCCTTCCTTCCTTCCTTCCTTCCTTCCTTCCTTCCTTCCTTCCTTCCTTCCTTCCTTCCTTCCTTCCTTCCTTCCTTCCTTCCTTCCTTCCTTCCTTCCTTCCTTTGTCACACCTGGCAGTGCTCAGGGGATACTCCTGGCTCTATGCTCAGAAATCGCTCCTGGCAGGCTCAGGGGACCATATGGGATGTCGGGATTCGAACCACTGCTGACCTGCATGCAAGGCAAACGCCTTACCTCCATGCTATCTCTCCAGCCCAGTTATTTTATTTTCAAAGTCATAATGGCCATAAACCATATAAAAATATCAGTACTGTAACTGAAAAGTAATTGGTTATAACTCTTACTTTTGAGAGCAGTCCCAGGCATAGCTAGCTGACCATGAATTAATGCCTGCATTTCTCATAGAAGGGAATGTAAATATTTCATTAGGCTTTAGTGAAAATCATGTTAAACCTTTTTATCTCCTGCAAACCCTGGAAATTTTCATTCAAAGATAAAAGGTCAGGGGTTGGAGAGATAGCATGGAGGTTGGGCATTTTCTTTGCATGCAGAAGAATGGTGGTTCGAATCCCAGCATCCCATATGGTCTCCCGAGCCTGCCAGGAGTGATTTCTGAGCATAGAGCTAGGAGTAATCCCTAATCACTGCCAGATGTGACCCAAAAACAAACAAAAAAAAAAAGAAAAGAAAAAAAAAGATGGAAGATCAACTCTAAGAAAGGGTTATTAATCACATGGCTTCATATTAGTATAGACCATGAGCTGCTGCTCTTCTTGGTCACAGCCTGCCTGCTAGAACTCCAGGTTTACCTATACTTCCAGTTGTCCCAGAAATAAAGGAACGCCTGGTTTTTGTCCTCCCCCACTTTTTTCTTGGTTTTTTTTTTTTTTGAGGGGTCACACCTGTTGGTGATGCTCAGGGGTTACTTCTGGCTCTGAAATAGTTCCTGGCAGGCTCAGGGGACCATATGGGATGTCGCTAATTGAACTATTGTCAGCCCTGGATCAGCTGCGTGCAAGGCAAATGCCCTGATACTGTGCTATCTCTCTGGACCCTTTTCCTTCTCTTCCTGCTTTTCTTTTTGTTTTTGGGTCACACCCAGCAGCGCTCAGGGGTTCCTCCTGGCTCTATGCTCAGAAATTGCTCCTGGCAGGCTCAAGGACCACATGGAATGCAGGGATTCGAACCACTGTCCTTCTGCATGCAAGGCAAATGCCCTACCTCCATGCTGTCTCTCCGGCCCATTGTCCTCCCTTTTTAAGAAGACTCCCCAGCCCTTCAGCAATCCCTGCTATAGACCCCACCTGTTCTCCTGCTGCTGTCCAGGCCTGAGCCAGTTTTAGGGCAGGGACTTGAGAGCCTTTCTGAAGGCTCAGATCTCCCTAGAGGGCAGGACAACTAGGATGAGGCTGCCTTCTTCATGTCCAGATCTGACTTCTGTCAGGGACACCTAATGAAGACTGTCCTTAATGCTCTCCCAGATTCAAGGAGCAGTAATTGAGCATTATTTCTGAAGGAGAAGGGTTGGTAGCAACGTTTTAGAAAAATATATGGGATTAGAAAGATTTAATTATTTTGGGGACTGGAGAGATAGCACAGCCATGGGTGTTTGCCTTGCATGCAGCTGACCTGGGAGGGATCCGGTTCGATTCCCGGCATTCCATATGATCCCTTAGGGGTAACCCCTGAGCGTGGCCAGGTGTGGCCCAGAAACCAATCAATTGATCAATAAATAAATAGTTTTTTTAAATAAGAAAGATTTAATTATTTTTGGAAAGTACAATATGTTTTTTTTTTGTGTGTGGTTTTTGGGCCACACCCTGTGACGCTCAGGGGTTACTCCTGGCTATGTGCTCAGAAGTTGCTTCTGGCTTCTTGGGGGACCATATGGGACATCGGGGGATCGAACCGCGGTTCGTCCTAGGCTAGCGCAGGCAAGGCAGGCACCTTACCTCCAGCGCCACCGCCCGGCCCCGGAGAGTACAATATGTTAAAACTAGATATTAGGTCGGAAGACAGATAGTAGAGGGCATAAGGCACATGCTGCATATGTGGCTGACGCAGTTTGATCTCTGGAACCATGTGGTACTCCAGCATCACTGGGTACAGCCTTGGAGATCCCTAAGCATCTCAAAATACATCTCTGGAGATCCCTGGGCACTCCCAGGAAGTGTCAGGAAATGCAGAACTTGGCAGCATCTGCAGGTCCTTGCCTTCAACTGTTAGTCTGTTAGCTTGAGACTCACTGGGAGAGGCCCCAAGTTTCCACTTGAGCACCACTTAAAAGGTTCCCAATTCCCTAAAATACAGAGAAAGAAAATGAGATATTGAATGATTTCCTATCTTTTTTTTTTAAAGATACTTAGTTATGCTTAAAGGTTACTTCTGGCTGCACACTCAGGGTTATTCCTGGTGGGCTCAGGGGACCACCTGGGATGCTGGGTATAGAACTTGGGCCAGCCACCTACAGTGCCTTACCCAGTTCTCTGGGCCCTAATTTTCAATCTTAAGCATCCTGATGTTTTGCCAAGTAGGAAGTTTATTTCTTATTTAGAATTTTCCCTTAGAAGGGTGTCTCTTACAACCAGCATGTCCATAACTAAGCCTCCTTTCGAACATAGTGGCATTTCAGTTATCTCATATACTGAGACCATCAGAGAAACTGTTGCAGGTTTGGGATGTGCTCAGCACATCCATTCAGCCCCTGATTACTCAGGCTCCTTTCTCTGCCTACACTACATCTCCATTGTGTATTTTCTTGGGTCAGATAGTTTCCTGTGGTGTGAGACAACTGCTGGGTCATGGGCTTCATCTCTTGAGATAGTAGCATTAAAGGAAGGAGGAAAGGGGCTCAGGGCACTGCTCAGAACAGAGCCACTGCCTTCTCTATGGAAAGCTGGGCTTGATGTTTCCTGACACACAACACAGAAACTACTATTGAAACAAAGAAGGAAAGAGCCAGCCCTTTTACCCTCTCCCTTACCTTTTATTTCCCTCTTGCTCTCTAGTATATAAATTTGTTTTTGTTTGGGGGCTACATCTTTCAGTGCTCAGGCTTACTCTTGGATCTGTGCTCAGGTGTCATCCCTGGCAGTGCTTGAAGTGCCTAGGGAACCAGGTATTGTGCTATGTATTGGACTGGTTCTTGCACATAAAAGTCAAACACCTTACCTGCTGCACCATTTCTCTGGCCCTCCCTTTTACATATGCATATGTGTGTGCACATGCGTGCAAGCATAAATATGTGTAGGCTTTTGGATCATACCAGTGATGCACAGGGCTTACTCCTGGTTCTGTGCTCAGGATCACTCCTGGTGGTGTTGGGGAACCATATGTAGTGCCAGAGATTGATCTTAGTTGGCCGTTTGCAGGGCAAGCAACCTGCCCACTGTACTATCTCTCTGGCCCCTCCCTTTATTTATTTTTGTTTGGGAGCCACACCCAACAGTGCTCAGGGGTTACCCTGACTCTGTACTCAGGAAATATTACTGGTGATGCTTGGGGAACTATTTGTGGTGCTGGGGATTGATCCTAGTTGGCTATATGCAAGACAAGGCAAGTACCCTACTCACTTTCTATTGCTCCTGCCTTTAATTTGTTTTAACAAAGAGGAAAATCTCTTCCAGAAGCCTCAGATAGATGGGTCTTCTATTTCATTGGCTAAATTAATAATATAGTTTCCATTAGGTACAAGGGAGGCTGGGAAGACAAGTATCTGGGGAGGTGGGCTTTGCCTGAAGAAGAGTAAAAATAATGGTTCTAGGACAGGCAGCCAACAAGAATGAATTCAGGTTCTCTTCCTGAATGGCATTCAGGTTCTCTTTTTGCAGTGTACAGAGTCTCCTGAGCACTGCTGGGGTTCCTCTTGAACATAACCAGGAATAGCCCCTGAGCACCACAGAATATAGCCAAGTCCCCCTACCCCCATGATACTATCTTTTGGGGGGGACACACCCAGTGACTCTCAGGGGTTACTCCAGGCTATGCACTCAGAAATCACTCCTGGCTTGGAGGACCATTATGGGATGCTGGAGATCAAACCCAGGTCTGTCCTGGGTCAGCCATGTGCAAGGCAAATGCCCTACTGCTGTCCTATCACTCTGCCCCCCCCCCAATATTTTTAAATTAAATTGAAGCTTACTAAAATAGAAAATGACATTTTTGGTCTGTTTTGTACTTTATCTAATTGGAATCAAACAGTCTGGCTATGGTAGCTGGTTTCTGACACTCAAATCTTCTGTTCACATGGGTTGGAGTGATAACTCAATGGTATGGAGAGTGATCTTGGCCCATGCGAAGCCCAGGTTCGACTTCTGGAACCACATCACCCAGGGAGTGACCTCTGAGCACAGAGCCAGGAGTAGATTCTGAGCAATGCTTGGTGTGATCCCAACATAAACTGAACCAAACATACCTCATTATGTTATGTCATTCATTTATACTGACATGTGGGTAATTTGTAAGATTATGTATAGTGATCGTGGTTGTATGCTATTTCATTGAGTGCAGAACTACCCGTTTGGGAGATTTAGGGCTGCAGTTACTCTGAACTATGCCACTGAGGACATTGCTATACATGTCTGTGGATACCCATTGGGCAGGCACTTTATGGAGGTGCCAGAGAAAGGAATTGCCCCATCACAAGGAACCTATGTTCAGCTTCAGTGGATGTGACCAAATAATTTTTAAACAATGTACATCTTCATAAAGTACTGGCAATGAAAGTTCCAGTTTCATACCATCCTCACCGGTAGTCATTATTATCTATCTCTAGTGCTGCCTGCGCTCAGGCTATAATTTTTGCCATTCACACTGCAGGATTTTCATTTGCATTTCCCAGAAGACTAAAGAGGTTAAGTACTTTTGCACTGTTTACCTGGGGTGATATCTGTGAAGTCCATTTCAGTCTTTTGCACAGCTGTTAGAAGCCCTTGGTGCATATTGAGTGAATTGAGTGAATTTCATATTCATGTCGTTTCTCAGCTCCAGGTTGGTTAGTCTGTGATGGCTGGGTGACTACTATAACCTGAATCCCAGCACCTTGTTGGCACCTAATCTGCACCTTTCTATGACTGTTGAGTCCTGCGGTGGAGTGGATTGTGGGGTGGGTCAGGGGAGGAGAGTGAGCAAATGTACAAGGCCAGACAACCACTGTGCAGCCCTCAGAGCATCCGGAGCTGCCTTTAAGGAAGGACTGAAGCTGCGCCCTGTCCCCAGTCTCTGGGAAGTGATAAATCCTCCATGCTCGGCTTAGTAGAGGCAGGCTGACTTCAGTATGAGCCAAAGCAAAAACCTAATTAGGAAAGCAAAGTGATTTCCAAAAAAAGAATGGATGATAAGTTCCCAAGACTGTTTGAAATGGGATTTTAATTGTCTGCTCTTTTGTATTATTCATGCAATTATATGACTTTGTGAGCTTAGGCCATCTCACTCTTTCCTTCCTGCTCACTTCTCCTAGCACTTTGTCTGTTAAAAGCCTCTTCTAAGCTGTGCCCAGGTGAAGTGAAGGTGCAGTGGGGAATAGGGGGAGAGCACCAGAAACACTAGGAATGGCACAGGGGCCAGCAAGCCCCGCAAGAGCACAGAGCCCTCTGCACTCCCCTCTCTCCAGGTGGCCCGCTCACAGGGGAAGGGCATCTTCCTCTTCAGAAAGCTGAAGGACATCATGGACTGGAGGAAGGTGAGCTCGCATCTTCCCACCTTGATCCCTGAATACTTTTCTGCCCTTGTTGGGACAAGGGAACCCTTTCTCTTACTCTTTTTTTTTTTTTTTTTGGTTTTTGGGCCACACCCGGTAACGCTCAGGGGTTACTCCTGGCTATGTGCTCAGAAGTTGCTCCTGGCTTGGGGGACCATATGGGACACCGGGGGATCGAACCGCGGTCCGTCCAAGGCTAGCGCAGGCAAGGCAGGCACCTTACCTTTAGCGCCACCGCCCGGCCCAACTCTCTTACTCTTAAAGCTCCAGAGCTGGCAGAGTTCTGCCCACAGGGCCACCCATGGGTACAGCAGTTCAAGTCCTGACCTTGGCACTCAATGGCCTTTTGTTCTTAGGTGAATCACCTCACCTCTCCATGCCCAAGTAAACTGGAGGTTGTGTTAGTTCCTGCGGAGGAGGTGATGAGTTACTATACCTAAAACCTGAGCATCCCACATTCATTCCTCAAGCCTTCTGCTCACCTGCAATTTACCCAGGTCTTCCTCTTAGAAGCAGGACGATCACTGTCTTACCCAGCCAAGTGCAGTGACCCCAGGGGCTCCCAGGTAGGGCTCAGGAGATGAATTCCCGCCTCCACCATGTATGTGCAATTCCTCCCCCCAAACTGTCAGGGCACAGTGGGGAAGAAACTCAGCAGCCTGGAGGCCCAGATGGCCCGGAGCACAGTCAATTCCTCAGGCAGCCACGTGAGTAGGGACGGGGTGACGCTGTGGTCAAGTAAGGGAAGGCCTGACTGCCTGGGTCCCAGGAGCAGCTGGAGCCACCTAGTATGTTCCCAGCTCAGTGCTCCCCCACACTGAGTGATGGTGGAACCTTTCCACCTGTGGCCTTTGGGCCTTGGTTTCCTTAGTAAAGGGGACCTCTAGTGGGAATGGGTTTTGCAGACTGGGGATTCTGCAAAATCCCCAATGAGATGAGAAGACACAATTGTATATCAAGGCTGGCAGAAGAAGGAGAGGAAGGTACCTGAAAGTTCTGGTTGCCCAGACCAATAGAAGTTTGACCATGATGAAGGGGCGGCCCCGAGTTCTTTGGCATGGTGGCCCCAGCCCCATGCTGACACTGAGCATTGGAATTAATGTTAGGACAATGAGAGAACTTTTTAAAAATCAATATATTGTGGCCAGACATGCATAACATAGAATAGACCATTTCCAGGATATAGCTCAGTGGCATGGGACATGGTTATAGTGCTGGGAAACCCTGGTTCCTTTAATTTCAGAACCTTTTCATCATCTCTTTCCCTTAAATATTTACCCCCAGTCCTCTGCCAACCTTCCATCCATAAATGTGATGAGTAAATGGAGTCAAAACAGTATTTGACCTCTTGTGGCTGGTCTTTTCCAGTAGCCTGTCACTTTATCAGTTTAAAAGCAAATTAATCACATGTGGCCAGTGGTGACCGATCTGAAACTTAAATGTCCAGGCTCGTGGCTCAGCCTATGTGGATCCAGCTGTACCACTGGCAAGCTGTAAAAACGGCCCCTCTCGTGCTCCCTCTCTGCACTGTGAAATGCAGATAACACTAGTCATCCCAGCAAGGGCTGATTTGAGGATCAGAAGGATAGGTCCCCAAGGAGAATGCCCAGTACAGACAGAGCTTGATAATTTGTTGATCATAATTATGACAACCAGGACTCAAGATGTACCGATGACCAAAAAGATGAGATTATCGTGGAGAACTATGTGGCTCAACGTTACATCGAAAACCCCTACCTGATAGGAGGTAAGCAGGCTCTTTCGTGCCCGGCTCTTTCCGGAGTAGACTATCAACTGGTGGGCCCAAGCCCTGCTTGCAACCTACCCTTCTCTTGGCCAGTCACTAGGCATGCAGGGCTGCAGAGCGGGGAAGTCCACTATTCTCTCTGCTTGAGATGGCTCTGACACAGCTCGCCCCGCTTGGCACACCCTTCCCTCTCCCTGAATCAGTAACATTCCTCCAAAATAGCTTGTTCCGTGCCTGTACCTGGTAGATACTTCGATTGAATCTCCCAAAGTTCCATTGTAAGCGGGCTCCCACCTGCTCTCCTGCTCTCCTCTAGCAGCCTTGCACCCCCTGGCTGCTCCTGAGGAACAGAGGGCAGTGAACAGGAGGGTGGATAAGAGCAGTGTACTCTGGCAGGTGTTATGGAGTAGTTTGAGTAGGATGAAAGGAGAGGGCGGGAGGACCTTTCTGCGACTGGTGAGTGGAATCCTGAGTCTCCTCAAGTTGTCAGCTGGGTCAATTTGGAGGGAGAGGCCGAGAGGGAGAGGGAAACTCCGAGGCTCTGTGAGGTATGGACTTCCCAGACAGTGTGTGAGAAGAAGCATGATCCTCAAGGACCTTGTCAGAGAGGAGCTAAAAACTCATTGGGCATCACTGACCAGTGTTGATGACAATGGCTCCTTCTCTCCCTCTTAGGCAGTCCTTCCTCTGGACAAATCTCTGGGGTCATTTTCCCCATCTTCCCTTCCTCAGAGACCCAGGTCTGTTCTATTTGAGTTCCAACAGCCTGTGTCCTGAAGTGCATACACCCTGTCTCTGTCTCTCTCTTTCTCTCTGCCTCTGTCTCTCACACACAAACACATACCTTGAGGGCACGGGTGTAGTACAGGAGTCAGGGTACATGCCAGAACCCTGGTTGCATCCAGCACCAGATGAGCCCCCACCCCTTAACATACAAGTTATAGCCTGATGGCCTCTGAGTGTCCCTGGAATGACTCCATGGTTCCTGGCACCCCAGAATGCAAGCAGTCCCATATCCTTGGGTCTAACTAGATTGTTGAGTATCATCAGGAGGGCCCCTAGGAGCCATGGGTATTGGTTGGGAGGCCCAACCCCTCAATTAAAATCTAAACCTTGTCTTCTACCACTATCTTGACTTGTTCTCTATCTGCCTCCTTCAGATTGGTTCTCTAGCAGCCCTGCACCCCCTGGCTGTTCAGTGGGAAGTTGGGGACTAGGTCTCCTCTCCCACCTGCTCTGGGCTCTATGGGTCTCTCTCCCCTTCTTCCCAGACCTTACTGCCCAGTCCCTGCCCATTGTCTGAACCCACAGAGGGCTCAGACATCCTGCAGAGTTGTCCCTTTGTGGAATAAATACCCCAAAGGCCATGTGACCTGGCCCCCTGCCGACCTCAACAACAGCACTGCCAGTTGCTTTTGCTGCTCCATGCCCTGACACTCGAGACTCACAGGATCCTGCTAGTCAGCGCTGCTAGTCTGGGATGGCCTGAACTCCAGCCTGGCCTAGACCTTGATCCTCACACTCCCATCCTCCTCTCAGGGGACCGAGATTCAGGATTCACATCTGTCTGTCCTCAGGGGCATCCCCAGACCCTGGTACCTGTCTGTCAGTCACTCAGGTCTTACCCATTAATTCTCTGTTCACCTGACAGGCCGCAAGTTTGACCTTCGGGTTTATGTGCTGGTCTTGTCGGTGAGTCCAGCAGCACCCTCCAGCGGGATCTTGGGGGCACCAGGGGAAGAGAGGTGTTGAAGCATGTTTGAGTGACAGTCTTGAGTTTGGAGCCCCAGCATCTGCATCCTCCACCTGCCCCTCCTCATTCACCACCCCAGGAACCTCAACTTGCACTGGTGCCTGACAGGTCACAACATCAGTCCACATAGCACCAGGAGGTCGGCTGAGGATTTTCCTCACTTTAGATACTAAGTAACTTGCCCAAAATCACATTGGGATTCCCCTCTCTCCTCTTCCACAAAATTTCAGGGTGGACTGTGGGTACCAGCAAATAGGGGTAGCCACAGGCTTGGACCCAGACCTCTGGGAAACTTTAGAAATTCCCTGAGCTGGACTGCATTCCAGGTTGTGGTGCCTGCAAGCAGCCATTGGATTCCCTTCTTCCCCGGAAAGGAAGAGGAGGATGGGGGAAATTCTACCAGTGTTGTGGAAGTAAGGGCATTCAACAGAGGTATGAGCAGGTGCACCGCCAGAAGGTGTGGACGTGCTTGCCTGGGCATCTTCTTGCTCTCTCCCATCCCCTCCACAGTACATCCCGCTGCGGGCCTGGCTGTACCGGGATGGCTTTGCCAGGTTCTCCAATACCCGCTTCACCCTGAGCAGCATCGATGACCAGTGTATCCTGGGAACCCCTCTGTTTCACCCCTGGCCTCTCCCCCAGTCCCATGAAAACTTGACCATTCCGTAGCATCTACTGTGTCCAGGCAGTGGAGACCAGGCTGTGAATGAGATGATCCTGGTCCACTTTTTTTGGTAGCTTGGTCTTTGGGGTTGGGGATCCCTCTGAGAACCAAGTGGAACAGTTCCTGTCTGTTCAGAGGAGCTCACCCACACTGCTTTGCCTGATGTTAGATTGTAGGTACACTTAACATGCCTGCCTACTGACCAGTGCTCCTGGAAAGGGACAGTTTCAGCAGCCTTGGAGAACACGCATATTGTCTTATGAGCGTATTGCTCATGATGTGGGCCCACATCGCACTGTAGGGCCCAGTGTGGGTGGGGGCATTTGGGACACATGTTCATTGCTGGTGGGAATGTAAGTGGGCATGACTCCAGGAAACAACCTAGCCAGTGTCAATAAGACAGCGGACACAGGACCAGAGAGATAGCACAGCTGGTAGGGCATTTGCCTTGCAGGCAGCCAACCCAGGACAGATGGTAGTTCAAATCCCGACATCCCATATGTCCCCCTGAGCCTGCCAGGAGCAATTTCTGAGTGCAGAGCCAGGAGTAACCCCTGAGCACCACTGGGTGTGACCCAAAAATCGAAAAAAATAAATAAATAAAAAGACGGCAGATACACACACATCCAGACTCAGCTGGCCCTATAGCTGCCTACCCAGCACAGGAGAAGAGCAGAAGATGGCCCACTTGTCTGTAAGGGAGGGAAACAACAAATGAGCAGAATACTGTGTAGCTGTGCAAAGCATCCAGGAAAGTGCTTCATGCCCACCTAGGAAAGCAACTCCAAGAAACACCGTCAGCTGGAAGAAAACCTGAGTCTAGAACCCTGCAGAATACATCTGCCTTCTCATGCAATGAAGTAGGCATCTAGGGGCCAAGGAGATGGCTCCAGGGCTAGATGGCCTTACATTCTCGAGTCCCTGGGTTTAGTACCCAGTAGGCACATGTGAGGTTAATCCCTAAGAAAATTAAAGTTGGGGGCTGGAGAGATAGCATGGAGGTAAGGCGTTTGCCTTTCATGCAAGAGGTCATCGGTTCGAATCCCAGCGTCCCATATGGTCCCCCGTGCCTGCCAGGAGCAATTTCTGAGCATGGAGCCAGGAGTAACCCCTGAGCACTGCCGAGTGTGACCCAAAAACCACAAAAAAAAAAAAAAAAGAAAGAAAATTAAAGTTATATCACTACATTTTCGGGTGCATTCCAGCAGGACTGGAGGTTCTTTTTTTTTTTGTTTTGTTTTTGGGCCACACCCGGTAACGCTCAGGGGTTACTCCTGGCTATGCGCTCAGAAGTTGCTCCTGGCTTGGGGGACCATATGGGACGCCGGGGGATCGAACTGTGGTCCGTCCAAGGCTAGCGCAGGCAAGGCAGGCACCTTACCCTCTTGCGCCTCCGCCCGGCCCCAGGACTGGAGGTTCTTTGAGTCACTCCTAGTGATGCTCAGCCCAGCAATGCAGTTCAGTGCTCAGAACCAGCCATTCTAGGAGCCGCAGGACCACACCAGGCCATGCTGGGAGGGGGCGGGATGGAGGGGGTAGGATGGAGGGATTTCAGGGGATGAAATCTGGGGTATTGGGTGTACAGGTGCCCTCCAGCCCTTTGAGCTTTGCCCTTTGCTCTCCATGTACACTGGCATCTCTAGAAGAAAGTATAAGGAACTAGGACAGAAGTAACCTTTAAAGAAACAGGTGGATGAGGACAGGGCTAGGGAGGAATTATTCCCTACATGCATCTCTGAGCCTTTTCACTTTTGAACCCAGTGAATGTTCTATCTGGTCAAAATATAATTAAACATTGTTGTTTTAAAAGATTTTTAGACATCAAAAGGAAGGGGGCAGATAACCCAGAAATATTTAGGAGACAAATCAGTAGGATTCATGGGCCAGCCTACGGAAGAGAGGACAGTGCAAAGAGGAGCTTGCTGAGCTTGGAGCTCTTGAGCCGGCCAGCTCCTCCTCTTATGCCTGCATTGAGAGCAAGTGTCATCCCTCCTGAGGATTTTTCACCATTTCTTTATGGTATTTTGCCAATTTTGGCAGTTACAGGGTATTTTATAATTCAAGCAAGTATTCATCATGCCATGTGCAAGTCATTCTGCTTTTTTAGATTTTTAGATTTTTTTAGATTTTGCGTTGTTTACCCCCTTAATTTTGTGAAAATTCACTGGAACCCTTTAAAGCACTTAGAATAGTGTCTGGCCCAGAGTGACACCCACTCCACACCCCTTCTTAGTTTGAAAGTGTGTGCGTCTCTTCAGGCATTGAGAGGATCTACTTCACTCTAATGCAGTCCTGTTTGATTAACACTAGTTGACACAGATGGAGGCCAGTTTCTATTTAATGAGATTTTGCTATTTCCACAGTGAGTTAATAGAATTTTCCACCTCTTTTCATTGTTTTTACATTTTTTATTTTTGTTTTTACATTTTTAATATTAAAATATTAAAAATAAAATGTAAGGGGCCAGCGAGATAGCATAGGGGTATGTATTTGACTTGCACATGACTAACCTGGATCATAGGGTCCCTTTGAGCCTTGTCAGAAATGAACCCTGAGCACAGAGGAGTAAGCCCTGACCACTGTCAGGTATGGCCCAAAACAAAATAAAACAAAAAAAAACCAAGAAGCTGCCAAGAATACCAACCTCCTCTGGAGAGCCTGAGCATTCTCCTTCAACCTATTAGGCCCCAAACATGGAGAATCTGGGTCTGAGAGGCATTAGGCTTAGTGGCCTGCAGTATAAACACGTCACATCTCTGAAATGCCCTGGTGAGTCCTGGAGGAGTGTCTTAGGGCCATTCCCAAGCTGAGGGTCCAGCCTTCTGTCGCTGTGGTAGAGATGGCCTTGAGGAAGGAGCATTATGTCTCTTAATCTCCTGGAGTCCCAGAAGGCAAGACAGAAACATTTGGCAAATAGACATGATGATGTCTGTGCATGTGTCCCATGGACTGCTGAGTGTGGCCAGTATTTAGGGCAGAGGACAGTGGGAAAAGGAAACAAGACTCTCAGGACCTGGCCCTGAAAGACCCTCTAGGTCACAGGGGTCTCAAACTCGCGGCCCGCGGGCCGCAAACGGTCCTCCGTACAACATTTTGTGGCCCTGACCTAGAGGAATCTTTTTTGGTTTTGTTTTGTTTTAGTTGTTTGGGTCACACCCCCCAATGTTTAAGGCTTACTACTGACTTTGCACTCAAGGATCACCCCGACTTTGCCTCCTGCGGCCCCCAGGTAAATTGTTTTTGAGACCCCTGCGTCTAGGACCTGCTCCAATGACCTGAACGAATCACTTCTCTGATATCCCTTCAATGGAGGGCCCCAGCTGGACCCCACTAGTGACAGAACTCAAAATGAGCTGTGGCGGCTGCTCTTTATTGAGTTTCTGAATACTTAGCAAGTTTTCTCTGCTCGAGTGGAAACACTGATGACAGCTATGCCAAATGCTGTGAGTGCTGCTGTACAGTTATTTATCTGATCTTTCAAAGAGCTCGTGGAGGTTAGACTATGTTGTACCCTCATTTACTCAGCTGGAAGGGCTTCAGGCTGAGAGGATAAGTGACCTGCTCAGGGCAGTATCTGAGCATAGAGCCTACTTGGCTCCAAACCTTCATGTGGTCTCTGGGCTGTTTTATAGCTTTCCTCAAGAGTCTCAATTTGGTCTCTGGAGACTACCTGGAGTGGGGCTTTCCCTTCTGGTCCATATTGGTCCTTGACTCCAAACTCTGCCAGATGTTCACCTTACCAATGTCGCTGTGCAGAAAACCTCTCCTGACTACCACCCAAAGAAGGTAAGAAAATGGGAAACAACCTTGTCCACAGCATTCTGGAGTAGGAAGGTGAAGGGCCAGGCTGCCCCAGACAGACCTTTCTTTTTATTTTTTTCTTCTAATTTTTATTATAATAGCATGATTTACCAAGTTGCTCATAATATAGTCATTTCAGGCATTAAATGTTAAAGAATCAGTTCCATCACCATTGTGACCTTCCCTTCATCGATGTCCCCAATCTCCCACACCAAACTGCCTCCATGTAGGTAGAAATACATTGACTTCATATTACTTGTTACAACACAAATTTCAATAAAATTTTCCAAACTTAGATCAACACAGGTCAACTTGAAATGATTCGTATATCATGTTACTAAAGTCAGTGTCTATATCTAAGAATTTACTGGGTGTGGTTGGTGCTAGTTGGGCCTTCTGTGTTAATGTTTAATAAGCTCAGTAGATTACTATGTAACCTTCTCATCAGATTTCCTGTGACTCTACTGAACTAACACAACATTAAGACACCGAGGTGTTGTATGGCCATTGTCCAGTATTTATAGATCTAAAACAAATTTGATGGCTTGGAAGTTTGATAAGGTTAAGTGAAGGAGCTGGGCCATTTCAGTCATAGAATATAGGGGTAAGTTCAGCTGCTATAGTTCATGCAAAAAGGGGAGTCTACCTCCCTCACTCACCCATCCTATCTCTCTGTCCATTTATCCATCCCATCGGTCCTTTTGTCTATCCATCTATCATCTATCATCCATTCACTCACCCAATCATTTTTATCTATCTAATCTATTTAATCTATCTCTATGTCTGTCTGTCTCTCTGCCTGCCTATCTTACCAGTTTATCTATCAGTCCAACTTTGAATATAGAACTTTCAAAGCTAGAACAGAAGGACTTAGAGAGAGCTCACCCTTGTTGATCTCTTCTCCCTGGGCATACTCTGTTTCCACTCTTAGGCTCTTAGTCTGTGCATATGTTTGGTGCAGTGTGTCCTCAGGAAATCAGTCCTCAGAGCAGGCCTCTTGGCCATATGGACTGGGCTTTCTAGACTCCAGGTGGACATGTCCCCCCATGCTTGCAGAATAGTTGTCCACAAGGAGGGGAACACTTGGGGTCCTCTAAATCATGGGACTCATGATCAGGTCATTTTGTCTATACCCAAGGACAGACTTGAGGGTGAGGGTTTTCATGTGATCGATAGCAGCTCCCTCCTACCCCAGGGCTGCAAGTGGATGCTGCAGCGCTTCCGACAGTATCTGGCATCTAAGCATGGGCCTATAGCAGTGGAAACACTCTTCAGGGACATGGACAACATCTTTGTCAGGAGCCTGCAGAGTGTGCAGAAGGTGATCATCAGCGACAAGCACTGCTTCGAGTTGTATGGCTATGACATCCTCATAGACCAGGACCTCAAACCGTAAGGGTTCTGCAAGGCTTTCCTTGCACATACATCTTGACCATCAGGATTTGAACTTAGTTCTTGCTGCTTCTGGGTTGGATCCAACATTTTCCTATGCCTCAGTTTGCCTGTGTGTAAAATAAGGGATGGGGAAGGCTTCAGTGCCTGGAGCATTGTTAGATCAGCACATTTTCATAGAGCTCTGCACTTCAGGCCTGGCATTAAGGGTCTTCTCTGACCAGCCATGAAGTCTCAGAGCCTCAGGCACCAGGCAAGACTCTTGTCTTCTCTGCCCTGTGTGCCAAGGGCACCAAGTGCCCTGTTAGGGATCATTGTGGCTGTGTTGTTCCCTGCCAGGAATCCAGCATACTTTGTCCAGGGAAGAGCTGATACATTTTGAAAGCCTCAGCTGGTAGGGATCACATTGATAGTACCTGTCACCCCCAACAGGACACCAATGTGGAGCTAGCTTCCTGGTTTGTGCAGGAGTTTGGGGTCATGCGGTAAAGTTGCTCTCTGCCAGGACTGTGGCACCCAGAGCTTTTGGACTGGATATTAGTGGAAGGAGCTTCTGAGACAGGAACAAATGCTTAGGGTGACCTGATTATTCAAGAGAAATGACATCTAGGCCACCACAGCTTGCTCCCTGGCTGCCCCCTCTGGTTTGAGAGTGCTCAATGATGGGAAGTGAGCTTGTGGGGAGGAAGAGAAAGCAGAAAGTGGGGACTCCAACCACTCGACGAGGGGACTGCCCTCCCCTCTATCCCTAGATTCCTAAAGGTTCCAGAATGGAGGTACCCAGGGCTTCACACATTCAGGGCAAGTGCCCTACCACTAAGTCAACGCATCTTTTCTTTCAGTCCAATACGTGGATGCTGAAGTTGACATTTGTAGGCATTAAGCTACTTTCAAGTGCATGCCACTAGGAGTAGGCACCAACATCAATGTGTGAAATTCATTTCCAGTCTCCAAAATGAGATGTTTACATGTACCTTCTGGATCTTGTTTTTATTTTTTTTTTCCTGGACAGCTCAGATGATCTCATGATTCCAAGATCCCTTTTCTGGAGGGCAATACCCCTTGGAGCTGGCCAGGCTTTTTTGGAAGCTATGGACTTTGCTCTCTCCAGTTTCCCATAGTCTCCACTCATCCCTACTGTCTGCCAGCTCTGACATGGCAAGCCAACTTGACTAGGCCAGGGAAGCTTTATGAGAAAAAGGAAAGCTGGAACTGGAGAGATAGTACCAAGGTTATTGCCTCCCTTGCATGCCCTGAACTCTGATTTGGTCCCCAGCACTGTCTGATGAAGCCCTGGAGCACCTGGGTTTCATTGGGCATCTGATGGATCCCACCACCACAGTGCCCCTTAGGTAGAACATTTGTGTTTGTCTGGTCTGAGTGGTGGGGTATCACAAAGGGTAATAACACTCTATCCCCCAAATAATGAGGGAAAGTGACAGAGTTTGAAGTCACCACACCATTCTCACTCTACTGTGCTTCCTGCCTCACTTTTTGGATTAATATTATGTTTATAACAATTGTTTTCAAACATTGTTTAGCCACAGAAGTCTTTCTCTCAGTGGAATGAGCAGTGCTGGTTGAGCAAAGTGAGCATCAGCTGCCCTTTTTGCCTCTCAGGCCATCAGGAAGCCCCAGGCTCCTTTCTTGTTCCTCCCCAGGTGGCTACTGGAGGTCAATGCATCCCCCTCACTGACTGCCAGCAGCCAAGAGGACTATGAGCTCAAGACCTGCCTCCTAGAAGACACGCTTCATGTGGTGGACATGGAGGCCAGGTGAGAGGTGTAGTCTGATCCCGGATCCCGGAAAAGATATGAGTCCCCTACAAAAGGACACACTGGTCACCTGTGGAGTAGAGGGTGTTCATAAGGGTTCTGGCCTGTCCCCTTTATTTATGGAAAAGCGTGCAACCACACAGGGCTGAGTCCCAGTACAAGATCTCTGCCTTTTTGGAGGCAAAACAGGTTGACTGTAGGATTCTGAAGTTGGGTCTAAGAGAATGCCTGGAACACAGCACAAGCCACTTTGCTGCTCTGAACCTGTTTCCTTTTCCTGACACTGGAAACAGTGGGTCTTCCTCACAGTCATCAATGCACTGAAATGGAGAAAGCAGAGTGCTCACAGGATGTGCCTGGGAAGGTGGTTTACTGTGAATCCCAGTGTGGAGGACTGTGAAAACCAGGGTTTTACTCCCAGTGTGGTTTAGATCTTATGCTCCACCAGTGTTGAGTGGTTGGAGTCTTCCCTTTGTCCCTTTCTCTTTTCCTCTCTCCTCCGCATTAACTGCACGCAGTTTACTCCAGCTGGAGTTAAGTGGTATGACTTGTCTTGCTCATGGGTGGGTACTGAGCCGTGTACCATTCCTGAACCAACCTCCATAACCATGATGGGCCAGATATTCTCCAGGAAAGGGTCAGCCCCCACCTGAGTCACAGGGATGAGAGGTTCTCAGGAAAGAAGCTGAGGTGCCTGTAAGGAAGTAAAGTGGGGGCCGGAGAGATAGTACAGCGGTAGGGCGATTACCTTGCACACAGCTGACCTGGGACTGACCTGGGTTTGATACCCAGCATCCCATATGGTCCCCTGAGCCTGCCAGAAGTGATTTCTGAGCACAGAGCCAGGAGTAACTGAGGACCTCTAGGTGTTGCCCAAAAGCAAGCAAGCAAACAAACCAAAAAAAGTGAAGTGAATGATGGACAGAAAACTCAGACAGCCTCTATATCCACCTTTGCTCATTCATTCCATACCCATCTGAAGCCTTAATACAGGATGCAGTAATGAGTACAACACATGTTGGCTCTGTCTTCGAGGGCAGAAAAGAGTCATAGACTTTGTTCATTTACTTACTCATACAGTCATTCCTTTATTTTTCTTCATTTTGACCTCCCAAGTGGTACTCAGGAGGCCCTGAGCCCCCACCAATGATTCCTATTCTACCAGGCCAATGATGCTAAGTAAGGTCCTCAGCAGTGCCAAGGAGGACCTGTTGCAACTCAGCAGTGCTCAGGGGCCTTCAGGGCTGTTGCTAGTGATAACTTGGAGCATCAAGTGGTGCTAGCATGGGAGAAACCTTTGTTGAGCTCGCATGCACTTACTACTGCACCATGTCCTGGAACTTTATTTATTTTTTGGTTTCCATGCTACTGAAACTGCTCAGGGCCTACTTCTGCCTCTGGGATCACTCCTGGCAGGCATGAAGGTCAGATTAGGTGTTAGGAATGGAACTTGAGTCATGTGTGAGGCAAGTACACTACCCATTGAACTGTCTCTCTGTGCCCAGGACTTACGATTTTCAAAAAGCAGAAACACACGTAGATGTAGGTCATTGAGGGCACATGTGGACTTAGGGCTTTACAAAGGGTTGGAGACTGGGGGAGACAGCCCCTCTGAGGCCTCAGAAATGGCAAGTGAGTGGACAGACAAAAGAAGGAATGCTGAGTGTGGTGCCAGAGGGTACAGGACCAGGGGTCTAGAGTCTCATCAGGTGTGCTTCTTCCTGTGTCTCCTGCCCTTCCAGGCTCACAGGCCGGGAGAAGAGGGTCGGAGGCTTCGACCTCATGTGGAACGATGGCCCTGTCAGCAGAGAGGATGGGAATCCTGACCTGTCAGGGACAGGGACTTTTGTCACCAACACGCATCTTGGTATGTAAGGCTGGGTGGGTGTGGGAAGTAGGGCCATATCTTGGGGGAGGCCAGCCAGCCAAGGTTGCTTGTTTTTATGAGATCACTCTACTAGCTGTGTGACCATGGGGGTGGGAGTGACATTTGACCTTCTGTTCTTCCTCTAAGGCAGATGAGCTGTTTTTTTCTCACTATAATAGGTCTAGAGCACTGCTTGGTACAGAGGGCAGGATATTAATCAGAGACAACGCATTTCAATCCAAAAAAAAAAATCACTCAGAATCCCCATAGAAAGCTTTCTTTTTTTTATAATATTTTTATTTTGAATTATGAGAACAAAAGATGCAAAGAAGGAGGATAAGGTAAAGTTACAGTGGAAGGACAATCACCCATAACATAATTCTCAGAAGAAGTCCCCTTGTTGATATCTTAACTTTGAACTTTCACCAAAGAAAGTCAAGATAAATAAAACAGAATCCATGTGCAATTACTTTGTCCCTAAAGTTCCCAGATTGTAGCACATTATAATATTTCTTAACAGCACACAAGGCAATCTAAAGCCATCAAACTTACGTAACTCCTTAAACATTAGAGGCATAGTATTTTTTACATTTCCATGTACATGCATATTAGCTTAAGTTAACCTCAAATTTTAAGTGGGTGCGTTTTAAGGATTAGAGTCAAAGGAGCACAGTAAAAACGGTGTTAGAGTGGCAATTGTTGTTTGCATAGGCCCACCAAAATATGAGAGGCATGGAAAGGAATAACCTTGGCCTAAATACAAAGAGATCCTACCCCTGAAGTTTCCTGGCATAAGACCAGCTCTAGGCCTCAGGCAAGTTATCGTTCGATCCAAGACATTGTCTGTAGCGCCAACACACTTATCACACAGTCTCTGTTGTTGGTCTCATGTTTCTGTATTAAAGATTCTGGAATCTGCATGTCCTACATTGAAGTCATGATGTGGAGTGCCTTCTCGTTTCACCTCACCATGAAAGGGCAATGCAGGAAGCCCTGTCCTGTAAGCAGGTTGTTGTTGTTAAGTCTTCTCAGTGTTAAGGGAAGTCTCTTTTGAGCAGGACAATGTCTGAGCAGTGGTAGGGTCTTCCGTGGTAGAGGATTGCTTCTAGGTGATGTTATAGACAAACCTCACCATTAAGGGGCAATCAGCAAGCCCTGTCCAGTAAGCAGGTCATTGTTCTTGTTGTCTTCTCAGTGTTAAGGGGTGTCTCTTTTGAGTAGATCGATGTCAGAGCAGCTGTAGGGTCGTCCCTGGTACAGGAATGCCTCTGGGTGATGTTATATACAACCTTGGATGTTTTATAAATGTCTTCTGTAGATCAAGGGGTAAATGGAGAATGCCCATTCTTCTGAGGCCTGTGCCAGGTCATTATGTCAATGTTCAGGGTGTAAGGTCTCATTGCACTACAAGATTTGTGTGTTCCTATTTCTATTAGATAAGAACTTATTGGTATGTGTAGTATTTTCCCATGTTAGTGTGCCTACGCAAACAAGATATAAAGCCACGTGGTGCTATCAGATATATGGGGGCGTAAGAACATTTCCAACAAGACCCATGACTTGGTTCAAACATAAGTATTAAACTGAGGGATTCTTACACACCAAATTCCATATTGAGCAGTTCACAAAGAGAAGATAAAAAAACATGGGGGGATCATCACTGTATAAGAAAGTATTTAGCAAAAGTTATAGCCGTCAAAGAAAACACCCATAAAATGTTGAAAAGATATGTGTCCTTTTTATGCCTTTTAAAATAGTTGGGTGGGTGTTAACTCTAGGGCACCACTTTGGTCTGTGACTTAGGACTCACAGTACTTAAGTTAGAAAGGGTAAAAAAGGAGTAATGATGATAGGAGTTAAAGAAGTTAAAGAGAAATATGAACTTATGAAGGGGTATGCAAAAGGGCAGAGTACAAAATGGACATTCTGCATACATAAAAACATAATTCAATGATAGTGAGTACTATTAATGTTTCTTGTGAGAGTACTATTAATGTTTCTTGTGAGAGTACTATTAATGTTTCTTGTGCGCGCGGGGGCAATAGCCCCCGCGCGATTTTGAAAATGTAGACTGGACAGAGATTACCAGTGCCAGCCAAACCTCCTCCTGCTAGACTCCCAGCTCCCAGGAAGGAGAGATCCTTCAAGAAGCTGGGAGACCAGAAGTTCAGAGCCCCACCCAGACCCTCCCTAAGGAGCTGCATGGACAGTGGGGGAAGGCCTAGGGTACCTTCAAGCTCCACCAAGGGACCCAACTCACTGGCTTGCCCAGGCATGTGGCCCGGGGAAGCCCTGGAGATCTGGAGCAAGGCGGTAGAGGGGTGCTGGGGTTACCCAAGTCCCGCACCCCCACTAGGCCTGGTCAAGCAGGCCTCCGGCATGGCGGGGGCCTGCCAAACCTCCTCCTGCTAGACTCCCGGCTCCCAGGAAGGAGAAAGCTACTTTCTTGTGTTGATTTCTTTTTTTGTTTGGGGGCCACATCCAACAGTGCTCAGGGTTAACTCCTGGCTCTGTATCTCTCTGGCCCAGAAATCTACTATCTTCGAGTAAACAGAAGGTACCCCAGTACACCTGAGACTCTCATTTATCCCTCACACCCCCCAGCTCTGTCACTGCACCGCCGCCCAGGGTGCTGAGGCCATCCGTTTTGGGAAACATGGTTCCTCATATTAATGTATCAAGGAGATGGATTTCAAAGTGCTTAGATGGAAAATATGCCCCTAAATGCAGATGTTCCTGAGAGAAATTAAGGACTTCAAAAATTGAATTTAAACTTGGTTTGTACAAAAAATATATGGAGATGCATGTGCTCCCTAGGCCATGTATGGTTGCTTTGCACATGTATGTTGCTGGCCCAAGCACATGGTGCTCCAGTATGTGCTGCCTCACATCTCTTGAGATGTGCATGTTCTGCTTTCCTATTTTCATGCTGGATTGTGTACATGGGCTCCCCCTTTCACCAGTGCAACATTCCCACCACCAATGACCCCCTTCCCTGCCCCTGCCTGTATCGCGACAGGCATTCTACTTCTCTCATTCTTTAACATTGTCATGCTAGTTGTTAACATAGTTATTTCCTTAACAGCATTCACCACTCTGTGGTGAGCTTCAAATTGTGAGCCAGTCCTTCTGGCCCTTCCAGCCCTTAACTTTATTGTCTCTGGGCCTTATTATAGTAATGTCTTTCATTTTTCTTAAAACTCATAGGTGAGGGGCCAGAGAGATAGCACAGCAGGAAGGCGTTTGCCTTGCATGCAAAAGGACGGTGGTTCGAATCCTGGCTTCCCATATGGTCTCTCGAGCCTGCCAGGGGCGATTTCTGAGCATAGAGCCAGGAGTAGCCTCTGAGCACTACCGGGTGTAACCCAAAAACAAAAATGAAAACAAAACCCATAGATGAGTGAGACAATTCTGTGTCTATCTCTCTCTCCCTCTAACTTATTTCACTCAGTATAATAGATTTCATGTACATCCATGTATAGAAAAACTTCATGACTTCATCTTTCCTGATGGCTGCATAATATTCCATTGTGTATATGTACCACAGTTTCTTTAGCCATTTATTTGTTGAAGGGCATCTTGGTTGTTTTCAGAGTCTGGCTATTGTAAATAGCGCTACAATGAACATAGGTGTGAGGAAAGGATTTTTGTATTATATTTTTGAGCATATGTACTCTCCTTCTTCCTGCCTCTCTCCCCACCTCTCTCTCCTCATCCCTGTTTCTCCCCCTATTCTCAGAATTTCCGAATAAAACTTGTTTTTACTTTAAAAAAAAAGTATGGAAAAAAATCCCTGATTAAATAAAATTGCTCACACTCATTGTAGAATATTTGAAAACTAAAGGAGGAAATTTTAAGAAACATCCAGACACTACCAACTTTAACAATCTGGTGTGTCTCATTCCAGTTTTTCCAAATTGCCTAAATTCATGATTTCTCTTTCACAGAATTGGCATCAGGCTGGAGCTTTGGGTCTCCTTTCCACAGGCCATTTTCATGTCATCCAGCAATATTGGGCAGGGCCTCCCTTTTGGAAACCTTTTTTGTGAACCTGTCCAGACTAAATATTTTATATACATTATCTCATTTCATCTGAGTCAACTTTTATGAGTATTTAACAGACAGGAAAATCATCTCCAGATGTTATGTCACTTGCTGAAAGTCTTGGTCCCACCGTGAGCCAGAGTTTGACCTAATAGCTGTCTGACTCTAAAACCCAAATTGAGGTCTGAGACTCAGGGCTGCTGTCTACTAGCACCCCGAAAAACAACATACACACAGCCCATACAAACTACCCTTGCCTGCTGGCCTGCACCCCAAATTTCATAGTCAGTTTCTTGTAATTGGACATTTGGCCCAATTCCTGCTTTTCATTTTTATCAATAATGCCAGGGCGAACTTTCCTCGCATACAGTTCAACTGAAATTCTGGCTTTCTGTGAGACAGATACCTAGAAGTAGAATTACTGGGTGAAAAGGAAGGACTTACCAGAGCCAAATTGCTTTCTAGAAAGCCTACACAAATTTGCCAGCTGATTTTTTTTTTTTAAAGAAGGTAGCGTTGGCCTGGAATGTAGCTCAGTAAAAGAGCATAGGAGTTGAAATCTGTGAGCCCTGGGTTTGATTCCTAGTAGAGAAAACCAACCAACGAATCTTTGCTCTCTTTAAGGGGGAAATTACTGACTCATTTCATGTGCATCCATTGATGATGGATGAGTTTCCTGGTTTTTATATTTTCTTTTCTTTTGTAAGTTCATTATTTCTCTTTTGTTTGTTTGACACAGAAGTGCTCAGGTCTTACTCCTGGCTGTGAACTCAGGGATCGCTCCTGCCAATCCCTGGGGGTCCATATGGTGACCCAGGAATTGAACCTGGGTCAACTGCATGCAAGGCAAATGCCCTACCCTGCTCCAACTCCTTCCTTCCTTCCTTCCTTCCTTCCTTCCTTCCTTCCTTCCTTCCTTCCTTCCTTCCTTCCTTCCTTCCTTCCTTCCTTCCCTCCCTCCCTCCCTCCCTCCCTCCCTCCCTCCTTTCTTTCTTTCTCTCTCTTTCTTTCTTTCTTTCTTTCTTTCTTTCTTTCTTTCTTTCTTTCTTTCTTTCTTTCTTTCTTTCTTTCTTTCTGTGGTTCTTTCTGTCTTTCTTTCTTTGTTTATTTCTTTCTTCTTTTTTTTTTTTGATGGGGGCACACCCAGCGGCACTCAGGGGTTATTCCTGGCTTTGTGCTCAGAAATAGCTCCTGACAGGCTCAGGGGACCATAAGAATGCTTGGAATCAAACAACCATCTGTCCTGGGTCGGCTGTGTGCAAGGCAAATGCCTTACCACTGTGCTATCTCTCTGCTGCCCCCCGCCCCCCATTATTTCTTAATGTTTTTCTGTTTTTGATAGTGCTGGGAGCAAACCCAGGCCTCCCACTTAAGCCAAGCCAATGTGCTCTCTGCTGAACACTCCCAGATCTTGTTTTGACTCCTCCTCCCCCAAGTTTATAAAAGCCTTGAGTATTAATGTTAAGAATGTGAGCCCTCTGAAAAGGGTTTTTCCTAAGCATGACATTTGTTTTAAAAATGTCAGCTAGGGAGATAGTACAGTGGATAGTGCACTTGCCTTGCATGTGGCTGATCTGGATTCAATCCTGGGCATTCCAATGATCCTCCAAACCTGCCAGGAGTGATCCTTGAGCTCAGAGCCAGGCATTAGCCTTGAGCAAAGCCAGATGTGGTCCCAAAACAAAGCAAAAACAAAATGTTACTTCTGGTTTTGGTTTCTGGATGAAGTACTGGCTTTTTTAGGGTTTGCTATGATTTTAGGATTCAATTTGACTGTAAACAACTAAGATACAACTTATGGTTACTCAGAGAGGAATTCATTCATTTGTTTTGAGCCACCAGGATCTGTCCCAGAGATACACACCATGCTCTTTAGTACCCAAGTACCCAACTTGTGCCTTCTGCTTTGCCACGCTCCACAGGTTGCAAGGGTGTGCATGCTTGTTGTCTCATGGTGCAAGATGACCACTCCAGAGACTATATCCTTTTCCTGGGTGGGATGAAGCAAGGGCAAGGTCTTGACTTCAAGTTTCAACTATTCTAAAAAGAATGGAGAAGAGACTCCAGCTTGAATCTCCTTGTCAGAACTAGGTCGTATGATTGCTCCAGCTTCAAGGAAGCCTCGAATGGTAGTCTGTCTTGATGAAGGCAATGGAGAGCAAGTAGACAGATATTTCTCTGTAGTAGACCCCTGTCTGCCAAGGTGCTTTGAGGAAAGATGGCTATGCAGAGCTTCTTAGAGGTGTACATAAATAATCACAGCCAATCTTGTTAAAATGCATATCATGACTTCACAATCCTGAGTTGGGGACAAATTTCTGTATCCTTACTAGGGTCCCAGGGGATGCCCTATTAGTTATTACTAGGAAAAACCCCACAAAAACTGGTAGCTTAAAACCACTCTTGGGCTGGAGACCTAGTTCAGGGCTGCTATAGAGTGATGGCGCAGTTTGTCTTTGAGAGCTAACTAGTCCTGGTTCAAAGCACATTCTGTTACTTAATGGTGTCATTCGAGTAAAGCAGACTTCACTGAGTTGTCGTGTTCTTTCCCATACATGATTGCTGGGTGGTCTCAGTTTACACCACCATCAACACTTGAAGCATCCCTGCAGGCTACAGGGAACTATTATTAATATACTTCTGGAATGATTCTTACATTCAGTCCATGAAGCAAGTATCCTGGTTTATAGAGAAATGGACACCAGGGTAAAAGGCCCAGACGCAAGTCAGTTTTCTAGGGTGGCACGGCCCCTCCTTGCCACCTCCCCATAGTGGGGACCTGGCCCTTTCATGCCTCTGAAGGTCTCTCTCCCAAGCCAGGCCATGACAGCCATGCTTTTCTTCCCTTCCAGGCTGCGTCAACGATCGCAAGAACCAGCTGAAGCAGCTGTTCCACTCTCTTCGGAGCCACAAGAAAGCTTCCTGCTGACCTGCAGCGCTAGGGGAAAAGACCCTGGAGATGTAGCCAGGCCCCTCTGAGCTTCCAGCAAGCACCTCTGATCACTGGCCTCCCCCCTCTGCTTGGGAAATCTCTTGCTGGCTTGTTCCGGGGCCTCTAGATGGCACCACCCACCTCAAGGCACCTCAGTACCAGGAGACATCCAATCCCTGTAACTGGCTATTTTCACCACGATGGATCAGTTGGGGCTCCAGAGGGGAAATGTGTGCTGCTCCCCCAGAAATCATGTCTAATAAATGAGTACAGATACTACTCAGCTGTCATGAGTACTAGGCCTGGCTAGGGGCAGCAGTGACAGGCAACCAAGGGGACCAGGGCTTTGACCTTGTTTCAGGTCAGTAGAAGGAACTTCTCTTCAGTACTTATCACATTGCATTTCTTGGGGTACTGGGAAAAGCTGAGCCCCAGATCCTCCATTTTCCTGGCCTTGCAATACAGAGTCTAGGGAGTGAGGGTTGCTGTTATACTGCAGGCTACACTGGGCTTCCTATCTGTACAGTATGGACATTTCTTCATCCCTGCGCAGGGCTCCACATTCTCTAGAGAGAAAGCTCTGGCCTGACAACCACCGTGCCACACAAGCCATGTTTACGTGTAGAAATAGTGAGCCAGATTTGCAAAATCATTGACTCAGTTCTGCAGTGATGTGTCCCTCTTCCCCCTGGGCCCAAACTTTGCAGCTTTGGTCTTTAAGAAACCAGGTCAGTATAGCCACTGCATAGGCTGCCAGACACTGTCTTGCCCCAGGAGGAGCAGCTCCCTCATCTTAGCTGCTGGTTCCTTTTGCTCCGTTTACGGTTTCCATTATTATATGCTCTACTTCTCAGAATCACTATGGAAAGCAGTCACTTGTACTTATATGACTGAGGACAAAACTGTCATTTGGAGCCAAACTCTACCTCTGTCAGGTATTTTGTGTGGCTATCACTCAAGCCGTAGTAACTTTCTGAATGAGCAGTACCCAGAGGATTCAACTGAACAATCCAGGTTCCTAAACCTGGAATGGCAGCAGGCACGAGCTCAGGGACCCTGGCATAGGCTTCCTCAGCTGGGGCATGTGGAGGAGGCTGCACCTGGTGCTCACTCCATTAGGTCAGTGGTTGCGGTCTTCATGTGTTTCAGGACAGGAACCACTTCCCACTACAAGGAGTGACAGCCCTCAAGATCAGAATGGAGGAAAGTTGTGACACTGCAGATTTTCATTTCAGTCATTTATTGAGCACTCAATGAACACAAAAGACCATTTTTCCCTCCTGGCACGTTCACCCCAGGAACGTAAGATGACTTAAGGTGGATGAAGTGGGTGGTGTAGCAGGGACCAATCAGCCTCTGCCCAGCTGAGTTTGGGTCTCTGCAAGGCTTTCTTGACTATAAAGAGCAGATACAGGTGTTGCCAAACAGTCTCCATGCTGGGTCTGTCCAGGGGGATCAAAGTGGGAGGAAAAAAGAGCCACAATGGAGGTGGGGGGCATGTGACAGTGATCTCATCTGTAACTCAAATGGCTCTTGACTAGCAGAGCACCTGCTTCCTTCCATCAGAAACCTCCTGTGAGCATCCTGGATTCCACTGCCATCCAGGAATAGTTGAATCAACTCCCTTTTAAGAAGAATGCAGGAATGATGTCCCCGCTGGGCCCACAGGACAGCCAGCCATTGTCTGACATGCCTGCTGCAGTCATTCCAGCCCCCACCCACTGATTGCTGACTGCCAACAGGCTTGTCAACGGGCCTTGTGTCCAGCCATCCAAGATGCCAGCACAGCTCCCGCCTGTCCCCTCGCAGGTTTTAAAGTTGAGTCCAGGGTCTCCAATGACCTCCATGGGGATAATGGTCTGAGGTTCCCCATCTTAGTTCTTGAACGTCATCCTTTCAAGATGATCTTGATCGCTTTTAGCTCGTCTTGGTTGAGGGGCGTCAGGTTGAAACCCTTCAGTTCTGGTTTGCCTGGTGGGAAAGATAATATGTTGGGGAGTCAGTCGGCTTCCTGCTAGCCCCAGGGCTCAGATAGCACTCAGGCTGCCATATGCCACATACTGGGCCACAGGCCTGTTGAGGAAAAGCTTCAAGCTCTGCACACACCCAACTAGGCACAGACACATGCCCCGTGCAGAAGGACCCACAGGCATGCCATCTACCCACAAACTTCAGGCTGCTGCCAGACCCACTGTCTCTCTGGAAAAGCTGGGCGTCCCCAGAAATTCACCTCTGAGCTGAGAGCCCAGTCAGACCTATCAGCCACCTCTGCATGCCCTAGCCCCAGCCATGCTCGGGACAGGACTAAACTTAACATTCAGCCTCAGCGCGGCAACCACACTGCCCACACTCATGCGCTGTCTTGGCCTCTGTCCAGCTGGGAAAGCTGTTCCTCCCTTGCCCTTCCAAGTTTTCTCCAAGGGCTCCTCCATCATCCTGTTTCCCTTACCCCCTATTTTCAGTTCTCCCAAACCAATACCTTGGGCCTCAAAGAGGCGGTTGACCTTCACTTTAAGTTGTTTCCGGATTTTCTCAATTTCTTTATTCAAATGATCTTGATCTGAACAGAAGACACAGACATAGGGGTAAGGATCAACTACAAACAGACTGACGCAGAGGGAGTAAGTTTCTGGAGAGCCAGGGCTCTTGGATTCAGTAAGGAAAAGGGCTCTAGAAACCGACCAGGGGACCAATGCCAGAAAAGGGAGTGGTCTGTCCAAGGCCTCTAAGGTCACCAGACACAAGCTGGGCATACCCAGGGACTGACAGATGGACAGGAGCCTAGGAAGGCAACATCAGGGCTTTAGAGACCTAAAACTAGCCTCAAGAGGTTCAGAAACTCCCAGTGTCCAAACATGATTACTGTGAAGGCTTAAGTGGCATGTGTCAAGCTTCCCTGTGGTCACAGACCCTAGAGGTTGGCTCCCCCTACAATCTCCATTTTTAGCCCTTTGGCAGCTTTGAGTGGAGATGTGACTCAGTTCTCCCAGGTTCTGCCAGAGATTCCCGAGGGGACAACCTTATTTTCCAAAACAAAAGACAAGGCAAGTCCCCTGCATCTGCCCATCGGCACGTGCACAGGAGGCCTGAAGGGACAATTCTGTTGCCCTCGAAAGCATGCCAGGAACACATGTGCCACAGGCCATATTTCTTTCAGAGACAAGCTATCAGTTATCAAATGGGCATCAAATCCACATCACTGCACCCTCTAACATAGTTCCCTTACATCAGGGCATCCAAGCCCGACTCAGGTCTGGGTGAAGAGAGACTGGTCAGGATAAGCAAACAAGGGCCCGGAGAGATAGCACAGCGGCATTTGCCTTGCAAGCAGCCGATCCAGGACCAAAGGTGGTTGGTTCGAATCCCGGTGTCCCATACGGTCTCCCGTGCCTGCCAGGAGCTATTTCTGAGCAGACAGCCAGGAGTAACCCTGAGCACTGCCGGGTGTGGCCCAAAAACCAAAAAAAAAAAAAAAAAAAAAAGATAAGCAAACAACCCAAATATCTGCCAACAGAAGAATAACTGTGTGGTGGGCCAGAGAGGAGGCACAGGGCAAAGACACTTGCCTTGCATGTATCTGACCTTGATTTGATTCCTAGCACCACAAAGTAGTCCTCTACGCACTGCCAGGGGTAATCCTTGAGCTTAGTCAAGACGCAGTGGTCCTCAAACTCTGGCCCTCGGGCCACATATTGTATTTGTATATGTTTTGTTTCTTCATTGCAAAATAAGATATATGCAGTGTGCACAAGAATTCGTTCATAAGTTTTGTTTTTACTATAGTCAGACCCTCCAATGGTCTGAGGGACAGTGAACTGGGCCCTTGTTTAAAAAGTTTGAGGACCCCTAGAAGAGTAAACTCTGAGCACAGCTGGGTATGACCCAAACAATAACAACTCCCGGCCCCCCACTCCCCCACACACAATGTAAGTTTTGGCACATAAAACACAATGGAATTATTTCATGGTTAAAGAAAAGATGAAATACTGTAGTTTGGTGAAACCTGCATGGAACTGGAGAGTTTCATGTTAAGTCAAATAAAGGACAAGTAACAGGTGATCTCTCATCTGTGAGATGAGAACAATGACAAACCCATAGCCTTAGATTGCAGAACTGAGATGAGCACTAGTGCAAGGATGGGGTTGGATATGAGGGAAGGAGGGAAGGAAGAGTTGGTCAAGTGCAAGTAATGCAAGGACAGCAATGGAGGATCTTGGACAACTTGGTGAAGTGAAGGTACAGTGACTTTGTACAACAAAACCATGAACATTAACACTTTTGTAACTGGAGCCTGATAGAATCGGGGTTAAGGCATTTGTTTTCTATCCAGCTGATCCAGGTTCCATCCCTGAGCACTGCTAGGTGTGGCCTAATAATGAAACAACAAAAGCCAAGGCTGGCAGGGTAGGTAGGCATGACTTAGATCCATCTCCAGAAGTCCTTTACCTTTCTCAAGCATTTCCTTTGTCTCTGGGTGAGGCATCTTGATAAACATGTTCCCGAAGCAAACGGTCACGTCTTCTGAAATTGCAAAGAGTTAAATCTTCACTAAATGACCACTGAGCATCCCACTGTTACTGTGCAGCATTTAAGAGACTGAGAATGGAGCAAAACAGGACCAAAATAAAGATTCCTGCCTTCACAGAGCTTATATTGCAGTGAAAGAGAGGGAATAAGCAAGCAATGATACAAGGTGGCAGATGTTGAAAGGTCCAAACACTTAAAGAGAAAGGTGATAATGAGTGAGAGAAGTAGAATGCCTGTCTCGAATATAGGCAGGGGTAGTGGGTGGAGGGAGATGGGGTGCATTGGTGGTAGGAGTGCATTGGTGAAGGGGGTGTTCTTTATGTGACTGATACCCAATTATAGTCATGTTTGTAATCACATTGTTTAAATAAAGATTTATTAAAAAAAAAATGACTAAAAGGTGGGAGAGGCAGAGGGAATGCCACGGCTAGAGAGGGGCTTAATTGTGCAGGTGCCTGGAACCCTCGTGGACTATATGGCCTCTGAGAGAAGAGCTCAGGAGGAAGCAAAAGCCTGAGTAAGCACATGTACGAGGAAAGAACGAGTCAGGAAGAGAACAGATATGGCACGACTTAGCTGTGTACTTGGGAAGTGAGAAGCATAATGAAGGCTCTGAGAGAGGGGGAAAAAGGATGAGGCTGGAGAATTCCAGGAGCTGTAGACCATGTGGGGTCCCGCAGATGCCTCATTCTCTCTGGTGATATGAGAAGGCTTCCCTGCGTCAGCTGGCAAAACTCTCCCTAGCCCTGACACTTCAGGCCCTCAGTCAGGGCCCAGTATCTGCTCAGCTCTGTTCTTCACTGTGCAGCCCTCCCCTGCTAACTGTCACAGCCACTTGGCCACCTAGTCCACGTCCAATTCCTTCTTTTTTTTTTTTGTTTTTTGTTTTTTGGGCCACACCAGGTGATGCTCAGGGGTTACTCCTGGCTATGCGCTCAGAAGTCGCTCCTGGCTTGGGGGACTATATGGGACGCCACCGCCCGGCCCCCCAATTCCTTCTTAAGCATCTTCATAGTTTTCAGTTCTAAACTCTTTGCCCACTTGAAGAGCACAAGGACATCAATGTATCCAGTACCTGGCACTTTCCTATGTGACAAGCCAGTTCCAATGGCCAACCACCAAGGAAAGCAGCTGAAATCCAGAATCACACACTGTCAGACAGACATTGTCTCTCCCATTTGTGGTCTCCTGCCTGGTCTCTCTCAGGACAAGCCTGGGAAAGAAAGTCATGACTTACCAGAGAGGCTGAGATCCCTCTGCAGGGCCCGCAGACCCTCCCGGTTCTGATTTCGTTTGGTGTCCAGGTCCAAGATCTAAAAAGAAGAACCAGAAGGGCTGTCAGTCATCTCCTGCCCCAACATGTCAGCTCCAAGAGGCAAAGGGTGTCAGACCTGACAGAGTTGGAGAAACAGCACAGGGGTTAAATGCTGCCAACCTTGGTTTGATTCCCAGAACAACATAGTCTCCCAAGCAGCACTGGGTGCAGCCTGGGATATCCCCAGAGACCACTGGAGTGGTCCACATAATCTTTGGCACTGCAGGGCCTGAGCAGCACTGACTCCTTCATCTTTACAGAGGACAACCAGACAGCTAGGCCAAGAATTTCTGTGCCTCCTGAACAGTTTGGAAGATGATCCAATTAAAAAAAAAAAAAAAAGGAAAGAAAGAAAAGGTAGAGTACCTGAGTTACTTCCCCTATCCTATCTAAAATGGATAATATATGACTATTTCTTCCCCCTGCTCCATTTCCAGGTCCTGGGACCACGCTTGGTGCCAGAGGATCCCACCCACCCATTTCCACCGAACAGTACTACAGTACTGGGGTAAATATGCATTGACTAAACCACTGGTTCTCAAATAGTGGGGTGCGGCCCCCAGAAGGGACGCGAGGCTCCGTAAAGGGGGGCACCGTGCTTGACCTTGGCAAACACCGTCATAACAAGCTAAGCCCCGTGTTTTTGTCTCTGCATGTCCCTGGAGCTGAGAATTGCTGTGTCCTGCTTCAAACCCCGCTTCGAAAGCTATGCATTGCAAAACGTGCTCATTGTAGCTATTAATCCAGACATCACCTCTGATTAAAAAATCACTCAAATTATTTTATATATTTTTGTTTTGCAGGTTAAAGTTTTTTTAATAAAGATACTATTCATAGTCGCGGGGGAGAGCACGAAAAATGTTTTATTCTTCTTAGGGGGGCATGACAGAAAAGAATTGGGAAGCACTGGACTAAACCCATCATTTTCCTATATCCACTGGAAAGCAACAGCATTGCGGCATCACCAGGGAAGTGGAAACCATGCAATAAGAGCTCAGGACAATGTGGAATTAATTCTCAACTGGAGAGCACAGAAGTCAACACTCAGGCTGGCATCCTTCAGCCTGCTTGAGTTGCCTAAATTCGCCTATTTTCTGAACAATCCTCCGAGGCTCAGCGGGGAGTCACTGCTGGCTCCTCCCACTCCTTTATCGCCCCCCAAACCCCACAGCCCACCTTCCCACCCAGTATTGATATCAGGCCCAGCTCCAACCCAGCCCAAACCCAAACTAACTGTTCCACTGCAGGGACCCTTCACCAGCACCCTGGGCCCTTCCACTCCTCGGGTACCCTCTCAGCTAACAGGCCAGATCTCTTCCCCTCTTCCTCTTCATCAGAACCAAGCGAGGGGTGGTGGCTCTTCCTCCTGCACCCCCACCTCCATCACTCAGGGCTCAGGTCCGTTCCTCTGGTCCCCTTGATGGGGACTCTGGGGCTGCCCTTCGTAGAAGGTGTTCCCATCAGCAAGCAAGCAAGCACTGGGAAGGGATGCGGGGTGCAGAGAGGTAGGTAGGCTGGGGGACAAAGCACGCGCACAGGGGCCGGAGAGATAGCACGGAGGCGGGGTGTTTGCTTTGCACGCAGAAGGTCGGTGGTTCGAATCCCATATGGCATCCCATAGGGTCCACTCAATCCAGCCAGGAGAGATTTCTGAGTGCAGAGCCAGGGGTAACCCGAGTGCAGATGGGTGTGACCCAAAAACCAAAAAGGGGGGGGGGCGCGGAGAGATAGCACGGAGGCAGGGCGTTTGCTTTGCATGCAGAAGGTCGATGGTTCGAATCCCAGCAGCCCATATGCCGACCCCCCAGGCCTGCCAGGAGTGACTTCTGAGTGCAGAGCCAGGAGGAACCCCTGAGCGCTAACCCTGGGCCCCGCGCCGGGTCTCCCACCTGCCGCTTGTCGGCCAACACTTCCTCCGCGAGCTCCTCCACCTCCACCAGGTAGCGCATCACGCGCTCCGCCTCGGGGGACAGCATGGCGCCAAAGTGCGCAGACGGACTCCCGGGCCCCAGATTCACGCTCCGATGGCACTCGGCCCCACGGCGCATGCGCCGCTCTGACTTCACTTCCGGCGCGCACGCGCAGTTCAAGACAGCGGGGAGGAGGCGAGTCGCAGGAAGGCGATTTGCCGGCGAAAGAGAGAGGTGGGACTAGTGCTGGGAGGCGGGGCTGGAGCGCCCCCTGCAGGACACAGAGGTGAGTTTACACTTCGCTGGCGCCACGGTTCTCCTGCTGCTCCTCCTCAACCCATTACTCTCTCTCTCTCTCTCTCTTTTTTTAAATATCTTTATTTAAACACCTTGATTACAAATATTGTAGCTGGGTTTCAGTCATGTAAAGAACTAGTGCAACATTCACCAGTGCAACATTCCCATGACCAATGTCCCAAATCTTCCTCCTCCCTACACCACCCCTGCCTGTACTCTAGACAGGATTTCTGCTTCCCTCATTCATTCACATTGTTAGGAGAGTTCTCAATTTAGTTATTTCTCTAACTGCACTCATCATTCTTTTTTTTAATTTAATATAAGTTATTTATTTTTTTTGATATCTTTATTTAAACACCTTGATTCCAAATATGATTGTAGTTGGGTTTCAGTCCTATAAAGAACACCCCCTTCACCAGTGCCACATTCCCATCACCAATGTCCCAGATCTTCCCCCTCACCACCCCACCCCTGCCTGCGCTCTAGACAGGCTTTCTACTTCCCTCATTTATTCACATTGTTAGGATAGTTCTCAATGTAGTTATTTCTCTAACTGCACTCATCAGTCTTCGTGGTGAGCTTCATGTCATGAGCTGGGCCTTCCAGCCCTCATCTCCTTTGTCTCTGAGATTATTGCAAGAATGTCTTTTATTTTTCTTAAAACCTATACAGGAGGGAGACTATTCTGCATCTATCTCTCTCCCTCTGACTTTTTTTCACTCAGCATAATAGATTTCATGTAGCCCATTGCTCTCTTGACAGATTTCTTGAGTTTTCTCCTAATGCAGAGCAGCAGTTTTAAGGGGCAGGGGATGCAGCAGTAAAACAAAACAAACCACTTTCCTCAAACAGCTTCTTCGTCCAAGCTGAGTGATAGCGACCATAATGACAAGACAACAACAATGATAAAAAGACTGTACAGCCAGGATGGGGCCAGGAGCAGTGGTGCAAGTGGTAGGGCGTTTGCCTTGCATGCACCAACCTAGGACAGACCATGGTTCAATTCCTTGCATCCCATATGGTCCCTCAAGCTGGGAGCGATTTCTGAGCGCATAGCCAGGAGTAATCCCTGAGTGTCACCAAATGTGGCCCAAAAAGAAAAAGAATATCATAGAGGCAGGAGTGACTGTACAATAGGTAGGGCACTTGCTTGTTTTGCAAGCCAATGACCTGGGTTCCATCTCTACCATATATTCCCCAGAGCTCTGTCAGAACTGATTCCTGAACACCTCAAGGTGTGGCCCCAAAAATCAAAACAGAATTATAGGAGCCAGAGCGACAGGATAGCAGGTAAGGTGATTGTTTTGCACAAGGTCCACTCAGGTTCGATCCTGTCAACACATCTGAGCCCTACCAGGAATGACCCCTGCCTGAGTGCAGAGCCAGGAGTAAGCCTGCTAGGAGTGAGCACTGCCGGGTGTTATCTCCCAAACAACGTAAATTTAAAATACTGTGTATGGGGACCGGAGACGTCGTGCAGGGCTAAACGCTTGGACGGGCCAACTCTGGTTTTGCATATAGTGCCCTGATCAAAGCCAAGAGTGATCCCTGAATATAGCTGGGTGTGGTTAAAAAAAGTATATTGATATGGTTGATGCTAGGATTTATGGTGTTCATTTATACCCAGTTGTGGGTCCCCTCCCAGCAACTATCCTCAAGTTCCACTTCCATCATTTCCCTCAAAAGCAATGTTGGGGGGCTAGCAATAGCACCGAGGTAGGGCATTTGCCTTGCATCTGACCAACCCAGGATGGATCCCAGTTTGATTCATGCTAGGAGTGATTTCTGAGTGTAAAGTCAGGAGTAACCGCTGAGCACTGCTGGGTATGACCCAACGCCCCTCCCCACAAAAAAGAAATGTTGGTTGGTTGAAACCATGGATGTGGAATTTCGCAAGCACACACGAAGGTCTACTTATAAATTACAATTGATGGGGCCAGAGAGACAGCATGGAGGTAAGACGTTTGCCTTGCATGCAGAAGGATGGTGGTTCGAATCCCAGCATCTCATATGGTCCCCCAAGCCTGCCAGGAACGATTTCTGAGTATAGAGCCAGGAGTAACCCTTGAGCGGTGATGGGTGTGACCCAAAAACCAAAAAAAAAAAATTACAGTTGAATCCACAGCAGCTCTTCACCCTTATCCCCTCTCTACACCTATTCAAGGCTTAGCAGTTTTATGGCAGGTGGGGACCAGGTGCTAGAGAAATACAAACCATCGCTCCTTGTTTAAGTAGCACCAAGGCAAGGAATCCCATATATCAATGACTTTTACCTGTTATCTAGAATGTCCAGCTCATAAAATAGGGATGAACTCCCTACCCCCAACTTGCATTGTCTCTTGGTAAAAGGAAAAGGAGGCAGAAGAATTTTTAAGATTGTTTGACCTCAACCATTTTGATTCTCCTCTTTGTGCACCATAGAATCAAGCCCTTTGTTGTTGTTTAAGTTTTGGGTTTAGGGTCACATTTAGTGGTGCTCAGGGATTACTCTTTGATCTGTTCTCAGAGATTATTCCTGGTAGGCATGCGGAACCATATGGGATGCAGGGATCAAACCAAGGTTGGCATGTCCAAGGCAAGCTCTATTTTCTCTGGCCCCAAAATCAAGCCCTTTCATTCTCCGCTTTGCTTTTTTTTTTTTTTCACCCTGTGGTACTCAGAGGTTACTCTTTTTATTTTATTTATTTACTTATTTATTTATTTATTTATTTATTTTGGTTTTTGGGTCACACCTGGCAGCGCTCAGGAGTTACTCCTGGTTCTATGCTCAGAAATCACTCCTGGCAGGTTCAGGAGACTATATGGGATGCGGGGATTTGAACCACCGACCTTCTGCATGCAAGGCAAAACGCCTTACCTCCATGCTATCTCTCCGGCCCCACTCTTTTTATTTTTAATAATTACTTTATTTAAGCATCATGGTTACAAAATGGTTCATGGTTGAGTTTCAGTCATACAATGTACACCACCCGGTACCAGTGCACCATAATTTCTGTTACCATAATCTCGTTTCCCTACCATCCTCCCCCTCCTCTGCTTCCCCCCTCCTCCCCCTCCCCCTCCCACTGCCTGCCTCTTGCCCTTTTGGCAGACATTTTACTTCTCTCTATCTCTCTTTCTCTCTCTCTTCCCTTTTCTTTCCTTTCTGACACTGTGGTTTGCACTATTGTTTTTGAAGGGGTACCATGCATATGCATATCATTCTATCTCCTTTTAACACCCCATTTTTGTCCAGAGAGATCAGTTCCAACTATCATTGTCACAGTAGTCCTTTCTCTACCTTTTCTGCGCTGTTCCATTATTTGTGGCACTCCTCTTTCCTTACATAAATTTCACAACCACCTTTGTTAGGTGGGTCATTCCTGCCTCACGTCACAGCTGCAGACATGCCTGGGAAAGGACAGTGAGCCTGCTGCACTTGGTAGCAGGAACAAGCACAGGTCTAGACCTTTCTAGAAGCTTTCTGGTCCCCATATCACAGCTCTGGATCCTGGGAAAAGACAAACTTCTTCCAAATTGTGGCCCCAGAATTCCCAAAAGCCCTTCATCCCTTACTGGCCTTTGCCTGCCTTCAGTTGCCAGAGACACCACTCATTTCTCCCCCCACTCTCTCAGCAGCCATTTAGTGTGGGAAAGAAGGAGATTCATTAAGGATTCCTCATTGAGGGTGAATTTGTCGCCAAACCCAGGATGTTTTGTGTAAACACCTTCTGGTTCAGAAATGCAGATGGGCCCTGGAAAGGAAAGGGGAGCATTTGCTAAGGAGACACAGGCTCCCCAGGCATCCCTTCAGGCTGGCCCCAAGAACTGGGTCTCCTCTGCCTTGAGGGCCAAAGAAGACTGACCAAGATGACTCCTGCCACCACCACTCCATCCCCTGCTGGATAGGTCTGAATGAAGTGGGGTTAAGGGCAGCTCCCATATCGCCTTTGAGCTTCAAATACAGTCCAAAAAGACCCCTGCATAATACTGGCAGTGGGTGGGGGTTAGGCAGGGATAACACCACAGAGTGTTATCATCCAGAATGTGAGTCAGTCTGACCTGTCAGGACTCTTATTTTAGAACCACTTATATTTCTAAATTCTCTATTTTGTAGATATGTACTAACTTCCCTTGTTCTGATATACAGACTGTGAACCAGAACAGACACAGTTCTGCTCAGAAAGCTTCTGATCTGCTGTGGGAAATGGACAAAAAACAAATCAAACAAACAAACAAAAAAACCAACCACATGATTATCATGCCAGGTGGTACTAAGTACTGTGGAGAACAAAAGAGTAGGCAACAATGTGAAGGAACAGTGAAGGGGCTAGGCATGATAGGTGGTTCTAGAGGACTTCTCAGAGGAAAAGGAGGTGATAGGGCAGTGGGAGTCATGTGGCTACCTGGAAGAAGGTGGCTCTGGGCAGAAGAAAGAGCAAATGTAAAGACTTGAGCAGAGGGCTCGGAGAGGTAGCACAGCGGCGTTTGCCTTGCAAGCAGCCGATCCAGGACCAAAGGTGGTTGGTTCGAATCCCGGTGTCCCATATGGTCCCCCGTGCCTGCCAGGAGCTATTTCTGAGCAGACAGCCAGGAGTAACCCCTGAGCAACGCCGGGTGTGACCCAAAAACCGAAAAAAAAAAAAAAAAGACTTGGGCAAATGGAAGAGCACAAGGAGGAGAAGGCAAAAAAGGAGGTGAGAAGGAGAAGGAGGTTTGGAACACAAAAGGTTCTGAAAGAAACTCAAGTTGCAGTGCCAGAGAGATAGTGGGTAGGGCTTTTGCCTTGCACGTGGCCAACCCGAGTTGTATCCTTGGCATTCCTGGTCCCCCAAGCATGTGAGGAGGGAGTTCTTTCTTTCTTTTTCTTTCTTTCTTTCTTTTTTTTTTTTTTTTTTTTTGGATTTTTGGTTTTTGGGTCACACCCGGCAGGGCTCAGGGGTTACTCCTGGCTCTTCATTCAGAAATTGCTTCTGGCAGGCTTGGGGACCATATGGGATGCCAGGATTTGAACCACCGTCCTTCTGCATGCAAGGCAAATGCCCTACATCCATGCTATCTCTCTGGCCCTCTTTTTTTCTTTTAGGAGGGATTTCTGAGTGCAAAGCCAGGGATAACTCCTAAGTGCCACTGAGTATGGCCCAAAAACAAAAAGAAAAGAAAAGAAACTCAAGTTGAACCATCCCCATGGGCTAGGCCCTCTCTGTAGGGCACTGCAGACCCTGCTGCCTGGGTCTATAGATTCCTTTGTCCACCCATAAGTACATGGAAAGGGGACATATTGGTCAGTAGACACCCAAAGGTGATAGTCTTGCCTCAGAGACCCTCTTCCAGTTTCTTTGGCTTTTCCTGGCTCTGTGTTCAAGAATCACTCTTGGCAGTGCACAAGGCATCTTCTCCGGTGTTGGAGATAGCATAGCTATGGACCTAGTCCTCAATTATCACTCTGTAGGAAACGACATATTTCCCTCTTATACTTGGTGTCATTTCTTCCTAGGAGTCGAATCCATCTCCTCTGGGCACCACTTCACCCCAGCTTCTAGCAGTGATCCTCAAATGATGGCCCGCGGGCCACATATTGTATTTGTATCTGTTTTATTTCTTCATTGCAAAATAAGATATAAGCAGTGTGCATAAGAATTCGTTCATAAGTTTTGTTTTCACTATAGTCATACCCTCCAATGGTCTGAGGGACAGTGAACTGGCCCCCTGTTTAAAAAGTTTGAGGACCCCTGGTCTAGAATCTCCCCTATATCTGTTACCTCCTCCTTCTCTCTCTTCTCTCTTCTCTCTCTCTCTCTCTCTCTCTCTCTCTCTCTCTCTCTCTCTCTCTCTCTCTCTCTCTCTCTCTCTCTCTCGCTGTCATAAGTTCCTGAAAGAAGGAATTTGTGTGTCTGGTCTGCAGCTAAATTCAGAGCCTTGCTCACTGCCTGGCCCAGAAGGTGTTCAGTGTTTGTGCTGCAGATAAAAAGCCCCAACTGGAAGGAAAGCTTGCTTTCTTCTTACTATTTTATTGATTTAGTTTGGGGACCACATTTGGTAGTACTCAAGGATTACTCATATTGCTGTGCTCACTAAAGGCAGAGCTCAAGGGAATATATAGGATTCTGAGAATAGAATGAACTCAGGTCAGTAGCATGTAAGGCAAGTACCTTACCTGCTGTTCTATCTCTGTGGCCCTGGAAGTAGAATTTTCTATCATTCTCCATGCCCATAGATGAGCATCGTGGTCTCTAGGGTCACTAACTTACCAGCTCAAAATAAACACAGCCTGCCCTGCCTCAGAGACACAGCCAAGACTGGTCCTTACTTGCTCTTTCACACTGGAGCATGCCCCTCATCTTTTATCACCTTGAGTACTGGCCCAAAGGGACTTGGATACTAAGGATTTAGTAAGTGGGGGGGGGGGGGGAAGTCCTGGAGCCAAGAGCAATGTGCCACTATTTTTTTGGAATTCCCTTTTTGTTGTTATTGATTTGTTTGATGATGAAGATGATGATGATTTTGAGCCACACTTGGTGCTCAGGGCTTACTCCTGGCTCTGTGCTCAGATGTCACTTCTATTGGGCTCAGGGCCCATATGGGATGCTGGGGCTAAATCTAGGTTGTCTGTGTGCAAAGTAAATGTCCTATCTTCAGTACTTTCATTCTAGCCCCTGGAATCCCGTGTGTGTGTGTGTGTGTGTGTGTGTGTGTGTGTGTGTGTGTGTGTGTGTGTGTGTGTTGGGCCACACCCAGACATGAAAGGGATTACTTCTGGCTCTGCACTCAGAAATCAGTCCTGGTAGGCTCAGGAGACCACATGAGATACTGGGGATAGAACTCAGGCTAGCTGTGTACAAGGCAAAGGCCTTACCTGCTGTGCTATTGCTCTGCCCCCTTTTAAAATCATTTTTCCAAGCTCCCAAATGTTCAGGGGGCAAGCCTGTACTTCTTTCTCCAGGTTAGATTGCTCTCTGGCTTCTGGAGCCATGGGTGGGGTCCAATTATCCCTCATTACATTAGGAGATTATTACATTAGGGCTATGCAAGCCTACTTTCCTGGACTGGGCTTGCCCTGGAAGTGAGTAACTTCCTCTGCAGTACTATATCCACTTGGGAGCTTGGGCAAGAGGCAGCTCAAAGAGAGAACATGCTTTGCATGTGGGTGCTCCCAAGTGCCAAGTACCATCTCTGCATTGAATGCTTCCCCGAGCATCACTGGAAGTGACGTCCAAGCACTTCTAGGTGTACCCCTCTCCCAAAAATGATTTACACTTGGAAGTTCCTTGGGTCAAGCTCCAGAGACACCACAGGACACCCCACAAGCCACACCTGTCTTCCTCTATGTTACCTCCCATTCACTTAAGATAATTCTCCAAGTGAGTATTTCTAGCTTACTAGCAAAACCAAAGTCCTCCTGGAGGCCTGCAAGACTCTCTCTTTCCCTCCCTCCTCTCTCCCCATTCCCTAATGTCCATGGAGACATTAGGGAGTCAGATGTCTCTGTGCCAAAACAAGTATTCCCACCACAACGCTTTGGCACTGGCTTTTCCCCTCTGCCTAAACTTCCTCTGGGTGCATGTGTGCCTCTCTAAATCACCTTCTATAAGTTTTTGCTTCAGTTCTGCCTTTTCTGTGAGACCTCCCCTGACCCCACCACACTCGCACATGCATGCATACAAACCACTCTATTTACATTCAGCACGTGCCCTTCCAGCAGCCACTTTTCCCTTCTCTTTCTCACGGGGCATTTGTGGTGTGCACATACAGACATGTATCCTTCATCTCCCTCTACTGGAAAAGAAGCTTCATGAAGGTTGAAAATGGGATCTCCTGGGCCCGGAGAGATAGCACAGCAGCGTTTGCCTTGCAAGCAGCTGATCTAGGACCAAAGGTGGTTGGTTCAAATCCTGGTGTCCCATATGGTCCCCCGTGCCTGCCAGGAGCTATTTCTGAGCAGACAGCCAGGAGTAATCCCTGAGCACCCGCTGGGTGTGGCCCAAAAACCAAAAAAGAAAAAAAAAAAGAAAATGGGATCTCATTTTTATATTAAATCTTCAGCAAAGAGAGGGGGAATGATTTCTTGTGCACATTACATTTAACTAGTCAAACACTAGCCCAGGATGTTAGAATGTGAGGTCCAGGGCAAGGACTGAAAGGGATTGCTGTGGAGGGTCTGTCTCTCAAAAGTGGCAGCGATGATCACAGGACAGATGTTCCCGATCCAGCGAGATGAATTGAGAGAGCATGTGTGTTAGTTTGGACTAACTTCCCCTTCTATCCCTTGCTTTTGCTCCTGTGTCTTGAAGCTTCCTTGGACCTCTGCCTCATCTTTCAACTTTTGCACTTCAGTCTGTGCATTTGCTTCTTCCTCCACTTAGCTCTCACAGTGCAGAAGCTTCCAGGAAGATGGCTTTACGGCTGAGAGCTGTGGTCTCATAATTACTGATATTTTCCAATGCTGAAAACAGTGCCTAGCCCATAGTACATGCCCAATATGAATTTTTGAAAAATTGAATGAAGGCCAAAGACATTTTTGTTTTAGCTCTTAGGGTTTTGTTTTGTTTTGGTGGTGCTGTTTGTTTTGGGGGCCACATTTCATGATGCTCAGGGTTTACTCCTGCCTATGCTCACGGATCACTCCTGGAGAGGGTTGGGGGATAATATGGGGTGCTAGAGATCAAACCCAGGTCATTTGTGTGCAAGACAACATCCTACCTTCTATACTAAGCTCTGACTACAAGAGTCAGATTTCCAACTGAGATAAAGTCTCTCTGAGACCAGACTTTTAAACATTTTATACTTAAGGTGGTGGAAGTAGCATATCATTCCAGACCTTGCCAACTAAACGAAGAGGACTGGAGTCTGTCTTCAAATCTATGCAAAGCAAGTAATGTGGCTGGTTGTGACTGGGTTCACTTTGTGAAAGCCCCTTTGACTATGAGGATAGGATGAGCCAAAAGCAGGATAAGTGTGACTCCATCCTTATATGTTGGGGTGTGAAGAGAGTGGGGTCAGGTTAAAAATGAGGGGGAGGGCCCAGAGAGATAGCACAGTGGAGTTTACCTTGCAAGCAGCTGATCCAGGACCAAAGGTGGTTGGTTCGAATCCTGGTGTCCCATATGGTCCCCCGTGCCTGCCAGGAGCTATTTCTGAGCAGACAGCCAGGAGTAACCCCTGAGCACCGCCAGATGTGCCCCCCCCAAAAAATATGAGGGGAATGGTGGTGGTCTGGCAAGGTAATAGGCCATGGCTGGTGGACTGAGAGCAATGAGAAGCCATCTCATTACCCCAGTTCTCCAGGCAGCTGGGCGGCTGCCCCCAGGCTATGGCCTCTGAGGGGTCCAGGCCAGGCCTCCCAAATGCTCACAACATGCCCCCTGTCCTACAGATGGTCTCTTAGCTCTCTTGGGTGGTCCCCAGCTCCTCCCTCCCCTTCCTCTGTGCCCTTGTGGGTTTGGCAGGTGGAGAGAATGCCTCCCCTCCCCAGAGCCAGAGAAGAATCACTTATATTCATGCAATTCTCCTGTTCTCTCATCTCATCCGCCTACATCCCTGGGCAATGCGGAAATATGACTCCCTTGTGGGAGACCAGGACATTGAAGCCCAGAAAGGGGATGAGACCTTCCTGAGGTTACGCCACCAGATGGGGACACCAGGTGGGGACCTGTCTCCGGACTCCCCAGGCCTTGATTTCATCAGGCAACAGATGGTCCCATGATTGGACTTGAAAAATCTTAAGTGACCTCAAAGATAGGACTGGCCCAGAATATTTCACGCCTCTCTGGGCTGGCCTTTTCTACCTCCTTGAACACTAAGTCCATTCATCATGAATGCCGCAAATAGATTCTTCTTAATGGAAACGAAAATGCTACAGAGATGACAGAAGTTCCTTTTAAACACCCTTTCCCCCAAGCCCAGTTCCCTCCAGAGTTCCCACTTGGGTGTGCCTTTGCAGAACTGAGATTTTCATGAAAACACATTGCCAGGACCCCGCAGCACAAACTGGGGGCGGTTGTGAATGCAGCAGGGCAGACAGGTGGAATGAAAAGGTCTTTGCCAGTGTTTCTCTGCAGCCTGTTTGCACCGGCTCATCTTGGGCACAATTTCATCTTCTCTGTTTTCTGCCAGCTGCCAAATTATTCATAGTGGCACCATCATTCATTTGTTTATCTAGTTCTTATAAATATATAAAATTTGTGTTTCTGGGGCTGGGAGTGATAGCACAGTGGTAGGGCGTTTACCTTGCATACTGCTGATACAGGACGAACCTCAATTCGACCCTCGGCGTCCCATATGATGCCCCAAGCCAGGGACTATTTCTGAGCGCATAGTCAGGAGTAACCCCTGAGCATCACCGGATGTGGCCCAAAAAAACAAAACAAAACAAAACAAATTTGTGTTTCTCTCTCATGCAATAAAGCACAGAGGGGGTGAATAATAGCCCCACCTCTCAGGTCTTAGAACATAATATAAATCTGCAAGAGCCCTCTCTTTCTTACATTTTGTTTTATGTTGCGGGGCACTCCCCAACTAGAAGCAACTTCCTATACCTGGCCTGATGATTGGGTGTCCTGGCCAGTGATGTGGTACTTGAGCCACCAGGCTACACCCTAGATGTTAGGAATAGGAGGTGGGACATGCAGTGATGGGGATGGAACTCAGAATCACTATTTATTTGCTTCCGTTTCACCCCCATTTAGAATACTCTTTCCTTTTCCTTCATTCCTACCTAATTCTGCCCTTGCTGAAGGCCGCCTCCACTGTTTTATATGTCTACTTAAACACATGCAGTCACTTGCAAAAAGCCTAGTAGTTGCTTTATGTGCTTCTGTATGTATTTCTTTTTTGTTTCTTTGGGTACCACATTTGATGGTGCTCAGGGATTACTACTGGCTCTGCGCTCAGGAATTACTCCTGTCGGTGCTTGGGGGACAATATGAAATGCGAGAGATTGAACTCAGGTCAGCCACATGCAAAGTAAATGCTATCCACTGTACTATTGCTCCAGCCCTCTTTTTTTTTTTTTTTGTTGTTGTTGTTGTTGTTTGTTTTTGGGCCACACCCGGCGATGCTCAGGGGTTACTCCTGGCTGTCTGCTCAGAAATAGCTCCTGGCAGGCATGGGGGACCATATGGGACACCGGGATTCGAACCAACCACCTTTGGTCCTGGATCGGCTGCTTGCAAGGCAAACACCGCTGTGCTATCTCTCCGGGCCCTGCTCCAGCCCTCTTACATATAAAGTTTTTAAGTTACAGGACCCAAAGGAAAATCCAAAGATCATAAATAATAGTTTGTGAATTTTCAAACCCTAAACACATTCAGGCAACCAGCACTCAAATCAAGCAGCACCCCTCAAATGTGTCTGGATACTGAGGAGAAATAGGTGGAAGTCATGGCAGATGAGGCTGAATAGTCTAGTGGGCAGAAGGAAGCTGGAAGAGAAATCAATTACTTCAATAAATGATTATTGGACAAACTCCACTAGCTAGGAACAGTGAGCATGGCAGAGAGGTCCTGGTTCCCACAGAGTAAACAACAGTCTGGGGGGGGGGATTGGGGCAATAGCATTAAATAGAGGAGGAATGTCATGTTTATTAAAAGCCCTTATGAAGGTTGTCTGTGTCCAGAAACTGTGCTGATCTCTTTCCAGACATTTTCTCATCTGATATCCTTCCCATCTTGTGAGGTATGGGTCTCACTGAGGAGTAAAATTCAAGCTTGGCTAAGTGGAGTAGTTGTCCCATTTACCAGCATTCTTGGGGACTATTATAGACTATTCTAAAGGGCCTCCTACCAACATCTCTCCTTAAGACTGGTGTGGAGGAAAAAGAAGGATCTAGTTCCAATTGAGGGCATCTATCAAATTATAAATACTCTAATCCTAGCCCATTCTACATATATTCATTACCTACAATGTCTGGTGTGGCCACTGAAGCATTGTTGAACTGGGCTAGAGGTAAGAGAACTGCCCATGATTTAGAGAAGTCAGTGAAGTAGAGCATGTTGTGTCCAATGCTATGAAGTCATGAAATGAAACAATATTTTCTGTGTGCCAGAGAGAGTGATTCCCAAAAATAACTTAAGCGATAAAAGGTTCACTTGTTTTAAAATGGCTGAATAAGGGCCAGAACGATAATGCAGTGGTAAGATGCTTGCCTTGCAAACAGTCAGCATGAGTTTTATTCCTGATACTCCATATGGTCCCTAAGTCCTGATTTTTAAGGAATGATCCCTGAGTGCTGATCCAGAGTACTTCCATATGTGACCTCCCAAACCACACATATAATAATAAATAAATGAAAATGACTGCATAGAGGCTAATGGGTTGGGAGAGAAAGAGAGAAGAAATACTCATCATTTTTTGTGCTCAGTATTCAGAGATTGCTCCTAGCTCTGTACTGAGGGATCACTCCTGGTAGTCCCCCATCCTTGGGGGACCATATGGGATGCAAGGGATTTAAACCTGGTTGGTCAGTCGTATGTAAGGCAAACTCCTTACCCACTGTACTATCACTCCAGCCCCAAATATCTAATCTTTTTTCTTTGGGGAATGGTCTGAGGATCATCATGGGGGATAAGGTAGGAGAAGTCCAAACGTTCCCTTTGCACCTCTGGGTTTTGAAGCCATGAATATAGTGATGCTTTAATAAATAAACACATGTTTGTTTAGGATGCTGGTGGAGTTTCCCAGGTGGCTTATGCAAGGTGGGAAGGAGCAAAGCAGCTACTTCAAGAAGGGAATCTGTCATTATTTTCTATCCACCTCCACCACTCAGGGAAGTAGCTGTGAGAATCTAGGACTGTGGGCCTTGCTCTGGCAAGGAAAACAATGTCAGTACTAGATCTTACCTGGAACTTTGGAGTCCATCACCTTCCCTCACAGAAAAGAATTTCAAGGAGAGATGAGAAGTAAAATAAAAACAAGTTTTATTGGAAAGTACCAAGGAAAAGGAGGGAGAGGATGAGAGAGAGAGAGAGAGAGAGAGAGAGAGAGAGAGAGAGAGAGAGAAATGCACTCAAGAGAGAGCATGGGTACACAGTCCAGCATGAAAGTAGGGAAGTTCACATTTCAAATAGGAAATGCAGGTAACATATGCTCAGGCACCATGTTCCTAGGAAGAACATATGTTCTTTGTTCTAAGTTGACTTTTTTGGGAAGGGGTTGGATCACACCCAGCAACGCTCAGGGTTTACTCCTGACTTTGTGCTCAGAAATTGTTCACTGGATAGCACCTTCAATTATAACCTGGATATCCCTGCTGCTCCCCAAATGATGGGGGACAAAGTCCAAAGAAATAACTACCAAAAATGTCCCCTTTGGCTAAGAAGGGGAGGGAATATGAGACTGCAGAAAGTCCATGAAGGAGACTGTGCAGCTTTTTAACAAGGAGAGGGGTGGCTTGGGCTGCCTACTGTAATGGGGAACAGAGATCTCTCCTTGGGTGGAAAGGAGAAGCTGTAGGAAGAAGGTCTGCAGAGGTCTTTCACTTCTCTGGGACTTTTCCAGACCAGGTTCCCTTTCCAAGTAGTACTTGGTCATTAGTGAGCAAATACTGGCTAATTATACTCCAGTGCCTTCTTTTCTTTTATTAGAATACTTCAGTTTCTCCTGAGTTCCTGAGTCTGAATAGAGCTCAATGCTTGTAGGCTCAGTATGGAAACTCCTCCCATCTCCAAGTCTCCGCCAGTCTCACTCCTGTCTGCTCAGCCCAGGACAGATGGGTGGGCAGCAGGAAGCTGTTAGGCCTCTAAGTCCCAGGGCTCCAGGGTAGGGAACAGATCTGTGAGTTCACAACCTCTAGCTGCCTTCCTGATTAAAAGCCCCAAATGTCATGGCCCTAAGGCATATGGGTTGAGGGGTGCCAAGAGAGAACCAGGATAAGGGTAAGTTCTTTTGTGTCCTCACTGTCTGCATGGGGATTGATGGGGGCTCTTAGAGCTAGGGCTGCTATGAGAGTGGGGCCTCAGACAGCGACTAACCCACTGACCTATTTATTTGGCCTGAAAAATATTTGAGAAAAAAAGATGGATGGAATGTTTATAAGTCAAAAGTATTTATTGTGGGGCCGGTGAGGTGGCGCTAGAGGTAAGGTCTCTGCCTTGCGAGCGCTAGCCTAGCAAAGAAGGACCGGGGTTCGATCCCCCGGCGTCCCATATGGTCCCCCCAAGCCAGGGGCAATTTCTGAGTGCTTAGCCAGGAGTAACCCCTGAGCATCAAACGGGTGTGGCCCCCCCCCAAAAAAAGAATATTTATTGTACAGCAAAATCCAATCTTCTTACATCTCTTGAATAATTAGAAACTCATCACATGGACTCTACCTTGCCATGTAGCAACAACCACCAGTTACTGAGCAATATTCTTCTTTTATTTTATTAACAGGTGAACACATTTACATGATTCTATCTAAATTTTAAATTTTAATCAAGTCTCACATACTTGTTCCCCTATTGCCTAAGGCCCCCCTCTAGTAATCTTCTCCTGGCTTTCTTATGTAAAATTCTAAAGTTTCTTTATACCTAAATAATTTAAATATAAATTATTATTATTCCCTTTTTACCCAGATTTGCCCCTGCTCTGTCCATGGCTTTTTTTGATGGGGGACTCTTGGTGTTAAGAGACAAAGAGCTTATCACCTCATTCACTGCCACATGCACAGATAAGATTGTGAACAGGTAGCCCATGATTGATTTAGCTAGTCCTGACAGAAGGACAAGGGACTTTGGGGATGTTTCTAGTATTTGCTGTTACAAATAGTATTGTGTTCATTTTTGTATGCAGTTTGCACAAATACTAAAGGAAAATAAGGAAATAGACTAAGCTGAGGCTATAGTAGGCTCTCATTCAGACAAAAAGATGCAATGAGGCTATTCCTGAGTGATTTCCAACATTGGATGAAAGAAAGATTCTCAGACTTACTGCTACCACTTGCTGGATATGGGACTTTTCAATGGTTCCCAGCGCTCTATCTGTAAGATGAGAGAGGAGCACTGGAACTGGGTGAGAATCCCAAAGGGCCTATCCAGTCCTCACCAGCTATGGTCTCTCTTTTCTCTACACCAGCCAGCCTGAACCTTTTCCTACCTTTTCACTGAGCCTGGCCCAGTCCCATTGCAAAGCCTTTGCCCACACTGTTGTCCTACAAAAACACCATTGTGATGCTCCTGAATTGCTCCCAGACTCTCTCATTGATCTCTAATCTCAGGCCTGTGGAACACAGAGTTCAAACTCCCTCAGTGTAGTCCACCTATAATACTACTGATGGGTAGTAGCCCTCACTTCAACCCCCTCAGATCCTTCTTCTGTCAACTCCCTCCCTCCTGAAATAGAATTCTTAAATACAAACTTGATACTTCACTGCTTGACCTTGGGTGTCCTTGTCCTACAATGGCTGCTTAGAGGGAAATATGTAGTCCTATCAGTATATTTCTTAGCTCAACTCCTGACTTGGTCATTCCACTGACCTTATCTAATCCATTACCTTATTTATGAAATGGAACAATAGCAGGGTCTATTTCATAGAGCTGATCATTCATTAATTTACTCTATTTGTTTTGGGGCCACACCTGGCAGTGCTTAAAGGTTGCTCCTGGTACTAAACTTAGAATTCACTTTTAGGAGACTGGGGGGACCATATGGGGTGCTGGGAATTATCAATCATATGCAAGGCAAGCACCTTACCTGCTGTACTATCTTCCCAGGCCCTTATTCATTCTTTTTTTGGGGGAGGCACACCCAGTGATGTTCAGGGGTTATTCCTGGCTATGCTCTCCGAAATCACTTCTGACTTGGGGGACCATATGGGACACTGAGGGATCGAACCACATGCAACAAAAACACCCTACCGATGTGCCACCACTCCAGCCCCCCTCATTCTTTCTTATATTTAGTGATTTCCTAGACTACACAGAGTGCCAGGTAGAGGACTACTCATTGAGTGATTTACTGATAAAGAACACAGATGAATGTGCCATTTTTCAAGAAGCTCACAGGCAATCCCAAAAGGCAAACCTAAGACCCTAAATTGTGTAGGTCAGAAGTAGGATAGTGGGTAGGGCACTTGCCTTGCATGTGGCCAAACCAGGTTCTATTCTTTATTTTTTCCCTTGACTACATTTCTTCATTTTTTTTTTGTTTTGTTTTTTTGTTTTGTTTTCTGGGCCACACCCGGCGGTGCTCAGGGGTTACTCCTGGCTGTCTGCTCAGAAATAGCTCCTGGCAGGCACAGGGGACCATATGGGATGCCAGAATTCGAACCAACCACCTTTGGTCCTGGATCGGCTGCTTGCAAGGCAAACACCGCTGTGCTATCTCTCCAGGCCCACATTTCTTAATTTTTATGCATATAATCATATAACTCAGAAAAACATTTCTAATTACATAGATTGCTTAATTTTCTAAGTGCTTGAGTTTCCCTTCTCCCATTTGCTTTTGTTTTTTTGTTTGTTTACTTTCACTGTGTTTTTATTCTTTTCCTTTTCTATGATTTTTTGGGGCACACACAACAGTGCTAAAGGCTTACTCCTTGCTCTGTGCTCTAGGATCACTCCTGAAAGGACACAGGAGACCATGTGTGATGCTGGGGACCGAGTTCTGTTCTTATTCTGACACCCCATATGTTTTCCTGAGCCTGCCAGGAATGATTACTGAACATAGAGCTAAGAATAATCCTTGAGCACATATCCAGGAGTGATTTCTAAGCACAGACCCAGGACTAAGCCCTAAGCACTGCTAGGTGTGGCCTGAAAACAAAACAATAAAACAAAGAGTAGAAGAAGCTAAATAGCCAATGTATTCATGTTCAGAAGGGGAAAGACTTGGGCCAGAGAAATGGTACAAGGGATAAGGCACTTACCCTACATGTAGTCAATCCTGGTTGCACAATATATGGGTCCCCTGAGCAACATATAAAGAAGAAAAGGAGGGGCTGGAGAGATAGCACAGCGGTAGAGGGTTTGCCTTGCATGCAGCTGATCCAGGACAGATGGTGGTTCGAATCTTGGCATCCTGCATGGTCCCTCGTGCTTGCCAGGAGCAATTTCTGAGCACAGAGTCAGAAGTAACCCCTGAGTGCAGCCATGTGTGACCCAAAAAAACCAAATAAATACTTAAATAAAGAAGAAAAGAAGTAGGAGAAGGGAAAGAAAAAGAAGAGGAGGAAGAAGAAAGAAGGAGTTGGAGGAGACAACTAAAATGCCACGGTAGTCCATAATGTGGACATTGCCCCCCATTAGAAATTAACCCCCATCGCTCTCCTCTTTCACTCCTTCTCTTAGAAACTATCAAGCCTTTCAAGCCAGAAAATGTGTTTGAATTTGACTCTTACTCTAGAACTATTAGAAAGGAAAGCCTTGATACAACCAATCTGAGCAGAAAGGGCGGGGGAGGAATGCAATCCATAGGGTTTTCTTTCCTCCCTGGCTATTGTAATATTATGATCCCTCTACTTTTCCTTTATTTTTCTTTGTTTGGGAAGATGGGGTGGTCATACTCAGAGGTGCTCAGGGCTCATTCCTGGTGATTCTCTGGGCACTATATGTGATGCCAGGGATGGAGCCCAGGTCAGCTGTGTTCTCTCTCAGTTCCTGATTCTGGTCTCTCCATTTCAGGCAGCTACCCTATGATCACATCTCTTCTCCTGCTCTGGGTCTCCTTCCCCCACCCCAAGACATTGACTCCCCTGCTCAAATTCTGTCACCACTATAGACTTGATCCCTAAATTAAGCCCATCTCTTGGCACTTAGGATCCTCCTCCTTCAGAACTCTCAGAAACCCATCTTTCCTTAGCTTCCTACCTCAAGGGGGTCTTTCATCTAATTTTCTTGGGGGGAAAAGCAAAACACCTTTCGATCTCAAGCACTTGCTCTTCTAGTCAGTCGCCCGCTGTTTCCTCTCATCACTTCCCCAGCTATCCTGACCCTCCTTTCAGGCTGTGTGGCTGGAGAAAGGCCCCAAAGACCGTCCCAGAGAGGGGACACTGCGGGGTGTGTGGGGCTGACAGGGCCACAAGCAGCGCTGCCCTTCTCTGGGCTTCAGACAGTGAGGAAAAGGACCTTTGTGAATCAAAGAAAGGGATGAAGCAGAGCCGGAGAGATAACATGGAGGTGGGGCGTTTGCCTTGCATGCAGAATGACGGTGGTTCGAATCCCATATGGCATCCCATAGGGTCCCCCCTAGAGCCTGCCAGGAGCGATTTCTGAGCGTAGAGCCAGGAGGAACCCCTGAGTGCCGCCAGTTGTGATTCCAAAACATAGATAAATGAAAGAATGAGGGGCTGGAGAGATAGCATGAAGGTCGAGCGTTTGCCTTGCATGCAGAAGGGCTGTGATTCGAATCCCATATGGCATCCCCTAGAGTCTCCCCTAGAGCCTGCCAGGAGGGATTTCTGAACGTAGAGCCAGGAGGAACCTTGAGTGACCCCAAGACAAAAACAAAAACAGAAAGGAACGAAGCGGGCGCTCCAACTCGGGGAGTAAGGGGTGAGCGGGCCGTGGGCCCAAGTGCGCCCGACTTCTCCCAATCCGGGGTCACTCCTCCCGTCCGCACCCGTCAAGCTCACCACTCCCGGACCACGGGGTGGGGTGGGTGGGGTGGAGGGAAAAGAGAGGCGATGCGGGGAGAGATCGGGGAATGGGTGTGAGCTGGGGCGCTGCCGGGGCAGCGCGGGGAGGGATCCGCGGGCCCGCGGAGGAGGAAGCGGCGGAGGAGGCGGAGAGGGCGGCGAGGGAAGGCGGGCGCCACCCGCGCGGCCCTCCCCACGCCGCGCCCACCCCGCCGCCGCCCGGAAGTCGCGCCCCGCCTCCAGCTCCGCCAACATGGCCGCGAAGTCGGATGGCGAGGTGGCCGCGGCCGGCTCGGGGCCGGAGGGGGCGGCGGCGGCGGCCGGGGGCGCCCCGGAGGCGGCGGCGGGCGCGGGGGGCGCGGCGGGGGCGCCCGGGCCGCGCTACGAGCTGCGCGACTGCTGCTGGGTGCTGTGCGCGCTGCTCGTGTTCTTCTCCGACGGCGCCACCGACCTGTGGCTGGCGGCCTCCTACTACCTGCAGGGCCAGCGCACCTACTTCGGCCTCACGCTGCTCTTCGTGCTGCTGCCCTCGCTCGTCGTGCAGCTGCTCAGCTTCCGCTGGGTCGTCTACGACTACGCCCGGCCCGCCCCGGCCCCGGCAGCGGCCCCCGCCGTCAGCACCAAGGACAGCGCCCTCGGCCCGCGCGCCGCCTTCAGCACCAAGGACAGCGGCCCCGGCCCCGGCCCGCGCGCCTTCGCCCGGCCCGACCCCGACCCCGACCCCAGGCCCGCCGCGCCCGCAGCTTCCTCCTCGGCCCGCACTCTCCGCCGCCGCTGCTGCCGCCTCTGCGTCTGGCTGCTGCACACCCTCGTCCACCTCCTGCAGCTCGGCCAGGTCTGGAGGTAGGACGAGAGCCGTGCCCGGGCTGGGCCGGGGAAGGAGGGAAAGAGGGACGGAGGAATGGAGGGAGGGTGGGAGGGAGCGGCGTCCCAGAGGGTCGGGTCGGGTAGGGTCGGGTCGGGTAGGGTAGGGTGGTGCGCGGCGGCTGCCTCATGCCCCTACTCTCTCTGCTCTCTGGAGACTTGCTCTCTGGGGGGGGGGGAATCTCACGACACCCGGCCCCGGCCCCACCCTACTAAGGGCATCGCCAGTGAGATCGACCTCTGCCCCTCCGACTCTGCCCACCTGCCTATGAGGTGGGCACCCTATGGTGAGCACCCTATGGATGCGGTCTGACCATTGAAGGAGAAGAGAATGGGTGAGAACCTAGGGTGTGTGTGTGTGTGTGTGTGTGTGTGTGTGTGTGTGTAGGGGAGTTAGGGGTTGATGGGTGTGAGTGTGAACTTTGGATCAGGTATCCTCAGAAAGTGATCCTAAGTGTGTGTGTGTGTGTGTGTGTGTGTGTGTGTGTGTGTGTGTGTGTGTGTGTGTGTGTGTAGGGGAGTTAGGGGTTGAAGGGTGAGTGTAAACTTTGGAGCAGGGATCCCCACACTCCTACTCAGTCTTCCTCTCTCCATCCCTGGTTCCCTTCTCTCTACCCAAGTGCCTAGCTGGGCTTATCAAAGAGCTCAGAAGCCCTTCTCGGTTCTCAAAGAGTTCCCAGTTTTGGAACTGCATTTTGTTCTCCACTTTCCCAGAGAAACTGAATCTGAAGCAGCTGAATGAAAAATATCTAGCTCAAACTTTTTGGGCTTCAGGGAACATGTGAGGAGGCAAACTGGGAGGTTCTCTGGCTCCTTTTGTGTTGCCTGCTACCAGGACAGTAGGACACTTGAATGTGGGACTAGAGGGCTGCTAGATCTCATTTAACCCCGGGAGAGACAAAACTGAGGTAATAAAATGCATACCCGGACCTTTCCCTCTGCCAGGGCTGAGGTGCCTGTGAGTGAATTGAGTTCATTGGATAGAGGGAAGAGGAATGCTAAACCTAGGGTCCCCTCACCCCCAATCAGAATTGCTCTGGTAGTTTGGGCTCTCACTTCACAGACAAAACGAACTCTCCTATGATGTGCTCCTCAATCTCTTCCTCAGCCCTAAGCCTCTCTCTCTTTTTTTTTTTGCCTGGGACATGAGAGAAGCCTGTTCAGCACGTCTCACAGTCTACCACCACATTTGCCTTTCATCTTGGGATGGTTGACTGAGAGAAAGGTCTCCGAGAAGGCTCCAGAGACTAACACATAATTTTTTTAAGGAACGCAATAGAGTATGGTGATTATTACAGACTTGGGGAAAACACAGAAAAAAGTCTAAGTCACTCTTGAGATGAAAAGGGTGATTATTGCTGTTGTTATATTTATTTTGCTACTTGTTAACACATTCTGCCTAACTCAGAAGATTCACTTCTGGGCTGAGGATTGGAAATGGGACTCCCAGGGTTTGTCCCAGCTGCTCACTTGCTGTGTCACCCTTGATAAGTTGCCAAATCTCCTTCTGCCTTAGTTTCCCCTCTAGGCCTGCCAAGATGATGTGTATGTTCCACTTAGCTTGCCTTAGGGGAGAAAAAGGGGGCGGAGCGCGATGCAAACAGGGTGGTGTTATTATTATTAACTTGACACATAAAAAATATTCGTGTCTACATCCAGGAATTAATCTGCATTTATCATTCTGTGCCCAAGTGGACAGATGGTGAAGATATTTTTAGATCCTGAAATGGTAACTTCCTATTCTTGGTAGCCAAAGCTTCATCCCCCTTTGCCTGAAGTGGGCCAGCTGCCCCCCTCGACTCTCAGCTACCTCAATGTCTCTTCTACCCCTTGTTCAAAATCCGTTTACAATAAATGAAGACTTTTCTAGAATATAGGCTAAATTTCCTTAAGCAGGAAAAAAAATAATAGAACTAATGGCCCACGGTCTCAGGAGAGTGGTTTAGGGTCCATTGGGTTCCCACTTGCTTAGCTAAAGAGATAACTTCTTATTCATTCTCTTTGTCAAGTGAAGAAAGAGTGGAAGAGGAGCTGATGTTGCAGGAATGACAAACTGATTGAGCATATTCTGTTTTGTTAACTTTTATAGTATTTTTTCAAAAAACAGAGTTTTAATGTCTTTTTCAAAAAGCCTGAAACTAGTAGTATCAGGCTGTAACAGCTTAGAGAGGACAGAGATGCACATTCTAGCTTGTTCAATTCCACTTTATCCATCATATCTGAATCATTTCACTTAGACAAGGCTGTGGGAGTCCTTCCTGACAGCCCTGGGACAATTATTTTATTAAACACTCACTTTGTGATCTACTAATTAGTTGCCATTTTACCAGTATGATGTCCTGCGTCCCCTTCTAAGAACTCGACAATGTGGCTAGTATTATCATTCCTGCCTGACAGATAAAGACACACAGCTCAGAGGAGGGACATCCTTGCCCAAGGTCACACCACACAGTTTGGGACTAGATGGACTAGGACCCAAGATTCTACCTTCAGAGCTCAGATTCATTTATCTGTCCTGTAGTTCTGCCACTGAAGTGTCCTCCATGCTCAAAGAATTATGAGTCTGAGATCCCAAGATTCCAGGATGATAGAAAGTCAGGGCTTCTGCTGTCCTGAGATAAGAATGAAAAAATAGAGAGGAGGGAGCTTGACTGTGTGGGTAAAGATGGGGAGATGGTGTGGATTGTGGGGAAGTGCTGGACTGAGAGGGTGGCAATCAGGAGGCCTCCACTGACCACCAGTTTTGTGACTAGCTTATTAAGTGACCTTGAATGACACTCTTCCTATGTCTAGACCTCAATTTCCCTGCATGTGAAATGAAAAAAATTAACTTTGATGACTTTAAGCAGCTGTTCTTCTTTGGAATTGTGACTTCAGGCTTAATTATCAGTCTCAGGGGCCCCTATCCCAAAAGTTTGATCAGATTTGAAGATGTCTGAGCATCTGGCTAAAGAGAAGAAGATTCAGAGGAGGTATAGCATTTGGGGCTGGCATTCCTAGAAGTCAAGCAATGTTAGTACAACATGTTTGTGTACTATGTAAGATGTTCCTACAGTGAAGAGGTTTGCAGAGTGGCAGGACTTGCTGCAGATGTGTTGAATGGTGATATCCAGGGCAATGTGTCTGAGAGATGCTTTTAAGTGCTTTAAGGCTAAAACTGGGAAACTGGCCAGTCACTTCCTGATCCCAAATCTTCAGTTCTAAGTAAAATCACTTGAATCTTAAATTGATCTTTTTCTCTCCCTGGCTCCCCCTAAACCTAAAAGAATCTTTTCAATTCCTTGTATAATACTAAACAAAAGCTTACATACTTTATGGAATCATGTCAGAGGGCTGAAGAGATAGTAAGAGATAGTATAGTGGGTGGTGTGCTTGCTTTGCACATGGTACATGAGTATAGAATAAGAGGACATTAAGAGACCAGTTTCCAAGAGTAAGGGTACCATCTGTCAACCTCTAGTAGATGGTGCCTTGAGACCTAGTATTGTCAAGTCCTGATTTCACAAATATCCCCATTTTAAGCTACTAATAAAGATTGTTGTTGTTGTTGCTTTGGGGTCCACACCTGGTGACCATCTGAGGAGTCAAGATTAGAACCAAGTTTCTGTCCATAGCCACTTTCTAGGCAAGTGTCTTAACCTTTGTACTACCACTCATAGTCTCTTAATTTTTTTTTTTAATAACGTAAACCAAAAAGGAAAAAATGTCAAATAGTGTCAACCTGAGAAAATTGATTTGAGGGTCTGTTCTTGTAAACCTCTGGACTAATAATCTTCACAGTGATAAGGTCATTTTACACACATGTGATCTTATTCTGTTCCCAGATGACCTGATAAAGAGCTGGTGCTGTAATTATTGTAAACACAAAAACGAGGCTCTGAGGATGGAGTGGAGGGGAAGACCCCATGTGAGGTGCTCCAGGCACATGATCTCATTTTACCCTGAACCCTTCTCCTTTAGGGCAACTGATAAACTCAGAAGCATCAGACTAGAAAGTAAGATTGAGAGGCTCAAAATCATTCGTTGAGGAAGTAGAGAAGAGAGGCAAGCCAGCTTTGTCCAGTGCCTGTATCTAAGCTCCATCTCTAGTAGCCTGGCTACAATGATAGATCCCAGAGCCCTGCAGAGATATCCTGGTTAGATTCCTCTTGAGAAGAGCACAGATATCCTTTGACTTGAAGCTGGGTTGATACCCACTTGTGTTTTTTAATCTCTTCCCCTAACAGCCCAACTCTCTGAGCTGTTAAACCACTCAGGACTGTTAAGCCAATTAAAGTTCCTAACCCTGTCTCCTCTGACCCTATGGGCAGCAGAGCAGTGAGTCATGAAGCCTGAATCTCCTAATCCTGAACTCTCTGGGTCCTGGCTTTACACAGAGAAGCATGGTTTGCTAAACCAATTAGTGGAAGCTGATTTAGCCTGGGATTCTTTCTAGACTGTCAGGATTTGGGGGCTCCAAAACAGGGAGGGAGGAAGGCAGATTTGAGGCAGTCTTTTCAATATCCCCTATATCTAGCCTCCACAACTGTTCTGTCTTTTCATAACCCCTAAATTCAGGAGCAATTCTTAAATGAATTACTGAGTGACTCATGTGAAGTTGGGCTCTCAATTTTCCCTCTGAAAAGTTGTAGTTTTGGCATCATGGTTAAGATACACATTCTGGGGCCGGGCGGTGGCGCTAAAGGTAAGGTGCCTGCCTTGCCTGCGCTAGCCTTGGACGGACCGCGGTTCGATCCCCCGGTGTCCCATATGGTCTCCCAAGCCAGGAGCAACTTCTGAGCACATAGCCAGGAGTAACCCCTGAGCGTTACTGGGTGTGGCCCAAAAACAAAACAAACAAACAAACAAAAAAAACAAACAAAAAAAAAGATACACATTCTGATTTTTGTTTTGTTTAGTTCTGGGGCTACCTTGGTGGTGCCCAGGGCTTACTCCTGGCTGCTCTATGCCCAGGAATCACTTCTGGCAGGGCTGAAAGGATGGGGTGCTGGGGATGGAATCTACATAGGTCACATACAAGACAAGTGCTCTGCCCACTGTATTTCTCTCCAGCTCCAAGACACATTCTATATCCAAATGCCATCAAGTCAAAGCATGACCTTACCACCTCCTATATGTGATCTTGGTAATTCAACTAAGCTCTAGATCTAAGCTGTGTCCCTTGCAAACTTGGGATCACTTGTGCTTAATTGGAAGTTCAGTGAGACCAGATTTAGCCAAAGACCTAGTCCATTGTGAACTAACCTTGCCAAACTGTTGGCAGTGATTAGAGGCATAAGTCTGGATATTATTTCCCTGTGGAAGATTGGTTCAGTGAGCAGGTGGCTAGGGAGGGGGGAGAAGGGCAAAAAGGTCTCAGAGGCCTCTATAGCTTCAGGAATAGAGGCAGCTGGGCGGTCAATCTAAGTCATCCACTCTGCAGATCTAGGGAGTACCTGTGGGACCCCAGGAGTGGCTCAAAGTGCAGAGAATGGAGTAATGTCCAGGGTAAAGTCTCTGGTGGCACCGCAGTCTCCTGGGAGAAAGCAGTAAAACATAATGATACATACATACAATATGCCAGAGAGTGAATCTGATGGCAAGTGCCATGGAAAAGGCAACACCGGGCAGCTATTGGTGGATTCTGGGTGCCAGGAGGAGGGGGAGCTCTTTGAGATGCAGCAGTCAGTACTGGTCTCTAAAAGAGAGGTCCTGTAGGTCTTGAGAATGGTAGGCACAGATCAAAGGAAGATAAGCAAGTGACAGAAACTGAGCGAGGGTGAGGCATAACAGAGGTTGGTGACGAGTTGGCTAGGAAGTGATATTCTTGGCATTGTGGTTAAGACACACACTCTGATTTTTGTTTTGTTTTGTTCTGGGGCTACATTGGGGGCTTACTTCTAGCTCTGTGCCCAGGAATTACTCTTTAATCAATCCACACAGAGGCTATTGATAGGCCAGTGCAAAAACATGGGCTTTCACTCGCAGGAAGTGGAGGAACCCCTGGAATTCTAGCAAAGAAGGAGCAGGATTTGGCATATATTTTGCCATGTGGATTCTGGTTATTTGGTGGGCCACCAGCTAGAGGTAGTTGTGTGGGTTTGCAGGTCCATGAAGAGACTGACATTGGGGTTGAAGTTGATCTCAAGTCAGAGGCAACAAGAGCTACTTTCCTACTCTGGTCTCTTTCCTCACTAGGGCCAGAGTGTTCATGGTTAAGAACTCACATACTTAGAATTAGCCATATCCGGTATCTGCCACTAGGTCTGATTTAGGGCACAGGGGTAACTGGTCTCTGCTTCATGTTTTCATTTGCAAAATGGACATTTTTAATATTAATACCTATCTCATGTGGCCGGGGGAGTTGTAAATTAAACAGGGTTTAAAAAGTGTTTAGTGAAGTGCCTGGAACACAGGAAGAAAACACTGAGCACTTCTATTACTACTTAGAGTCCATTACTCATTAGTCATTACTATTTGGATCCTAATTTTTAGACTATAGTTTTCAAGAGTGTTTCATGGTTCTCTCACCACCACTTCAACCTGCAGACATTGGAGTCTCTCTGTTTCCTTGTATGAGCCACATGTCCAAGATCTGGTTTGGGCAGTTTCATAGCAGAAACATGTTTACCACCCAAGAGCTCAGTGGCTTGGTTTTGTCCTACTCTGAGGCTGAAGGTTGTTCCAGGCCAGCCTCACCAGCCACCCCTGGGAGACCCCCTCCAGGATGCTGTGTACCCCGCCCCCAATGACTGCCCTCCTCTTCCAGCCCATCAGGCAACAACAGGCCATTAGGGCTGCTCCTAACAGACAAAGTGGCGGCAGTTGGGCCCAGAGTCTCCCGCCCCCATTTGATCTATAAAGACCACACAGGAGAAACCCTGGAGGGAGGAGGGAGAGCTGCCAGGAAATGGCTTTGAACCCCAGCAGCTGGGCCCCAGGTCCCCAGAGAGAGGAAGGAGGCTGGGTCAGGAGTTCCTCTGGCCTCTCTTTTCACCACCCTGTCTTTGTTAGAGCTTTGAAATTCCTCCTTGGGAAAGCCACCAGCCTCTGACTCTTCTCTCTGCCCTTCTTCCCAAACATTGCCTCCATCTGCAGCCAAGATATTCTGAAGCCGAGAACCCAGCTCTGCCCCTGCCTCTCTCTGCTCTCACCGACCTCTAGCTTTTTTCCTTACTATATCACCCCACCAGCTGCATATTCCTTTCCTTCAACACTGCCCTTCCCCGGCACCTCCTGGTACAATCTACTTTTTCTTCCAAGTCAGGTTCAAATGCCTCCTCTACTAAGAAGCCTTCACTGATACAACCCAACAAAGCATGCCCCACCCCACCGCCTACTTACCCCTGGAATCCACTCTCCCCAATACACACACAATCAGGTAGAAGGTTTGTTTTTTATCTAAATGGAAATTGCATTTGTTAAAAGAGCTCTAGGTCTTTGTTGAAGCTACAACAAGTACAGAAAAGGTAAAGGGGAGAATCTAGAATGCAGAAATCCCCTCAAGCCCTGGGCTAGAGAGGTGAGGGTGAAAGGGCATTTCTCTTTAAGAGGATAGTTCTGTATGTTGGAAGTTTTTAGTTTTGATTTAGTTTGCTCTCTGGGGAGGAAGGGGTGGGATTGGACCACAGCCAACATTGCTGAAGGTTTGTTCCTATTTCTCTACTGTGGTTGGAAACTAGGAATAAACCCAGAATTGACTGTAACCTTTGGACTATCTTTGGTTCTTTACTATAGTTTCTTGTCGTTTGGGGGTCATACCTATAGAGCACCTATAGTGCTCGGGACTTACTCCTTGCTTTGTGCTCAGAGATCTCTCCTGATGCTGTTTGGGGGCCTATATGTGGTGCCAGAGATCAAACCGGCTTGGCTACATGCAAGGCAAGTACCTTATCTGGTGTACTATTTTCTCAGCCCCTTTATTCTGACCTTTAATTAAATAAGAAGTACTGAATATTACTAAAAATAGTTACCACTTACAAAGTTTTTTATTATATTATTCCACTTCACAACAATGCTGAGGGTGTGGTGATGAGTGTGGTGATGGCCAAGACCATGGTGGCAGACTCTGGCTTTGCCACATATGATATCTGTGGTCTTGGACAAGTCACATAGCCTCCATTTCTTCATCTATGAAATGGAATAATTACATTCCGTAGGGTCAGAGTGATAGTAAAGCAGGCACGGTACTTGCCTTGTATGCAGCTGACCCAGATTCGATGCCTGGCACCCCTCCTGTTTCCCTGAGCTATACTAAGAGTTATTCCTGAGTTCAGAAATAAGCCCAGAGCACAGCTGAGTGTGGCCAGAAAGCAAGCCATCATGTCCTTCTACAACTAACCACCACAGGTGGTTGCTTTTCTTTTTTTTTTTTTTGGTTTTTGGGTCACACCCGGCGATGCTCTGGGGTTCCTCCTGGCTGTCTGCTCAGAAATAGCTCCTGGCAGGCACGGGGGACCATATGGGACACCGGGATTCGAACCAACCACCTTTGGTCCTGGATCGGCTGCTTGCAAGGCAAACGCTGCTGTGCTATCTCTCCAGGGGAACATGCTTTTTATAGTAATTAGCACATGGTAAGTGTTCAGTTAGCAGCAGCTGGCATCATAGACCCATTTTACAGGTGACAACACTGAGATACAGGGCAGTAACAGTCTCCTTATTAGTAAGATTTCAGATTTATTTATTTATTTCTTTCAGATTTTTAAGCCTTGAAGCTAGACTACCAGGCTCACCAGTCCACTGCCTTCCCAAAATTAAGTTGCTTCTGAACAAAAAAATCAATCCTGTATTCTTAGAAAAGCAGGGAAACAATCAGAAGGGCAGTTGAAAATCTTTATTTTAATATAAAGTTTCCACTGTTAACATTGTGGGTGCTTCCGCTCTGACTTTCCCCCTAGGCACAATTACTCATGCCTCTTCAATCCTGATTATATTCTGTTGTGATTGTCTGCCCACCTGGTTGGGTTTCCTCTGAGATAACAAGACACTGGGGAAATAAAGAGTTGTCATTCCTTCTCTCTTTCCCCTTACCCTCCCTTCGACTTGCCCAGAGCAGACCATCGACTGCTGTTGGTGCCTCTATCCAGCCAGTCTGTTGAAGAGGCGTTATATCTGTGGCTGATTAGTGGCTAGAGGCAGCACTGCCCTGCACTCCAGGGCAGTTGTGGGCCCTTGCTTAGGTCTACTGGACAAGCATTCACAGCCTTCCAAATTGTCAGTGGACAGATGCGGGCAGAGATACAGAAAGAACAACCCTGAGCTGATGCCCAGGAGATGCCAGTATGACTGACTTGGTTTATCCCGTCTCATCTATAAAATGAGACAGTGCCAGAGTGCATTTCCCAAGGTTCTCTTAGAAGAACATAAATGCATGGGACTTGTCACATACTGTAGGCTCAGAAAACTTGGTTTTGGGGTCACGGTTGGCAGTGTTTAGAGCGTACTCCTGACTCTGCACTCAGAGATCACTTTTGGCAGGCAGGGCTCAGAGCTTACTGCAGGCTTTGCACTGAGAGATCACTTGGGGCAGGACTCAGGGGACCTATACAGTGTTGGAGATTGAACCAGGGTTCGACATGTGTACATGAAACACCTTATCCCCTGTGCTCGCTTCAGTCCTCCAGTAGAAAGGCATTTTTATACTGATGATTACCCTTGGCCCAAGTCTCAACCCATCCTATTTGGTTAGCAACCAAGTTGGAGAAGGGTGTCAGGGGTCCCATTCTCTGTTTTGGGTGCCAGAGAATATAGAGACTTGTGTGAGGGGGACAAAAGACAGCCCCAGTGAAAGGGAAGCAGAATCTGTCTGAGTTGAAGTGAGAATATCCCACAGTCAAGCTTTCCAGAGTGAGATATTCCCTAGTGCACAAGCTTCACATCCTCAGGCTTGCCTTTGAAATCAGCTTCTCAGCTAAAGAAGCTTCAGCAATGGCTCTCATATGCTTAGCTGTCTAATATGGTGGTGCTGAAGCTCCTCACTGTTATAAGTCATCGAATCTGATGTCAGGGCCATAGGATGTTTAACCTTCAGGCCAAAGTCAGTGGCCCATTGACAGATCCCAGCCTAAGGATATGTTTGTTTGACCTGCAGTATTTTTTTCCCTTTACTTTTTTTTTTTTTACTTATTTATTTGTTGGGGAGCCACACCCAACAATACTCAGGGGTTACTCCTGGATCTGCACTCAGGAATCACTCCTGCATTGCTCAGATGACCATAGGAGAAGCTGAAGGTTGAATCTGCATCCACTTACAAGGCAAGTGCTTCATCTGCTGTACTATCTCTCCTGCCCTCCTTCTGCTTTTAAGTGACTATTATTTACAAAAAAAATTTTTTTTTTGGTTTTTGGGCCACACCCAGCAGTGCTCAGGGGTTACTCCTGGCTGTCTGCTCAGAAATAGCTCCTGGCAGGCACGGGGGGCCATATGGGACACCGGGACTCGAACCACCCACCTTGGGTCCTGGATCGGCTGCTTGCAAGGCAAATGCCACTGTGCTATCTCTCCGGGCCCACAAAAAAAATTTTTTAAACATAAAAAGTAGGGTCAAAGAAATAGCAGAGCAGATAGAGCACTTGCCTCCAACATATCATATGGTTCCTGAACCCCTGCCACCAGGAGTTTATCCCTGAGCACAGCCAGGAGTAAGGTCTGAGCACAATGGGAGGGAGGTCAGGGGAGGGGAAGAAAGAGAGGAGAGAGAGAGGCTTGAGAGGGGTGAGGGAGGGGGGATAATGAGCTATCTTGTCTTAATTCTCTGCTTCAAAAGTGATCAGTCGACCAACCTTGTGGATGGCACCACAAGTAGGAAGTTCTTCGAGTACAAAAGGCTCCATTGCATTGTTCAATATCATTGAATCACATAGGACTTTTGAGAACTCTACATGTGGCTACTTGAATCAAGGACCTGGTTCTTTTTTTATTTTGGTTTGGAGGCTACATCCAATGGTGCTCAGGGGTTGCTTCTGGCTCTGTGATCAGGAATCACTCCTGGCAGGTTCCGGGAAACATGGGATGCCAGAGATTGAACCCAGGTCAGATGCATGCAAGGCAAGCACTCTACCCACTGTGCTATTTCTCTGGTCTGGTAACTGGTTCTTAAATATTATTTATTTTAAACCATAAATCTAAATAGCCAGATTAGCGTCTTTAACGTTAGAGACCCTAGGCTTAAACTCCACCTTAGTTTTGTCCCTTCTATGTTTTTTTGAAGGAAATCTCAGACAACATATCCTTGTATCCATAAATATTTCAGTATATGTCGAAGAAGACAGGCTTCTTAAAAATATAACTCAACTATGTGTGCTGTTATCACACACTCCAAAAAAGAATAATAATCTCCTTCGAGACTCATATGGTATTTTTTAAATTAGTTGGCATCATTTCCAAATAGGCATTTTTTAAAAAAAATATATACAAGTACCATCATTTCCAGCTATACTTGAAAAACTGAATTTATAGCCACTCTGGGCTCTTGTTCAGGGCAAGAATGAGATGGAGCTGAGGGGCAGCTGCCTTTTCAGACAGGGCTCCCATCTGCCATTCCCCAGAGTCCCTCAATATTAGCTTGGTGCCTCTAACCATCACCATCCCTCTCCCAAATCAGGTGAGGAGAGAAGGAAGGCTTTCTCTGGTCCTAATTTCCAGTACCTCCCATTGTCAGTAGGAGACTAGAATCAAATTCTCTCACCCTTACTGGCTCAGTATACTCAATTCCACACAGGGATATCAGGAGAAGAGAAGGGGGAAGAGGACAGAGAGCCTCGAGTACAGCATAGGATCCTTCTCTGTACCCATATCATAGATGGGGAAAGTGAGGCCAACTAGAGGAGAGAGCTGAGAGATAGGTCCCTAATGCTTTGCTGAAAGGGCTATTTGCTTCCCTGCTAAGGTGCGGTGACAAAAAAGTGGCCCCAGCTGGGAGCTGATTGGAGTGTGTGGGATGAAAGAAGGTCTCAGCTTTTCAGCCAGAGCCTAAAAAAGGGAACAGTTTGGTCTCTGCCTAGCATGAAAAGAGGTTCAGGGGGCTGCCAAGGAGAAAGGAGACAGCAGCCCAGCTCCCAGCACCACCCCAAACCAGAGTGAAATGTGTAAAATCACATTCTTTACTGACATTTGTGAGTCATCTGGCTCCCTACCCCAAGAAGGTCCCGTTTTGCATTCTGGCAGAAACATACTGCATGGTGGGTGGGAGAAGAAAAGAGGCTTCTGGGCCCTTTTCTCCTGGAGGGCCCTAGGCCCCTACTAGAAGTATCTGTATACTTCTTGTATACTTGTGTGTGTGTGTGTATATATATATATATATATATATATATATATATATACACACACACACATACACACACATATATATATATGTATGTATATATACATATACATGTATGCATATATACTTGTATATATCTTGTATACTGATAGAAGTATCATGGGGACCTGGTACTTCCTGGAAAACTGCAGACAAAATAGGAGGCCCACAGGACCTTCTCCTGCATGTAGGGAAAGTGTCAAGGTGACCATTCCTCATTTGAGGTGCAGCTCTGATATCTCTGGCTGTTAACCTTGGGTCAGCCTCTGCTCTGAAAGACTGCCAGGAGCTGATCCAAGTGTGATCCCCAACAACCCATTTAGTCCCCTGATTCTGCCAGGAGTGATCCCAGGAGACAGAGCGTTGAGCACTGCTGAGTGCGGGCCCAAAACAAAACAACATGCCAAAGTACTATCTTTGTTTAAAGCTTTCATGGGCCTCCTCAGTTGAAGATAAAGGTCAAAACCTCCACTATGGCCTACCTCATTCCTCATTTCCTCTCTTTCCTTCTCTGAACCATTCTCAACACTGACTGCTGCTCCCTCTTAACACAGGAACTTTGTCCAGGTCACTTCTCTATCAGAAACTCCTTCTCTCCCTTTTCTCATTACCTCTTAGACCTTTCTTTGATCATGGCTCAGCACCATAAAGCTTTCCCAATTCGGCACTACCGCCTTTCTCCATGAGGGAGTCTCTTGGAGCCCTGGGAGACTGTTTGGAACCTTTGGATATGCTTATCGTTCCATGTTGGCTTGCTGATTTCATTCCTGTCTAGGTCCTCCTGTTAGATTGAGTTTCAGACAGGTGGTATCTGTCAATCTGGCTCCCAGGAGGAACCCCGATGCTAGGTAGCTAAAGGTCCAGTGGAGCTCTTTTTTGATTCTCAGTTTTATCTTATGGAAAATAGAAAATGTGCCCATGAAATCTCCTAGGACTGCACTAAGGATTTTATCAAATGAATGGAGGTTATTTCCTGGGAAAGCAAAGACCCCAAAGAAGGTCCTATGACTTCTACTACTCTCTGTCTCCTGGGAACAATCAGGGCACCAGAGAAATCTAGTCTAGGAGGGGCCTCAGGACTATTCCAAGATCTTGTCTTCCTGTTGAGCATTTGGACAACACAGCTCCTAACTGCCTCCCCAGACCAAGTGCCCAACTCTGGGCTGGGAATGTTATACCCATAAATTCCCCCTCAACCCCCACATCCAACTGCATGGCTACCTCTTCAGGTAGGGACTGTCTCCAAAGGGTTCACAGTGGGAAGTGGCTTGCTGCAGACCACACAGGTCTGGATCTGCATCCGGCTCCCCTGACCCTTGAGCCTGGGATCTTCACCTCTACACCTATACTGCAGGTATATATAAAGCAACCTATACTGCAGGACATATAAAGTACACATGAGCTCTTTGTTCATTCATGCAACAGACAAGTACTGAGCATGATCTGTGTGGCTCTGAGGTATCAAGTAGTGACCAGGACAGTGTGGAGAAATAGGTAGTAAATACACTGGCAGTAAATAAAACCAAATTTACCTGTGATATGTGCTATGAAGAAAACAGGGTAGGGGCTGGAACCATAGTACACAGGGAAGTGACTTGGTCCAGTACAGCAGGTAGAGAAAGAAAATAATAAGATAAATTTCAGGTGAAGAGATAGTACAGGGGTAAGGCTCTTGCCTTGTACCTGGCTGACCCCAATTCAATTTCCAGTAACATATCATATCCCCTGAGCACTGAAAAAAATAGATCCTTGAGCCTAGAGGCAGGAGTAAGCTCTGAGTACCACTGGGGTGTTGCCCAGCCACATCTACCTCTCTCCAAAAACATTCTGATGGGCAGGCAAAAATCAGAATATCTGACTCATTTTTTTCCAAAAAGGACTATGGTCCCTAGAAGGGCTGGATTTTCTCAGAAAATACCTTGAAAGACTTGAGCCCAGTCTCCTGACTCTCAGACTGTTGTCACTCCTTTCCCAGGTTTCTCCAAACACACATGATCCCAGGCAATGCTTGAATGTCCCTCCCTGTCCATCAGGACTTCCCCAGACTAGTTGATTTGCACCCCACCTTAGGAACCCACATTAAACTGCTGGAAAGACTGCGACAGAATGGGAATGAGGCAGATGGACCCTGGTCCTGCCCCACATCTGATGGATGGGTCTATGCAGGCCAACTCTCATCCTCGGTCTGGCACTAGGTGTGACTTTTACAAATTCCCTTTGCAAGGTCTCTGTTTCTTGAGTTGTGAATGAGATTAATAGTAGCTTTCACTGGAAAGATTTGCCAGGGAGAATTGACAGTATGTCTAGGAAGGCTTAGCCTGGCCAGTCAGATAGCTGGGGTTCAACTCTTCTACTTTACACTGCCCCCCTCCAGACAGCAGAAGTGGGCTTGGCTGGTAGGGGTGTCCCCACTCCCCAGCTCCATCCTGTCCCCCAACTCTGGAGGCCGCAGGACCCTGCCGTGGAGACTAGAGAGCTGGCCCTGGAGGGGGTGGTTCCTGGAGGGAGCCCGAACCCAGGCGGGGGCGCCGCTGGAAGCTGCTGTGTTTTTGGCCCAGAGCTGTGAGGGGGAGTGGAGAGGGGCGAGAACACACACTCGGAAATGCAGAGACCGACAGATGGAGGAGCTGAGGATGTGAGAGACACAGACAGACAGAGACCCGGAGCTGGGGAGAGGAGGAGCAGGCAGCGGAGGACGGCCGGAAAGCTGGCAGTCATGTTGAGCCACGAGCTGAACAACAGACCAGCAGATGGACCACGCAGCCAAGAGCCCGTGAGACACGCAGATGGACCTGCACAGTAGCTAAGAGATGGAAAGGCAGACAGTACCCAAGGGGACAGACAGACTCCAACATTGCAGGGACAGACAGACAGAGAGAGACAAACGTGCCGACTCAGAACTATAGGGTCATACTGACTAATAAATGGTCACGGTATGTGAAAGGCAAGGTGACTCACACGGACAGACACAGACTGACCTAAGGCCCCAGAACTACACAGATACATTGACCTAGCAGGAACAATATAAGAGTCAACCTCACTTTCAAGGGACAGACACAAGGCTAATAGGGACAGTGATCTAGTTTGATCTGACAGTCCAAGCCAGAGCCTCTGGCTGGCATCAGAGTGTGGGTGACCAAAAGTGGAGAGAGATGGACAGAGGTGAACCTGCACCCAGGAATGTCTTGGCTTCTGAGGGATATGGGATTCCCCCATGCTGGGTCATCAGGACAACCAGACCAGACAACCAGACCAAACCTCCTGTGTGGGGGCCATGAAGACCTGAAGAGACAATTCAGGGGCCTTTTTTGTGATGAGTTTTTGTGCCCTTAATTGCTGGCTTCACTTCTTCCTAGGCTTAGGGTTTATTTATGCCCCCATCCTCACTCTTCACAACATACATATCCCTGCTCTTCCAGTCTCCTCTCAGACAAGTTTTCCTGAGCAGCAGACTAAAAATGAGTAGAACTAGATTTGCAAAATTAGATGCAAAACAGACCTCTAAGTGTCTGTTTTCTGTCCTCTCTCTCTCTCTCTTGCACCCCTGTAAAACGGAGGGTTAGGAAAAGTGATCTATTAGGTTCTGGCTCAAGGCAGCTTCAGGGAGTTTAAGTCTGGGAATATTCTAAATTGGGTTCCAGGCTGAGGAATATCTGGGAAGGCATCCTGAAGGGGGAAGAATAGTCCATGAGGACCAAGGACTTTTTTTTTCCTTTTTCTTTTCTTTTTTTTTGTTTTGTTTTGGTTTGGTTTGGTTTTGGGCCACACACAATGATGCTCATGGGTTACTCCTGGCTATGCACTCAGAAATCGTTCCTGCCTTGGGGGACAATATGGGATGCCAGGGATCAAACCCAGGTCCGTCCTGGGCCACCACATGCAAGGCAAATGCCCTGCTGTGGTGCTATTGCTCTGGCCCCATAGACCAAGGGCCTTTGTTGTCAGCAAAGTGTCCTGGCACAACTCGAGCAGAGATGCTCCCAAGCTACCAGAAACAAATGTACTCAGGCTCAAATTTATTCATTCAACAAATAATTTAGTGTTTACTAAGCATGTGCTAAGACTAGTGGTGACCAAGAAATTTCAGGTCCCTTCCTGCATGAATCCTTCATGGTAGCAAAATAGAAAATAAACCTGGGCCTTAGTAAGACTGTAGGAGCTAGAAGGAGAGCCTAGAGCATAAGAGACTGGCTTTGCATGCAGCTAACCCTTGTTCAGTCCCCAGAACCCCACCAGGAGTGATTCTCGAGTGAAGAGCCAGGAATAAGCTCTCAGCATCACCAGGTGTGGCCCCCAAACCAACAACAACAACAACAAAGATTGTGCCATTGTATATGAGGAGGTAGAGGGAAGTGATGTGATGAAGGCAGAGAGTTGAGGGCAGAGGTCAAATTGTCTGGGGAGCCCTGCAAAACCTGTGCCAGGAGGATTTAAGAAAGAGACTCCAGGTAACAGGTAATAAGCACAAAGGTCCTGACTTGGGTCTGGGTGTGGCTGGGTGAAGTAACAGCTACTGGAGTGCTGGGATCCAGTGAGACAGTGGCATGAGATGAGATGAGATGAGTTCTGCGGGCTGGACAGATGGCTGAAGGCCCGCAAGCCTTGGGGAGAAGCTTGGGTTTTATTCCAAGTGATGGGAGGCCCCAGGAAGGTTCTGAGAAGGGGAATGACATGATCTGACAGTTTTTAAAAATATCCCACTGGTTGCCATGTGGTAGATGGGCAGTCAGGATGGAGGGGATGGGAGTGAAGCCCCCAGAGAAGACAAAAGAAGGTGGTGGTTGAAAGCAGGGTACAGGCAGAGGGGAGAATGGACAGATGAGACTGGACATGCATTTGAGAACAGCATGTATGTCTTCTTCCTGGAGGAGGTGTCGAGAGGGGCTGCTTGGTGATCAGGAGGTGGCAGAGATTTTTGCCTGGCACAGTCTCCACATCTCTGTGCACATTTCTCTGGCAATTTATGAAAACTTACATGGAGGAAAGCGAGGCTCAGAGAGGCACAGAGTGATTTCAGGCCACACAGCATCTATGGCAAGATTGGAATGTCTGGGCCTGGAGAGATAGCACAGTGGTGTTTGCCTTGCAAGCAGCCGATTCAGGACCAAAGGTGGTTGGTTCGGATCCCGGTGTCCCATATGGTCCCCTGTGCCTGCCAGGCGCTATTTCTGAGCAGACAGCCAGGAGTAACCCCTGAGCACCGCCGGGTGTGGCCCAAAAACAAAAACAAAAACAAAAAAAAGATTGGAATGTCTGAATCTAGCATCATGCTATCTTGCCTTTTTCATCCCCACCCTGGGGATAGTGTTGGAGGTTGGATAGTGAGTTCTGGCTTCGTTTTAGAGAAGGTGAAATTGAGGCCCAGCAAATTAGGAGTATGTACAGAGCAGGACTGTTTTAAAACCTTTGTGATTTTTGTTTTGTTTTGGTTTGGTTTTGGGTCACACCTAGCAGTACTCAGGGTTTACTCCTGGCTCTGTGCTCAGAAATCACTCCTGGCAGGCACTGAGGATCATATGGAATGCTGGTATCCAAACCACTGTCGGTTGTTGGTTGGCTGCTTGCAAGGCAAATGCCCTACCACTGTGCTATCTCTCTGGACCTGAAACCTTTGTGATTATTTTAAAAAGCTTGGACCAGGCCGGCAAGGTGGCGCTAGAGGTAAGGTGTCTGCTTTGCAAGCTCTAGCCAAGGAAGGACTGCGGTTCGATCCCCCAGCATCCCATATGGTCCCCCCAAGCCAGGGGCAATTTCTGAGTGCTTAGCCAGGAGTAACCCCTGAGCAGCAAACGGGTGTGGGCCCCCCCCCCCAAAAAAAAAAAAGCTCGGACCAGAGAGGTTAATAGAGGGATTAAGACTTTTATTTTGTACCCAGCTAACCCTGTTTGTCCCCAGAATCCAATACATTCTCCCTAGTTTTGCTAGGAGTGATCACTGAGTACAGAGACAGTAAATTCTGTCTTACCATCTTACCTTACAAGTGTTGTCCAGAACCAAAAAAAAAGTCTATGCAGAAATTCACATCTATCAAGTATATTAAAATGCAGAAACATCAACTACCAAATGTAAATGATATATATAATCCAGTATTTATTTCAGGTAAATGCTAAGTTTCAGTTGACTGGCTGATCTCTTGTTCTATTTTGCAGACATTTAATTAAACATTTATTAATTTTGACTCTGCAGCTTTTCCCTGTGTTTTTGGTGCCAATTTTCTTCCCATGTTTCAAATGTTTTCCAAGGCTCATGAAAACCTTGTAGGCCCTTTGACAACGATAGCTTCATGCCGGCTGGAACTGCCACAGGCTCCGTTCGTTTGCCAAAAGGGGCAGAGGGAGGTGGAGCTGGCCCTTTCCTATCCAGTCAGCAAAGTGGTCTTCCCACACAGAGCTTGGTTCTGGAGGCTAGAAGGCCTCTTTCCTCCCCTCCCCACTCTGGCCCAGGCCTCCCAGGCTGCAGAACCCTTTGTGAGCGGCAGAAGCTGGCAGGCTGTCAGGGTGATGGATGCTGGCTGGGCTGGGGCCTCCCTCATGCTGACCCGGGCAGGGAAACAGATGGTCCTCCAGCCTGATAGAAACTTCCAGGGCATCATCCTCCACCAACTCCCCAGGCCCCTTCACATTCAGCCAGCTGGTCTTTCCTTCCTGTCCAAAGCCAGACCCTGGGAAAGAGAAAGAAAATGGGGTCGGAGGAAGACAGAGGCCCAGGAAGGCTGTGTGTGTGTGTGTGTGTGTGTGTGTGTGTGTGTGTGTGTGTGTGTGTGTGTGTGTGTGTGTGTGTGTGTGTGTGAGAGTAAAGGTCTACAGGTCATTTTAGTCTCACCACAAGTCTGATCCCTCATGCCCTGTGACATGACCTCCACCAGCTCTGCTCTCTGGCTCTCTTCAGGGTTCTTCTTTAGCTCATACTTGACCAAGCCCCAGCCCCACTGGCTTTAAACCAAGCCATTATTTAGCATGTACTTCCTCAGTCAGAGAGCTGATGGCATCACCCTCAATTCTGGAATAGAATTCAGATGGAGAATGAAATAGGAACCTTTCAGTCTCAGACTTGATGCCCTTCATAACATTTTTAAGCTGCTGCCTATAACCATCCCTGCCACCTCCCATCCACTCTCACCACCCAGGCTCAGAAAATCAGTAATTATTCCCCTAAAAAGCTGTATTCCCTTGGGGCTGGAGCGATAGCACAGTGGTAGGGTGTTTGCCTTGCATGCAGCTGACCCAGGACAGACCTGGGTTCAATACAAGATGACCCATATGGTCCTCCAAAACCAGGAGCGATTTTGGAATGCAGAGCCAGGAGTAACCCTTAAGCATCACCAGGGTATGCCCCCCCCCCCAAATTGTATTCCCTCATCCCTTTGTACCTGTGCCCTGGCTGGTTCTCCACCTCCTTGTGCCTCTACTTGTCCAGTTTTAAACCAAGGTCAAATGCTTCTCCTTTTAAAAGTTTCCCTGACCCCTTCTCCCTGTCAAAGTGGCCCCTCTCCTTTGGGGTTCCACAGTACAGCACCATTCTCTGCTCTGAGCTTATCTTTCCCATGGGCTATGTGATTGTAGGGCTGGTAATAACAAGTAGTTAAAATCCATTTGCTCTGTGATTCAATGATTTTCATGTGGGGATCATTAGTTGGGGGAGAGTTGGGACCCAGAGAGTAGAAGACACAAAGGCAAGGAGTTTTCTGCTGCTCAGGAGAAAGAACCTCAGCTATGCAAGAAAAGGTAGGGATCTCTGTCCTAGGAAGTGGGTGAGCAGCTGGGGAGAACATGCCCAGCGAGGGGCAGAGGTGCTGTAAGAACCCAGTATTTGTGGGAGAGACACAAAGGAATTTTTACATTTCAGACTCAGTTCCTAATGAAATGGCCTTCAGCCGTGATCTCAAGCCTGTGTCGTGTAGCTACACTATCCAGTACATTTTATTTTGGTTTGGTTTGGTTTGGTTTGGGTCCACACCCCACATTATTTAGGGATTACTCTTGTTTCTTCACTCAGGAATTAGTCCTGGAGGGATAAATGGACATATGGAATGCTAGGGATCAAACCTGGATTGGTGGTATGGCTCCATACCTTCAAGCCATATTTGGGGTGGAGCATTTTGGACTCTAAATATCAGCCCTGGAAAGATCTCAAGTCATCGAGTTCATACCTTTGTTGATACATGGAAAAATCTGAAACTCAGACTGGTTTTTTCATTTGAAGAGCTATCAGCTGATCCCAAATCCCAGGACACAGGATTGCTTTTCCTTAGGGCAGGTCCTATGCCCTTGAATAAAATGGGTCCCCTGATTCTCAAACAAAGCATGGAAATGCCAGCTCTTCACATCTGAGAAAATGACCACATGATCTCTGGTTCCCCAGTTTCGGATTCAGACAACAGGTTCATTGAATATATTAAGGGTTTCTTCCTTTTCTCAGGAGAGAGGCCCTCTCTGTTTCCAGCCAACTATACGTGCCCCGTGAAACAGAATTTGGAGATTAGGGGACAGGCTCTATTTGGTTACAACAGTGGGGGTGGAGCTGCTGGGCAAGGATCCCGGACAGAGAGGAAGCCAGCCTGGAGTATCTGCGTGGACAGATGCCTGCTCGCCCCACGTGGGCAGTGCTGTCTGTAGTGGCAAAGTGTGCTTCATCTACTTAGTCACAACCACTTGGCTGGGTTTAACTAAGATGCAGAAAGGGTCTTTCTTGCTGAAGACTGCTGAGTAGATTTGAAGCAAAGCTGGGAACTGAATTCAGGACTCCCCTCCTTCCTGCAAGGTTGCATTTCAACTGAACAAGCATGCATTGTGCATACACCTCACACACCCACAAGCTTGCATCACACACACAGCATGAGTTCCCGCCGCACACAAAGCACTGACCGGACAGGAGTGAGCAAGCTGCCCTAGGAGGCACTGAAAGCCTCTGCAGGCAGCCTCAACCCCCTGAGGTGTGTTCTGGGTGAAGCCTGAGAGCTGCTCCGAGACTCGGTGCAGGGCTTGTGATGAACCTTGAAAGAAAAACTGCAGTAATTGGGGCTCGGTGCTGGGTGAGATTGGGGGACAGGCAGAGGGAAGAGCAGATGCAGAGGCTCAGCAGTGAGGGAGAACATGTGAGCCGGGTCTGTGCAGACAGCAGGAGAAGCTGGTTAGGAGAAGCTGGCAGAGAAGTGGCAGCTGAGACTCATGCCAGGAAGAGCACCTGGGGGTGGTATCTTTGTGCCAAGTGGGTTGAAATGGGTACTCTGGGGGGCAAGTGTGGGCAAACGACCAAAAAGCTGCTGCTGACTACAGAACAGGAAATGGACACCAGCAACTGCCCTGAAATGCCTACTAACCCTCCAGCCAGCAAAGGCAGCAATGCCTGAACCCTGTCTGCTTGGGTCAGACTCCACGTTGCTGCTATCCTCTGGGACTTAGGGCAGCGACATCTGAACCTGGGTCTCAGTTTTCTCACCTATAAAATGGGGGCAATAAGAAGGAGAGATAGTACAGCTGATAGTACAGCTTGCCTTACAAGAAGCAGGTATGAACCGCATACCCTGGAAGCAGAATGGAGTAAACCCTGAGCACCACCGGGTGTGGCCTCAAAGCAAAGCCTAAACTATGGGAGTCATAACGTTGGAATTGGAAGTTCAGGGTACAGTAAAGGGCCCCAGCCTGTCATAGTAATGATGACTGTGCAATACTTGGTCCTGTCAGGGCTTTAAGCTATAATGAAGGAGCCCCAGGAAATGATCCTTTCACTCAGCCTATTGATTTTCCAGCCCAGGAGGTAGAGCAGGCACACTCGGCCAGGCCCGAAGGAGGAGAACTGGGGGCGTGGGTTGGGGGCGAGAGCCCAGAGCCTCAGTGCTGCGTGCCTCCCCAGGTACCTGCACGCCCTGTACCTGGGGCTGCAGAGCCGCTGGCGCGGGGAGCGGCTGCGGCGCCACTTCTACTGGCGGATGCTGTTCGAGAGCGCCGACGTGAGCATGCTTCGCTTGCTGGAGACCTTCCTTCGCAGCGCCCCGCAGCTCGTGTTGCAGCTCAGCTTCCTGGTGCACCGTGGTGAGCCCGACCTGCTGCCGGGTGAGCCCCGCCCTGCCCCTGCCCCGCGGTTCCTGGATGCCTTGTGTCCCCCACCCCGTGGTCCATTTAGTTTCAGCATGACAAATGACCTGGACCCTCAAGTTCCTGCTTCCTGGCAGACCCCCTGGAGCTCCTCCCCCACCCCCGCCCCTCTTCTCTCCCCATTGCCAGAGCAGACCAGCCCCCTTTCTGCCAAGTTCTCAGAAGCCCTAGCCATGGTTTTGTCTAGATCCTCTGGCCTCACAGACATGCCCGGTCACCACCGGTTTATGGACATGCTGTCTATCTTCCCCAGGGAGCTTCTCCCACCCTGGTCCTGGTCCTCCACCCTCCACGCCCTCCTGCCTCTCCTTCAACCAGACCAGCTCATGTCCCACCTTCTACTTGGCCCTTCTATGAGGCCAGCAGATCAGGCCGACCCTGTAAGGTAGGAGAAAACCATGGCCTTGAGCATCCTTGAAGTCCCTGCCAGGCACTGCCCAGCTCCCACCAATGTTTGAAGACTGCCTCAACTTTTCAGACCATATGACATTCCAGAATCCTGGACCGCCATCAAAGCTCCTTTCAGCCCCGGACTTCCTTCCCATGCTCTTTCTAGTCCCATCCTGGTCGCCTATGGCTTCTTATTTGTCCCCTCCTGGTTCATCCTGACTCTGGTCATAACCCCCTTTTCACCCCTTTTCCCATTCTCAATGTCCCATTCTCCCATCAAGAAACTTGAACCCTAACCATCGTTACTAGAGATCCCACTCACTCCATCTTTCTCCTCTCCTGCCAGAGCACCTTGTACGGTTCACTCAACACCCCCATCCTTGCTGTTGAAGACCACCCACCCAGACCATTTCCTCAGAATAGATGGAGATAATCCCTTGGCACTGGGATCCTGACCCAAAACGCTCCCCCTGTCTAAGACCCCTAATCCAGATCTGCCCCTAACCCAGTGCTTCTCAATTATTTTCATCATGTCCCCCCAGGAAGAAGAAAACATTTTTCACGCCCCACCCTCAAGACTGTAAATAGTATCTTTATTTAAAAAAAACTTTAACCTGCAAAGCAAAAATCTATAAAATAATTTAAGTTGATTTTTTAACCAGAGGCGATGTCTGGATGAATGGCTCCAATGAGCACGTTCTGCAATGCATAGCTTTTCGAAGCAGGGTTTGAAGCAGGACACAGCAACTCTCAGTTCCAGAGACATACAGAGACATAAACTCAGGGCTTAGCTTGTTAGGACAGTGTTTGCAGAGGTCAAACACACCCCCCCCCTTTACGGAGTCTCACACCCCCCACCGGGAGGCGCTCCCCACTATTTGAGAAGCACTGCCCTAACCCAACCTACTCTGTGCCCACCCTGTCTCCACAGTCCTATCCACCTCCGCGTCCCTGGTGTCCCTGGCCTGGACACTGGCCTCTTACCAGAAGGTGCTGCGGGACTCACGGGACGACAAGCGGCCGCTGTCCTACAAGGGCGCAGTGGCCCAGGTTTTGTGGCACCTCTTCACCATCGCCGCCCGCAGCCTGGCCTTCGCGCTCTTCGCCAGCGTCTACAGGCTCTACTTCGGCATCTTCATTGTGGCGCACTGGTGCGTCATGACCTTCTGGGTCATCCAGGGCGAGACGGACTTCTGCATGTCCAAGTGGGAGGAGATCATCTACAACATGGTGGTGGGCATCATCTACATCTTCTGCTGGTTCAACGTCAAGGAGGGCCGCAGCCGCCGCCGCATGACGCTCTACTACTGTATCGTGCTGCTGGAGAATGCTGCGCTCACCGGCTTCTGGTACTTCAGCCGCAGCGTGGCCGACTTTCGCTCGCTCATCTTGGTGTGCGTGGTGGCCTCCAGCTTTGCGCTGGGCATCTTCTTCATGTGCATCTACTACTGCCTCCTGCACCCCAACGGGCCCATGCTGGGCCCCCAGGCTCCGGGCTGCATCTTCCCCGAGGCCCCCGGTCCTTGTGGTCCCCCAACAGAGCCCATCACAAGTCCCCCCAGGTCCCTACCCAGGACTACAGGCGCTGAGCGGGATGGGATCTCCCTGGGGGGTGAACGTGCGGGGACCCCCACACCACCTGTCTTCCAGGTGCGGCCAGGCTTGCCTCCCACCCCCGTGACCCGCGCCTTGCGGACAGAGGGGCCTGTCATACGGATTGACCTGCCCCGCAAGAAGTACCCTGCTTGGGACGCTCACTTTATTGACCGGAGGCTTCGGAAGACCATTCTGGCCCTGGAATACTCCTCTCCCGCCACGCCCCGGGTGCAGTACCGGAGCGTGGGGACCTCCCAGGAGCTGCTGGAGTATGAGACCACGGTGTAGGCCATAGTCTTCCCCCACCAAATGGGACAGACGTGGTTGGTCATCACCCACACAGATTTAGTGTTGAGCTGGAAGTCCTTGGCCACCAGGCTGAGAAGATGGAGCTGCTGGCCCCAGCAGAGTGAACCCACTCTTGGGCTCTCTCCATGTAGAGGCAGCCTGGTGGGGGCTCCAGCCCTTCATCCTGTTTTTCAGTTCTGTGGCTTATCTCCGAAATTCCCCGGATGTAGGGTCTTTACTCTAGGGAATCAACTGGTGCTATGCTCCCCAGGCTCGGCCTCCTTTCAGAAAGGCCACCATACTGGGGGACAGGGGCCCACAGCCCTCCACTACCTGGAGTTTTTTCTAGCATCACCCACCCAGAGAAAGACCTCATCTGGGAAACCTAGGCCTCGGGGTTGGGGATGCCTCTGTGATAGGAGACGTCTGAGGAGGATGGAGGAGGCCATGGAAGAGGGTTGAAGAGGAGGACAAGGCTGACACCATTCCAGTGGGAGGGGAATGTTCTGGGTCAGCAACTGGAGAGAGGAAATTAAAGGAGGGAGTTGGGGTGGGTGGGGAGATAGGGATGGGTGCTGACAGATGGACAAAGGGAAAACCCGATGACATCTGAGGGGTCTAGGCTGGCAGATCACGAAGGGGTTGCTGACTGAGGGAGAGGGAAACCTTCAATCCAGAATGTTCTAAAAGTGAACTCAGGAGACACCTTTGCTGTGTACTCTATCACAAAGGAGGGGTCAGACACCTCAGAGGAAATGTTCTTTGTGCTAGACAAGCACCTGGACTAGATAAATCTTCTTGATAAAAGTCTGGAGCACAAAGGAGAAAAATCTCTTAGGAAGATAGGTTCTATCCCATTTAGCGGATGAACTGAACTAGAGACAGTCTTAGTTCTAGACGAAATTCTAGCACACATGGCTGATAAAGTATCCGAGGGAGTCCCTCTCCTCTAAATTCTAGAATGAGGGTCAAACACTAGCACCCTGCTGCCTTGGGGGGAGATGAGCTCCTGTGATGGGGGGTGGGGAGAGGGTTCGAAAACCAATTGTGGGTGGATTATTTTAGAAATGAGTGTTCCAGTTCTGAATGTTGAAGCTTTATAGAAATTCTGTGCCCTTGTCTACTTTGGTCCACAGCCGTCATTCCACCAGGAAGCTGTCCTCAGAAACCTCGAGACATTTCAATTGCCAACTGGTTTCCAGCCATAAACTTTAACTTTGGGAATGGAACTTAAACTTGGCTCTCTGCCAACTTACAGCTACAGCTTCTGGGGCTGCAGCTGGAAATCCCATGAGTTTGCCACAGACCCGACAAGCCTCCAAGATTTGGGGTCTATTCCCATGGCCTGGACATCCTACAGTGTCCACAGGCCCACTCAGGGCCCCTCTTTCCACCTGCACAGACACAGGCCTGAACACGTGGGAGGTAAGAGGTAGTCTGTTGGGTGAGGGGACACAACTTCTGAGCAGCTTATCCCTCCTACACACACAAACACACACACACACACACACACACACACACACACACACACTTTCTCTCTCTAGGAAGACTCATTTCCTGCAAGAATCTGCTAGCAATGTCAAGGACAGATGCAGCCTAAGGACAGCTGAGGGTGACTTTGATTCCCAGACATGCAATTAGAGATGTATTTTAACCCTTCCTGGTTTGCTTCCCTATGGTTTCAGATGGGAAAATGAGCAGCTAGGTGCATAGGAGCCCAGACTCTCGGTGGTTTTTTTCAGGTAGGTAAAATGAATTTGCAGAGGATGTAGGGAGAGACCCACCCTCAGGCTGCAAGGTGTTCCCCAAAGCAGAGAGGCCAGGACCATCCACACAACCACATATATACCCACATTTATGCATCCTGACAGTCCTCTCATGCCCTAGCCAACAGATGCCCATTTCCCCCTGCACATGCCCAATGGTGGGCCTTGCTCCGCAGAACACAAATGATGCTCTCCTTTCCTCCCCTTACCTGATCCCCCAAGAAGCCCCAGGAACTTGGCTGTAGGAGTGATGGTGAGTTTGGAGGGGTGGGTAATGCCTGAGCAGACCCAGCCCCTCTGGAGAATCTCCCATCCTTTGTGTCCCCTGCCCAGATCAGACATTTGAGACTGAAGTTCATGGCCACATCCACATCTCAGACCCTTTTATGAAATGGGAATGTTGAGAATCTGGACCCAGAATCCTCTGATTGTTTACCTTTATCCACCCACTTTGCTGGTATTCACCCCACATTTCATTTAAACTCTCCTCTCCAGCAACCAGTTTTGTCTCCATTTTTCAGGAGAGGAAATGGTGGCTCCAAGAAACTGATGCCAAGGCCATCCTGGACAAGTGATTTTTATCCCTCAGTGTCTGGAGGGGCCTCTCTAGCACCCTAACTAGAACCTTGACAACTGCCTTCCCTGGGAGACTGCAGCCCTCACTCTAGGAACACCTCAGGAAATTCAGAATAAAGAGCGGGCAGTGCTAAGATTGAGATACACAACCACGTTTTTTGCATTTGGTGTTTGAGGCCACACTCAGTGGTGCTCATGGCCCTCTCCCAGATTGGTGCTCAGGAGTTACTCCTAATGGGCTCAGGAGATCCTACCGTGCTGGAGATCAAATCCAGACCTCCTATATGCAAAGCATGTCCTGCAGCCCTTTGTGGTATCTCCCTGCCCTCAGCCTACACCCCTATTTTTGGATCGTATCCCTCATACACACTTGGCTCCATAAAATCTTCCCTCCCACCTCTGCAAGAACATCTGCACACCAGAAATTGTCACAACCAAAGGGCCAGAGGAGCAGACTAAAGCCCCTTCTGGTTCTCGCCTTCAGAAGTGAACTCAACCTCTGAAAGGCTTCTTGGAAGACCCCATTCTTCCCAGCCCCCTGCCCTGATTCACTGTGACAGAGGAGCTGGCAGGGAGGGCACATGCCATCCAAGCTATTGGTTTTCCTTTCTATGACACAGTCTACCTCAGTGCATCTCTCCCCCACCAGAAGTGAACCTCCTGGTTCCTGCCTCCTGCTCCTCTAACCCCTATTTTCTGCATCCACCCCAGCCTGGCTGTTCAGTCTTTCCCAGAATTCCTCCAGGGTTCTTTCAGTGAAAGATAGCTCTAGAATCCAGAGAAGCTCTTGGAGTCTCCCAAATCCACTGTGGAGGGGAATTGGGTGTTCAGAGATGGCAGAGACTTAGCCAAGCTCCTATCACAAGTCACTGGCAGCAGCAGATATTTTTTCTGAAGGTCAGAAACAGCCAAGGGTCAGGGTTAGTATTCCAGACCCTGTATTCAGGAGCTCTGCCCTAACAGGCCATGCTCCCCATTCCCAGGACAAGTAGCTCACCCCCAAGTTTATCCAACTAAGCTGACTGCTCCCTAAATCTCTCTGGACACCACACAGCCCTCACCTCACTTCCATGCACTAATGTACTACATGCCTTGTAAGCATCACCCCAGTTGGACAGCACTGCTCTCCAGCAGGGGCCTTCCCCCCACCCCACAGGGAGAGTTCTTGGTCTCCTCCCCACATCTCCCTCATTCTTAGGTCTGCCTTATTCTCCCCAGCCAGCAACTGAGTACACCTGTCCCACAGCTCTTTCATGCAGAGGGGAAGGGAGAAACAGGTCAAGAAGGATGGGATCAGAGGCTCAGAGGTGGGCCAGGAGTGTCTTGCCTGGTTCCAAAGCCCTCCCCAGGACTTTTCCTTGGAGTTCACAGAACCTTCAGGCAGTGGGAGAAGGCTTTCTGGAACAGGATTGTAGGGGTTGCAAATTCAGATGCCTTCATGGTGTAAGAAGTAGACGTGTTAGACAACAGGGAGATGTGAAAAATCTGGCTAATAGGAGAATGCATATCTTGCCTGTAGATTCTAAAATACCAAGTCGGAAAAAACATGTCCTCCAAACTCATGGGCCACTTAGCATGAGTAGTTTCTGGAAAGTTCTCCAGAGTCAGGAAACCACTCTGGGAGGAAGTCAAGGACAGAGGACCATACTCCCTCTGAGACTTTTCTAGACCAGCCCTCAACTCTCACTAATGACTCCACTGCTTTTTACTGAAAGGGTGAGGAAGACCTGGCGGGCTGCGACTTCTGGTCTGGGAGCTATCATCCAGTAAGGGCTCTAGTACTAGGAGCTGTGATCTTCAATTTGGGGGACTCCTGGTGAGAAGGATCCTGCATTGGATTGGGGGATGTGGGGGAGAGTCCTGGTTAGATGAGTCTTGGAAGCCAGGGCTTGGTCCTGTGTAGGGCCCCTACTTTCTCTCTAGGAAGCTGGAGCAGAGGTCTGGCCACATGGGGTTCCAGGTCACTGTTTTTTTGTTTTTTGTTTTTTTTTTTATATACTGTGTTGTGATGTCAAGTGAAAGGGACTGAGTGAGAGCTAAGCCATGAGAACAGTCGAAAAAAATGAACCCCTGGGCAAGGAAAAATGATACTCTGGTACCATTTAGATTGGAGTTCTAAATGGTACCTTTAGAACCTAAAAGGTTCTAAGCCTTTTAGAATGCTTGGGAAGGAAGAACGGGAAACTATGACTTTGGAATTGAATGAGCAAAACCAGTGTGGGGCTGGCCTAGTTGCTGAAGGCAGGACTTCTGCAATGGACTAAGGGGTTTCTCCCTCATGCCTGTCCTCCTCCACCCTCCTCCCAGCCTGGAAGGAGCTGCCCTCTCCTCTGCAACCTTGGCCTTTATTCTATGCACAAAAGGTAGAAGGGCGCCCCCAGGCCAAGTACAAGGCTGAGGGACCCTGCAATAATCCCAGAGTGGAAGGTGTCCAAGACATAGGGGCCCAGAAAGGCTCCAGTAAGGTAAAGGATAGCCCTTCCTCTTCCCTGCACCCCCAAAACCCCAGAATGCAAACCAGGCCTGTGTGCAAAACAGGTTTGGGCCACACTGCCAAACCTGGAGGGCCTCATGGAAACACAGCTCAGAAGAGCCTGAAGGGACCCCAACAGTGTTCAGAAAATCCTCTTATTAGTTTCACTCCTGGGCACCCTAGGTTTTAGAGATCTTGCTTCCAAACAAGTCTCACTTTTGAAGAAGAATTGACTACATTAAATTTGCTCAAACTGAGTTTCTGGTTGCAGATGAATGTCTTCAAGGCTTCTAATTAGGGCCTAGAAGTCTGGGAAAGCTGGATTCTTCCCGAGTGTTTAATACTCGGTTCTCCAGAGTCTGTGTGGGTCCCCTATTCCTGTCTTCCAAAGGGAAACCAGGCTGGGAATCAGTGGTTTAATCCCTCTGTGTCCTGTTTTAATGAAAGGAGGCCAATGTGAGGTCACAGGACGAGCGGGTAGCAGAGCTGGACCAGAATCCAGACCCTATGGGGTCCACCAGAATATCCCCCACCCTGGTGCCCACTCTTTGACTTCAGGAACCACTAGCCATGCCTGAGCGGCTGACTTCCAGATGATTGTTCCCTGCCTGTCAGCCCACACCCCTGCCCTTCCCTGTCTCCTAACACCTCACCCCTTTCCGGTGTTGACTACATCTGTGCCATCCTCAGTCCCCACCCCACACATCCCTCTGCTCTTCCCCCAGGATGGGGAGGGCACACCCCCCACCCCACTGGGGCTTCTGTACTGAGACTCTTTTGTACACCACAAACTTTTTGTATATTTTTTAATTTTGCTGCAACATGAGATATTAAAAGTCATTTCAGTACTTGCTGTTTGTGTCCTATTGTTTGGTTGTTGTGGGCCAGAGGAAGGGAGAGCAGGGAGGTGGGTCTCTGTCTTCATATCTGTGGCTTCTTTAAATGGTTGAGGCTGGGACTGGAGCCATAGTACAGCAGGTATGGTGCTTGCTTGCCTTGAATGCAGATGACCTTGATTTGATACTCAGCACCTCCTGTGGTCCCCCTGAGCCCCTTGGAAATAATTCCTGAAAGCAGAACCGGGATAAACCCTTGAGAACTACTGGTATAACCCAAACGGCAAACAAACAAAAAAGAGACTAAGGCAGGGGTTATGAGTTATACAAAGCTCCCTGTTTTCTGCACAGCACTCTGTCAAGCAACCAAAGGCTCAAAGTAATTGCTCCAAGTCCTTTTTTTAATAGAAAAAGGGGGAAATAAATGGAATGAAAACCAACTTGCCTGACATTATGGAATAAGTCCCCCACCAAATCAGAACCCAAACTGAAGTTATACAGTCAAAACCCACTAAAACATGCATGCAGTGAGTACCTACTGTTTGCCAGACCCTCTCCCAAGCACAGTCAAGAGAAAATGGCAACAGTCTAGAAAGTCTCATTGCTTCCATTTGGTTCACAAACTTCAACACACTTCAAAATTACTTTGGGAAAGGACTGGAGCAATAGTGCAGTTGGTAGGGCACTTGCTTTGCCTATGATTTGTTCTCTGGCACCCAATATGCTCCCCTGACCACTGCTGAGTGTGGCCACAAAACAAAGCAAAAATCACTTGGAGGAAAAGGGTCTTGTTTTTCCACCTCCCAAGCCAGAAGGTGGAACACCACACATACACACTCAAACATACACACACACACACACACACACACACACACACACACACACACACACCTGTGAACACTCACTATAAGAGAATTTCTTTAGAACATTCTAATATAAAGAGTCTGAGGACCTCACTTTGAGGACCACTAATTTAATGCACTCCCATCCTACATACACACACTGATCTGAACTGTGCTTGTAAGAAATTTCTATCCTGTTCAAGTCCCAGTTAAAGCTGAAAAATAGGTGCTAGAGCAATAGTACAGTGGGAAAGGCAATTGCATGTGGCCATCCAGGGGTTGATGCCCAACACCCTATATGGTACCATAAGCATCACCAGGAGTGATCTCTGAACACAGAGCACAGAGCCAGGAGTAAGCCCTAAGCACTGCTGGTTTAAAAACCAAACCTCTTTCCTCACAAAACAACAACAACAACAAAACATGCTGAAAGATATCCTAGCTAGTATAAACTGAACCCTTATTCCTAGGGAAAGACTTTTAAAGTCTCCCTGGAAAAGTATTTCCTTTATAATAGACACTCAAGAAGACAAAACCTTTAGCCTCATCAAGAATTGACCACATCCAAAACAGGATAATGTCAGATGCCTCTTGTTTGTATTTCTCCTACAGCCATTATGGCTTTCTTCTTGCCAGATGTATTAGTCTGCTGGAGCTGCCATAACAAAATACCTTAGACTGAAGCTTTTTTGAGCCTGGGGTTAGTGAGGCTCTCAAATAGTGCTCAGGAATCTTAGGGTTCCTCACAGTAATTTATGACCAAATAGACAGGTGAGAATGTGGTGCTGTTTGAACTCTGTGGTGCCAGTGGTGCTAGAGGAACCTGGGTCTAGTGGTGTTTGGAGGACTGTGGGGTGCCAGGGATTGAATCAGGATTGGCTACATGCAAGGTAAAACTCAACCCCAGTAGTACCTCTCTAGGCACCTCTCTAGACCTCTCTGTATTTTATTAGAAATGTATTAATAAAATACTGGGGTGTGTGGCTCGAGATAGTAGAGTGAGGATGGCCCTTGCCTTGCATGCAGCCAACTTGGGTCCAATGCCCAAACCCCAGTTGGCCACTAAGCCTTTCCAGGAGTGAACCCTAAATATAGAAGTAAGAGTAAGCCCTAAGCACAGCCAGGTATGGCTAAAAATCATATATATGGAGTAAAAAAAATGATGCAATAGTACAGCAGCTAGGGCATTTGCTGTGCATGTGACCAGCTCAGGTTTTATCTCTGGAATCACATATAGTTTTCCCAGCCCTTCAGGAGTGAACCCTGAGCATGGCCAAGTGTGCTCCCCCAAAAAAAATAAATGAGAAGAAAAAAATTATTTTCAGGGGCCAGAGAGATAGCACAGTGGTAGGGTGTTTGCCTTGATGCTGAAGGACGGTGATTCGAATCCCGGCATCCCATATAGTTCCCAGAGCCTGCCAGGAGCGATTTCTGAGCGTAGAGCCAGAAATAACCCCTGAGCACTGCCGGGAGTGACCCAAAAAACAAAAAACAAAAAAAGAAAAGAAAAAAAAAGTTTTAGGGACCGGCGCGGTGGCGCTAGAGGTAAGGTGTCTGTCTGCCTTGCCAGCGCTAGCCTAGGACAGACCACGGTTCGATCCCCGGCGTTCCATATGGTCCCCCAAGCCAGGAGCAACTTCTGAGCGCACAGCCAGGAGTATCCCCTGAGCGTTACCGGGTGTGGCTCAAAAACAAACAAAAAAAAAATATATATATATATATATATTTTCATAGTTCTAGAAGCTAGAGAGCCAAGATCACTATCTCTGCAGTACTGGTATTTTCTTTTTTTTCTTTTTATTTTTTTTGGTTTTTGGGCCACACCCGGCGGTGCTCAGGGGTTACTCCTGGCTGTCTGCTCAGAAATAGCTCCTGGCAGGCACGGGGGACCCTATGGGACACCCGGGATTCGAACCAACCACCTTTGGTCCTGGATCGGCTGCTTGCAAGGCAAACGCCGCTGTGCTATCTCTCCGGGCCCAGTACTGGTATTTTCTGAACCTTCCTCTGGCTCCTCAAGGGGTCATCATCTGAGTGTGCCTCTGGCATCCCTCTGGGTGTCAAGTGACCTTTTCTTATCAGTAAAAACTATGTTAGAGTCAATTCTACAGCCTTATTTTCATGTAAGCCTTCTTTCCAAAAACACAAACCCCAAAGTACTGATAATAAGGACTCCAACATAGAAATAGGTTTAGATTATATTGTAGACAAAGTTGTCTACAATACCTGCCCAAAATATAAATAACTAGACATTTTGAACTGTTCTAATAAGCAGCCCTGAAGTAACTTCCCACTGATCTTCTTGTCTTGCAAGAGACTAAATTTCCCTTCTCAGCCACCTTTGTCAGCTTACTAACACCCTCCCAGTTTACACACCATATCTTAGACTACATCCTCTTCCTAGATCAACCTTCCAGACATCCTGTAAGACTTGGCCCCAGTCTGGGGAGCAAATGAGGGAGATTTGGGATGCATGCTGGGAACAGGAGTGGAGAGAGAACACTGATGGTGGGAATTCATTGTCACTATGTACCTTAAATATTACTGTGAAAAATTCGAAATTCACTTTGGTAACAATAAAAGTTATTTAATGGTACATATACACAGTGGAATATTATGCAGCCATCAGGAGAGATGAAGTCATGAAATCTTCCTATACATGGTTGTACATGGAATCTATTATGTTGAGTGAAATAAAGCAGAGGGAGAGAGATAGACGCAGAATAGTCTCATTCATCTATGTATTTTAAGAAAAATAAAAGACATTCTTGCAATAATTTTTAGAGACAAAAGAGAGGAGGGCTGGAAGGCCCAGCTCACACATGAAGCTCACCACAAAGAGTGATGAGTGCAGTTAGAGAAATAACTACATTGATAAATATCATAACAATGTGAGAATGAATGAGGGAAGTAGAAAGCCTGTCTAGAGTGCAGGCCGGGATGGGGTGGGGAGGAGGGAGATTTGGGATATTGGTTGATAGGAATGTTGCACGGCAAAGGGGGGTGTTCTTTACATGACTGAAACACAACCACAATAAACACAATTAAAGTGTTTAAGTAAAGATATTAAATAAATAAATAAAAATTATTTTAAAAAAAGGGGCCGGAGAGATAGCATGGAGGTAAGGCGTTTGCCTTTCATGCAGAAGGTCATCAGTTCGAATCCCGGCGTCCCATATGGTCCCCCGTGCCTGCCAGGAGCAATTTCTGAGCATGGAACCAGGAGTAACCCCTGAGCACTGCCGGGTGTGACCCAAAAAAAAAAATTTATTTAAAAAAAAAAAAAAGACTTGGCTCCAGTGCCCTGGGCTTGGTGAATGGTTCCTGATTTTTCCTTCCCCTACATCATCACTACTTGGGTTGGAGTTGTTTGCTTGTGTGTTTCCCTCTAATGTGAACCATTTCTCGGGGTCAGCATAAGCATTGTTCATCTGCTGCTACCTCCCCGCCTCCTGTCCCATGGCAAGCAGTGATGATCAATCCCTTTTCCATGCTGGCTTTTATAATCCTCCACACAGAGCCCCAGGAAGCCGCTGTCAGTCAACTGAAGGTAGCTCCAAAAAGACAAATGATATTTGCTACAATTCTTTTGAGAGTAGAGGCTTGATTTTTCCACTCATCACTTCTTCATTCACAAGCTAATTTTAATCATCAATTTTCTGTTGTATATTTCGTGCCCCCATTTAATCCTGCAGCTGCCTTCTGACTCAAGCACCTTCATTATCCTGAGGCTGACAAGTGAAGATGGAGGCTCTATGAACTACCTTGTTCACTGTCAGAGAGATTTAGACCTCCTCCCTCCACTCACACACACCCACTGGCATTTCTTTTCATCTCTCGGTGACTCTGGGGTGGGTGGTGTGCAGGGAACATGGGGAGAGCTAGCTACTTATAATGGCATTTGGATCTCTGATTATTCTCTATGCCCTCCCTGGGTGTTAGTCCAGAAATAACACTCTTCATTTTACAGACTGCAAAATTGAGGTTGAGAGAAACTTGCAACAGTCATTCGTGGAGTAAGAGATCAACTTACTTTCTCTGCTATCGATTAGAGGGGTCATTTGGAACTGACTCAAAGAAACTCAGAGCAGAGGAAGGGATTAGGCCGCATATCAGGCCTCTTCCCGTAGGTTCAGTGGGAGGAGTGTGATCTACTTCCTGCCACTGGGAGATAAGGTGTGGGAGCTAGAGGGAGTGGTACTGGGCATACTACACAGTCTGGGCCCTTGCCCTGCTCTCAGAGGGAGGAAAGGGGGAAGGGTGTTTGGGAGTTTCCCTTACTCCTAGAGCACCCCAGGAGAAGCGTTGATCCTTGTTCCCCTGGACTCTGAGCTGAACTATCCAGGCTTTCAGAACAAACTCAGAGCTATCTTGTGCTTCCTCTCCTGTACTGTGAAATTTTCTCTTCTGGCCTGATGTGTTTTTGCCATACCTCCCTTGCAAGAAAAGATGAGATCTATAATAGTAGCTTGCCCAGAGTCACAAAGCCAAGGGCTCCAAAACTGGGGTCTCTAGGACTCAGGCATCTTGGCAATGTGCAGATGGGCCATGGATGTGCCCATTGAACTGGAGTTCATTGCAGTCTGTAGATGGTCTTTCACCTCCAAAGGAACCAATCATCCCAGGGCCACCTTTTTTTCCCTTTTTTTTTTTGGGGGGGGGGTCCACACACGACAGCGCTCAGGGGTTATTCCTGGCTCTACACTCAGAAATCACCCCTGGCAGGCACAGGGGACCAAATGGGATGCTGGAATTCGAACCACCATCCTTCTGCATGAAAGGCAAATGTCTTACCTCCATGCTATCTCTCTGTAGGGCCACCTCTTATTTACTCATGATCTTAAACCAGTTTTAGGAGTTAGCCTGTTTTTATCACTTTTATAGAGGCATACTCACTAGTGCAAAGATATGGTGAAGAGAGGAGGGCACAAAGGCTAAGCCCATAGCGGGGATATGCTCTTCAGGGACTCAAACTCAAGGGTCTTATCACTTGAATAATCTTTCCATTAAAACTCTGTATAATAGGAATTCCTATTCTTCCCATAAACTGGTACCATACTATTATGAGGAATAAAGTCATAAAGTCAGGCCCATAAAGATAATACAGTGAGTAGGGCACTTACCTTTCTCCTGGCTGACCCATGTTCTGTCCTTGGTATCCCAGATGGTCTCTTGAACAACACCAGGAGTGATTCCTGAGTATAAAGCCAAGAGTAAGCCCTGGGCATTACTGGGAATGGTCTAGACAACAATGAAAACAATAACAAAAAGAAAACCTTATAGTTGGGCCCCAGTAGAGAATCAAAAAAGAAGCCTCTAATATTCTCCCAAGAGACTGTTAAAACACTCTTAAAATGTTTGATGCCCTGAACATCAAACCATCAGACCAGTCTTGCCAGGAGAGACATCTATTCAAAAAAGCCCAAAAGAGCCCAGGACAGACACTCCCAGAAAGGTTAATGCTTCATACATTTTATTTGTATTTAGTTGTTATTTGTTTGTTTGCTTGTTTTGGAGCCACACTTGGTGGTGATCAAGGCTTATTCCTGGCTCTTTGCTCAGGGATCACTCGTGGTAGTGCTAGGGAACTATATGTGATGTTAAAATCAAAACCACTTGCAAGGCAAGCATCCACCCTGCTGTATCAGCTCTCTGTTCATACTTATTGAATACCTCCAATATGCCAGAAGATTTTCTCTTGCATTTACAAAGCCATTATGAAGTCAAACTTGAAGTTGAACCATTTTGCATATTCAGACCCAAGAGGCTAAGACTCTTGCCCCAAACTATAACACTAGTAAATGGCAGAACCAGGGTTTGAACCCAGGTGGCTCACAGCCCTCTCTTTATGATCATTAATTTTTTTATTCTTCACTTTTCTTTTTCTTTTTTTTTCTTTTGTTTTGTTTTGTTTTGTTTTGTTTTTGTGTCACACCCGGCAGCACTCAGGGGTTTCTCCTGGCTCTACGCTCAGAAATCGCTCCTGGCAGGCTCAGGGACCATATGGGATACTGGGATTAGAACCAATGACCTTCGGCATGAAAGGCAAATGCCTTACCTCCATCTCTCCAGCCCCTTTTACTTTTTCTTTTTAAAAAAAAATCTCAGGGGTCAGCACACCCTGAGTGTAATGGGTGAGCCTCACCCTGGGGAAACCACCTTCATGATCATGGTATCTCCCCTGCCAGGTAAGTATAATAATCTTCAATTTTCAAGGATAGAAATCGCTATTATTCATGATGTTTCTAATTTATTTAAATGTTTTATTCATTTATTAAATGCTTCTTGGGAGCTGGAGAGATAGCATGAGGTAAGGCAGAAGGTTGGTGGTTCGAATCCCGGCATTCCATATGATCCCCTGAGCCTGCCAGGAGCAATTTCTGAGTTTAGAGCCAGGAGGAACCCCTGAGCGCCGCCGGGTGTGACCCAAACACACACACACACACACACACACACACACACACACACACACACACACAAAAGCTTCTCTCTTTTTTGGGGGGGGCACACCCGGTGGTGCTCAGGGGTTACTCCTGGCTGTCTGCTCAGAAATAGCTCCTGGCAGGCATGAGGGACCATATGGGACACCGGGATTCGAACCAACCACCTTTGGTCCTGGATTGGCTGCTTGCAAGGCAAACACCGTTGTGCTATCTCTCCGGGCCCCCTCATTTATTTCTTACCCCAACAACCCAGAAAGGGAACCAGTTTCACTGCCCAGTCATAGAAGGGCAGGTAATTGAGCCTGTGAGAAGAGAAACTGGCCAGCCTTGCCCAGATAGAGGCACCAAGTCAGTGGCAGAAGTAAAAATAGAATTTGGGATTTTCTGACTTCAAAATCAGAGATTCCCCCACCTTCCTCAGCTCTGACCTGCAATAGCTTGCCCCCTGGCTGAGGGCCACTTCTGGCCCTTCATTTTGCCCCAGCCCCCCTCACTGTCCAGCGGGAGGGGCAGGAACTCCAGGGCTGGTGGAGTTTCCGACCAGGCAGGAAGAAGAACAAAGGGATTGTGGGGGGAGAGGGTTGGGGGTGCCAAGAGAGTGACCATACACAGAGAACGCTTCACCATGGAATATGAAGTCAAGAAAGGGAAAAAGGTAGGTGGAAGGTGGGGAGGAATGTTGGATAGTGAAGCGACCTCAGGAGAGCAGAAAGCTGTGGGACTCGAGGGGTGATGGGTAATGAGTGGGTTCAGGAAGAATTTTCTTCTCCATCAGAAGGTGTTTTCTCCTCGCTCTTGGTGAGACAGATGTTCAAGCTCCAGAGTGCCTAACCTATGCCTCCACTCTCAGTGTCTGCCAGGAATGGTCAGGCAATGTTCTAAGGAGACTGGTGGCACAGTCTTTTGGGAGAGAACCTCACTGGCTTTTCTGGGATTTCTCCTGCTTTTTCGCAGATAGAGAGACAGACAGACTCCTCCCTTCCCTCCCCTTCCTGGTCAGGACCTTGCCTGGCTGTGCTGTGCTGCGAGGCTGGAGACCCCCACTCCCACCCCAATGTCTTTGCTCAGTGGAGTTCCAATCTAGCCCACCCCACTGGGACCCAAGGTCTCAGGCTGGGAGACTGTTCTTCACCCTTTTCTGACTCACAAGTTTTCTAGTCTGGGGCTAGAAAGATAGTACAGATTTAAATGCTTGCCTTTGCACATGGCCGACCTGGTTTAATCCCCAGCTCCCCTATAAACCCCTGAGCACCACTGGGTGTGACTCCCCACTTCTAAGTTTCTATTCTGATTTTCTGCATGTCTCTTCTGGTTTTCTTCACTCTTGGGAAGCCCTTGAGGTTCTCCCTCATACCTCCCAGGAAGCCTGGCTAGAGCTATCCTCAAAAGTTTCTGAAAAATTGGGGCCAGAGAGATAACATGGAGGTAGGGCATTTGCTTTGCATGCAGAAGGTCAGTGGTTCAAATCCCGGCATTCCATTTGGTTCCCCCAGCCTGCCAGGAGCGATTTCTGAGTGTAAAGCCAGGAGTAACCCCTGAGCGCGGCTGAGTGTGACCCAAAAACCAAAAAAAAAAAAAAATGTTTCTGAGAAATATGGAGAGCCCTGAAAGGCTGGAATAAGTGGCTGTGTGATCTCTCTAGATTCATTCTTGCATAGCCATCTGTGAAGCCAGCAATGTACCTGGGGTGGGAGAGATAGAGTCAGATGCCCACTCCTGAGACCCCCTTGACCACTGGGACAGCAACTATTCTTTCTTTTACAATCAAAATGGTCCCAAGAGATAGTTAAGCTGAAGCTGTGACCCTGGTTTGAATCATGATACCGCAAATAGTCTCCTAAGCACCATCTGGTGTGACCCCTGAGCACCATCAGGTGTGGTCCAAAAAACAAACAGACAAACAAAAACAATCAAAGTAGAAGTGGAGAATTAGCTCAAAGGCCAAGCATATGGTTTGCAAACAGGAAGCCTGAGTTTTAGCCTTTGTACCACCTGTTCCCTGAGTACTGCCAGGTTTGACTCCTGATGAAAGAGCTGGGAATAGTCCTGGAGCATGACCAGGTGAGCAGACCCTGCCCAATAAGATTCAAAGTGAAAGTGTCGGGGCCGGCGAGGTGGCGCTAGAGGTAAGGTGTCTGCCTTGCAAGCGCTAGCCAAGGAAAGGACCGCGGTTCGATCCCCCGGCGTCCCATATGGTCCCCCCCCAAGCCAGGGGCAATTTCTGAGCGCTTGGCCAGGAGTAACCCTTGAGCATCAAATGGGTGTGGCCCGAAAAACAAAAAACAAAAAACAAAAAAAAACAAAAAAAACAAAGTGAAAGTGTCAAAAACGGGGCCAGAGAGGCCAGAGCAGTGACATGGCGGTAAGGCTGACTTAGGATGGATCATGGTTAGATCCCCTGAGCCAGGAGCGATTTCTGAGTGCATAGCCAGGAATAACCCCTGAGCATCACAGTGTGTGGCCCAAAAACCACAAAGGGGGGGGGCATGGGGTCGGAAAGATAGCATGGAGGTAAGGTTTTGCATTTAGTCAGCGGTTCAAATCCTGGCATCCCTATAGATCCCCAAGCCTGCCAGAAGTGATTTCTGAGCATATAGCCAGGAGTAGCCCCTGAGTGCTGCCAGGTGTGACCAAAAAGAAAGAGAGAGAGAGAGAGAGAGAGAGAGAGAGAGAGAGAGAAAGAAAGAAAGAAAGAAAGAAAGAAAGAAAGAAAGAAAGAAAGAAAGAAAGAAAGAAAGAAAGAAAGAAAGAAAGAAAGAAAGAAAGAAAGAAAGAAAGAAAGAGAGAGAGAGAGAGAGAGAGAGAGAGAGAGAGAGAGAAAGAAAGAAAGAAAGAAAGAAAGAAAGAAAGAAAGAAAGAAAGAAAGAAAGAAAGAAAGAAAGAAAGAAAGAAAGAAAGAAAGAAAGAAAGAAAGAAAGAAAGAAAAAGAAAGAGAGAGAGAAAGAAAGAAAGAAAAAAAGAAAGAGAGAAAGAGAGAAAGAAAGGAAGGAAGAAAGAGAAAGAAAGGAAGGAAGGAAGGAAGGAAAGAAAGAAAGAAAGAAAGAAAGAAAGAAAGAAAGAAAGAAAGAAAGAAAGAAAGAAAGAAAGAAGAAAGAAAGAAAGAAAGAAAGAAAGAAAGAAAGAAAGAAAGAAAGAGAAAGAAAGAAAGAAAGAAAGAAAGAAAGAAAGAAAGAAAGAAAGAAAGAAAGAAAGAAAGAAAGAAGAAAGAAAGAAAGAAAGAAAGAAAGAAGAAAGAAAGAAAGAAAGAAAGAAAGAAAGAAAAGAAAGAAAGAAAGAAGAAAGAAAGAAGAGAAAGAAAGAAAGAAAGAAAGAAAGAAAGAAAGAAAGAAAGAAAGAAAGAAAGAAAGAAAGAAAGAAAGAAAGAAAGAAAGAAAGAAAGAAAGAAAGAAAGAAAGAAAGAAAGAAAGAAAGAAAGAAAGAAAGAAAGAAAGAAAGAAAGAAAGAAAGAAAGAAAGAAAGAGGGGGGCAGAGACATAATATAGCAAGTAGTGTATTTGCCTTGCATGTGGTCAGGTTTGATCGCCAGCTTCATATGGTCCCTCAAGCCTGAAAGGCATAATTCCTGAGTGCAGAGCCAGGAGTAACCCTGAGCATCTCTGGGTATGGCTCCAAACAAAACAAACCCCCCAAAATTGCCCAAAAGTCTTCGTTAGAGATTAAGTGTAGCAGATCCAGTCTTAGGTCCGTCAGCTTCAGTTTCAGCTCTAATGAGTGGAAGGAAAGCAGGATGAGAAACATGTTTCAGTAGGAGAAATAACATGTGTCAATGTGCTGTGTGATAAGGAATGTGATGAGTGAGGAGGATTGGAATGGTTCTTCCTGGAATTTGGAATGAAGGACAGGCAGTGAGGGGGTGAAATGAAATCGCAGAGATAGGCAGGGTTGGAATAATGCAACTACAGACTAAATAAGTGCCTCTGCATGCCACTCATACATACATATATATTCGCACAAGCAGGATAAAGTGCCTGCTTGGCATCTTCAACTCTGGCATTGAAAAGTTTTATAAATGACCATTTCCTCATCCAACCATCACCTCAGTGGAGAGACAGAGGAAATTTCCCTCTACTTACTTGGGTTCTTGGCTTGTTGAGTTAGCAAATTAACATCAAACCATTCAGTGGGAGGGAATGTCTTTTTGAATAAGTTTTTTTGGATAAGTCTGGAGAAGCTGTCTGGGTGTACATTTTAATGTAAAGGGGCTCAAAACAAGGCTTTTGTTTGTTTGTTTTTATCCAGAACTGAGGAATGAGATAAGGGTGAAGAGAAAGGAGGGAAACTCACATAAAGAAAGAACTCCAGGGGCTAGAGCAATAGCACCCGCGCTGGATCTTCGGCATCCCATATGGTCCCTCGAGCCTGCCAGGAATGATCCCTGAGCTCAGAGCCAGGAGTAACCCCTGAGTTCTGCCAGATGTGATACAAAACATGAAACACACAGAAAGGAAAAAAAGGACTCCAAATTTTTAAATTACATTTGCCTGGCAAGATAGTTGTTTTGTATGTTGTTTTTTATTCTTGGCCCAAAGTGAAGTTACAGCATGTAGGATCTTGCCTTGCATATAGGTGACCCTGGTCCTATCCCTACCACCCTACATGGTTTCCAGAGCTTTACCAGAAGCGACCCCTTAACACAGAGCCAGCAGTAAGCCCTGAGCATGACAGGTGTGGCCCCAAAACAAACAAAAGGATAGTTTTCTCAGGTTATTTCAGAGGTTATCATTAAATCTGAGTAATAACCCCAAAATATTATTCTTCTAGGCAGTTATGGGACTGCTAAAAATGTCTCTAGAACCTCAGGGCCTGGGCCGACCTTAGCTCAAAATGATCCACAGACCCAAGTGACTGTCTAGGAGGAGTGTCTCCCCCCAAACCGCCAGCAGACTCCTCCTTCTCACTCCTCCACAATAGCCTCTTTACCCTCCCTCATCTCCAGGCTGCCTTTCATCCAGCTTTGAAGTCTCTGGTCTTGTTCATATGCTGTGGCCTCTGCTTGGAAAGCACATTTCCCAGATGGTTTGTTCTCAAAGCTTCCAGGCACTTCATCCAGGCACCACATGAATAGTTTTAAAATCTAAGCTGTGCATACATCAAAATAACCTGCTGTGTGGACTTGGAGCAATAGTACAGCGGGTAGGGCATTTACTTTGCAAGCGGCTGGGCTCTAGCTCTGCTTCCCATATGGTCCCCCAAGCAGTGCCAGGAGTAATTCCTGAGTGCAAAGGGAGAAGTAAGCCCTGAGCACTGCTGGGTGTGACCCGAAAATAAAAGAAAACAAACAAAAAAATAACCCCCTGTGATCAAGAAACCACAGATCCCAGGGTCTCAGCCCCAAGTACTAATTTAATATACCTAAAGAATGATGTACAGACCTCTCAAATTCCCAAGAAGCCCTGCTGCTGTGGATCCAAGAACCGTATTAGAGAACCTAGCTTCTTTTATACTTGTCTAGAATGTGGCTGCAGTTGCTTCTACCCTGGTAGTAGCATATGGTCCTCCAAGCACTCAGGCATGGCCCCTGAGCACAGAGCTTAGTACCTAGCTTCTTTTGGGTCTGCGTGTTTGCTGTCCTTGTTGGCTTGTTTGGGGCCACAAGTAGCTGTGGTTAGGGCCTGCTCACAGAGGGCCCTGGGTTGCTTGCAGCATTTCTTAGGGATCCAGGTGGTGGGGCGGGGGGGAACTCAGGCCTCCCACATGCAAAGCCTTGTCTTAATCCTCTGAGCTGTCTCCCTGGCCCCAGCCTGACTTCTTTATTTGAGATACTCAGATGTTACTCCAGGCTCTTCACCTAGGAACCACTCCTGGCAGTGCTTGGAGGACCTTATGGGATGCAGGGATCAAACCCAGATCTCATGTAAGGCAAGTGCCTTACTTGCTGTGTTATTTTTCCAGTTCTTCAGCCTACCTTCTCTTCTTTTTTTTTTTTTTTTTTTTTTTTTTTAGTTTTTGGGTCACACTCGGCAGTGCTCAGGGGTTACTCCTGGCTCTACGCTCAGAAATCGCTCCTGGCAGGCACAGGGGACCATGTGACCCAAATGCCGGGATTCAATCCACCATCCTTCTGCATGAAAGGCAAACACCTTAACTCCATGCTATCTCTCCGGCCCCTTTATCTTGGTTTTTATTTTTGGGCCACACCCTGTGATGCTCAGGAGTTACTCCTGGCTGTGCACTCAGAAATCGCTCTTGGCTCAGGGGGCCATATGGGACACCGGGATCTAACCGGGGTCCATTCTCGGTCAGCCGCATGCAAGGCAAATGCCTTACCACTACGACACTGTTCTGGCCCTCAGTCTAACTTCTTAAACTATGAGTTTGTGACCTTACATAGGGTCATAACTAAATGGTGGAGGAGGAGTTTATAAAAAATAAAAAACGACGGGGCCGGGAAGGTGGCGCTAGAGGTAAGGTGTCTGCCTTACAAGCGCTAGCCAAGGAACGGACCGCGGTTCGATCCCCCGGCGTCCCATATGGTCCCCCCAAGCCAGGGGCGATTTCTGAGCACATAGCCAGGAGTAACCCTTGAGCGTCAAACGGGTGTGGCCCAAAAACCAAAAAATAAATAAATAAATAAATAAATAAATAAATAAATAAATAAATAAATAAATAAAAAACGAATTGGAGGGGCTGGAGTGGTGGCGCAGCGTAAGGCGTTTGCTTTCACAGTGGCTGGCCTAGGGATGGACGCTGCTGACCCAGGGACTAACCCAAGACTCACGAATCCGGTATCCCATATGATCAGAAGCAATTTCTGAGTGAAGAGCCAGGAGTAACCACTGAGCACTGCTGGGTGTGACCCAAAAACAAACAAACAAACAAAAAACCAAACAAACAAATGCCTAATGAATTTGAGGTGTTTCTGGCAGTGCTCATCCCTGTTGCATTTCTTGGGCAAGTGGAAAGAGTTTAAGAAGCTCTACTCTAGGATCTGGAGCTATAGTGTTGTGTGTAAGGTTTTTGCCTTGCATGCAACGACCTGAATTTAATCCCCAACATCCCATATGGCTAAGGCTGCTAGGAGTGATTTCTAAGAGCAGAGTCAGAAGTAACACTGAGCACCACTAGATTAAAAAAACAAAACCAAAAACAAACAAACAAACAAAGAAGCCCTGTTCTAGAGCAGAGCTTTGATTTCCTTCATTGCTTCTATGGTGTTTGAAAGGCACAGAGTTCCAGGGATTGAACCCAGGACCTCACACATACGAATTGTGTGCATTACACCTGAGCCATTCCTCCAACCCTCCAAGTTCTTTTTGAGATTTTACTCTCTAGGCATGGGACGAAGGCCCTAAAATTTGTGCCTTTAGTATTTGCCAATTCATTTTTATGCAAGTTTCCACTGGGAAGTTAATAACTTGTGAATTTATTTTTTGGGGGAAGGGAGAGGTTGGGCTACAGCCATTCATTAATTTGCTAATGTGTTGTTTGTGGGGCAAGAGGAGTTGGGTCCTCTGGTGCTCAAGAATTACTCCTAGCTCTGTGCTCAGGGGCCATGCCTAGTGGTGTTTAGAGGACCAGGGTGGTAGCAGCTACGGTCACATTCCAGAAAGTACAATAACCCCTGCACTATCACTCAAGTTCTCTAATACACTTATTATCTACATCTAATAATTAGCAAAGTGAGAGAATAATTTAACAAATACTTGTGGGCCCCACACCCAGATATATAAAATGACAACTTTTTCTATCCCTGCTCTAGCGTGGGTCTGTCTATTCAGGATACAATCCCCCAGGCAGGATCTCCCAAATTGGTTGGGTATTTGGGAACAGACTTTCCAGGGTGAACCATTACTTCACCACTGCTAACTAGTAATGCCAGCTTCTTCTCCATCTGAGGCTTCATTTCTCCATCTGCAAAATGGGGACCACAGAGGTATCTCTTCCACAGAACTTTGGAGAGAATTAAACTAGGAAATGTGGGGCCAGAGAAATAGTACCAGAGTAAAAGCATTTGTCTTTTATGTGGCCAACCTCAGTATGATCCCTTGGCACCACATATGCTTTTCTGAACAACACCGGGAGTGATCGCTGGACACAGAGTCAGGAGTAAACTTTGGGCATCTTCTAGTGAAGCCCGAATGCCACAAAAATCAGCAAATGTAAGTGCTCGATAAGACGGTTCATTTCTGACTTTATTATTATTTTCTCCACTTTCCTCCTCCCCCAGGGCTTGGTATCACCTATCCGACGACTGGTATTCCCCAAGGCATCACGCAGGGAAGCCCGCCAGAACAGTGTGAGCCGCAGGCCCCTGCACTCGAAGCACCTTTATCCCCCTGACTACCTCATTGACCCCCAGATTCTGCTGTGTGACTACCTGGAGAAAGAGGTCAAGGTGTGTGCTGGGTGAGAAGCGCAGGTGGGGAGGGTGGTAGAAGGTGAGGTGTACATGGGAAAAGGAGATGCAAGTGAGACTGACCAACAGAGCTTAAAGGGGACACATTTTATTAAGATTTTACCTCCATAATTTGAGATCCTTCACCAACCCCCAATAAATGACCATAATAATAATAATAATAATAATAATAATAATAATAATAATAATAACCAGAAGTGTTTATTCCTTTTTGACATAGAAATATTTGTAAAGTTCTGTCAAGGTAGGAGGGTTTAAGCTGGGAGGTAATAACCAGTGAAACAAGATTTATCTCAGCTTTAAATTCCCTGTAGGGCTGATAGGAAGGTCTCCTGGACCCTGGTAAGAGATTGATCCCCTGCTTTTCAGCCAAGAAAGGCAAAGGGAGGAGGGAGGTTGGAGTGACCTTCCCTGCTGTCAAACTCCTTCAGCTGCAGCAGTCACTGGTCCTCTTTGCAGGGTGGTGTGTCTGGGATCTGACCAGAACAGCCCACCCTCTCTCCCACACCAGTCCCACACCAGCCCCACATCAGCCCTGATCCACAGCAGAGTACAGAGGAAGCAAGTCTAGATTCACACCTCTACCTTACACTGTGAACCTTCTGCCAGGGATCTCCACTATTCAGTCTCCATAGGGGACAGGAAACCTAGGGTACAAGGCAAGTGCCTTCCCCACTATAATATCTTTTGGTTCTTTGATTTGACTTTCTGATAAGCAATGAGCACTTTATTTCAGTATTTATAAATCTCAAATATTGTATAGAAGAGCCAGAGAGAAATCAGGTAGGGCACTTGCTTTACTCCTGGCCACCTGGGTCAGCACCAATATGGTCTCTAGAACATTGCCAGGAATGATCTTTGAGCACAAACCGAGGAGTAAGCCCTGGACATAGCCAAATTCCCCCTCCCCCTATTGTGCATGGAACTAAAATACTTTTTATAAACTTCTTTTAAAAAATAATAGTTTGGGGCCGGAGAGATAGCATGGCGGTAAGGCATTTGCTTTGCGTGCAGAAGGATAGTGGTTCAAATCCCGGCATCCCATATGGTCCCCTGTGCCTGCCAGGGGCAATTTCTGAGCATAGAGCCAGAAGTAACCCCTGAGCGCTGCCAGGTGTGACCCCCCCCCCAAAAAAAAAGTAATAGTCATGGAGCCAGAGCGATAGCACAGCGGCCGGGCATTTGCCTTACACGGGGTCAACACAAGATGGACCCCAGTTCAATTCCTGGCATCCTTATGGTCCCCTGATCCTGCCAGGAGCAACTTCTGAGTGCAGAGCCAGAAGTAACCCCAGAGTACCGCCGAGTGTGACCCAAAAAACAAACAAACAAACAAAAGTAATAGTTGATGTGAAATTCAAATTTAGCTAACATTTTCTACTTTTTTCAGGACACTTCCTAGAAAATAAAGAGAAATGTTTGTTGAAATTCACCTAGAAAAGTAAAACTAAAAATCATGGGGAAAGTTAACTCTCATACTGAATAACACTTAGGTGAAAACATAGAGCTGAGAATAAAGAATTGGGTTGTTGGTCGTGAACATCATTTTCCTGGCAAATTTACATACAGATTTGATAAAGCAGTCTTTCCTTTCTCCCTGACTTCAGTGACAGGCTTGCAGTGGCCAAGGCTGACAGCAGTGCTTTGGGGTGGACAGAGCCCATCAGGCCAAGTGGGAATTTGTTGGTGTTTCTTTCAGGCAGCTAGCATGACTTTTGCTTCTCTCGTGGCTAAAACGGTTTGTGTTTAAGCAATCTAAGCCAGCAGTGAACTCTGGGGCGTGAAGGGCAGTCTTGCCTCTGCTAGCTATGATATCAGGCACATGATTTAGCTTTGCTGTGCCGTTGCCTCACATCTTTAAAGAGAATATGAATGAAAGTACATCCTGCTCTTGGGACTGTCAGGCTTCTACAACATGCTTAATGATAGCAATTACCACACTATTAATAATTCAGTAGTTCTAATCTCAGTCTAGTGGCATAGTGTCAGGACTTCTAAGGTTTCAGGGTGCCTTTTATCTGCCGTCGCTCACCAATCTCCTCTACGTGCCGTGCAGTTTCTGGGCCACCTCACCTGGGTGACATCCTCCCTGAACCCCTCCAGCCGGGACGAGCTCCTGCAACTGCTGGACACGGCCAGGGTAAGACTCTGGGGAGCATGGAGGAAGGGCAAGACTTTGCTCCCCTTGCTCTCCTCCTCTGTTCCCCCCAACTCAAGAGATTCCCCATGTATCCTGCAGCAGCTGAAAGAGCTTCCATCGAAGACTACGGCGGAGCAGGACAGCATCCTGAGCCTGTCTGCCCGCTGCCTGCTGCTCACCTGGAGGGACAACGAGGAGCTGATCCTCCGCATCCCCACGCATGAGATCGCCGCCGCCTCGTACCTGCAAGACGACGCGCTGCACCTGCTAGTGCTTAAAACCGGTACAAAGGGCCAGGTGATGGGCCTCATCTTGGGTAGGGACGTGACCTGGACAGGGAAGGCCCTGAGGTTGAATCGACCCCAAGGTGATGGATGAGTGAAACCTGGTGCCAGGAGGCTAGAGGCGGGTCGTTTGCATGACCTGTTTGCATTTGGTTATGCAAAAAGACAGAACCCAAAGCGCAGTATGGAGGGATCTGACACCCAGAACTGGAGAAAGAAGCAAGACCCTGGTAGGGAGCCAAGTTCAAGGCCCGGTGAAGGGGCGTGGCGGGGTCTGTTCTAGGAGCGGAGTTTACGCCAGGTCGGAGCTCACGATTGGCTGAGACGGTGGGGGGGGGTGTCAGCCCCAGGCCTTGGGGGCGCGGCTGAGGCTAGGGGCGGGATTGGAGGGCGGGGTTGAAAATCAAGGAAACAGTCCGCCAAATCCTGAAATCTGGGACAGGGATGAGTGAGTCATGCGACGGATCCAGGCAGCTGGACCATCACCGTTAGGCCAGCATGAGAAAAGGCTCAAGTCCTGGGGCTCTGAGATAGGGTACACCCTAGCGGGAGGAAAAACTTCTGCGCTAAAACCAAGGCCAAGTCTGAGGCCCTCCGAGGGCGAGACCCGAAAGAAAATCGGAGTGGGGATCCCCGGGTGTGGACGCAAGGGGGAGCCTTTGGCCAGGGGCAGGACCGCAGGGGTGGAGCCTGCGTCCAGGGCTAGAGCCAGGATGGAGCCGGAGGTTAGGGACGGGGACACAGGAGGAATGGCCTGAGCCTAGGGGCGGGGCTGTGGGTGGGGCCTGTCAATGGGGCGTGGCTGTGGGTGGGGGCTACAAACGGGGCGGGGATGTGGGTGTGGCAAACTAGGTACGGGGCGGGGCTATGGGTGAGGCCTCAGATCAAGGCGGGCTGTGGGTGTGGATAATTAACTACGGGCGGGGCTGTGGGCGGGGGTTAAAACCAGGGGCGGGGATGTGGGTGTGGCTACGTACTACAGGGCGGGGCAGTGGGCGGGGCTACTATCAATGGCGGGGATGTGGATGTGGCTACCTAGCCATGGGGCGGGGCTGTGGGTGGGGCTACCTGGCTACGGGGCGGGGCTACAGGTGGGGCCCACGGCAAGGGGTGGGGATGTGGGTGGGAATAACTAGCTACGGGGCGGGGCTGTGAATGGAGCTTACGGTCAGGGGCGGGGTTGTGGGTGTGGCCAACTAGATACAAGGCGGGGCTTTGGGTGGAGCCTACGACCGGGGCTGGGAGGTGGGCGGGGCCAATTAGACACGGGGTGGGGCTTTAGGTGGAGCCTAGGTCAGGGGCGGGGCTGTGGGTGTGGCTACCTACCTGTGGGGCGGGGCTGTGGGCGGGACCGGCTAGCTTTAGGGCGTGTCCGTGGGTGGGACCTGCCGTCAGGGGCGGGGCCAAGGGCGACAGGCGGGCCGGACGGGGAGCGGCTCCCTTTCTTTCCTCTGGGCCGGGGCTGACCGCCCCGCGGGTCCCCCCAGGTCTGGGCGTGGACCCGGTGCCGGCGGGCGTGGACGGCAGCCCGGGGGGCTCGGCGCGGGAGCCGGGGCCGGCGGGCGTGGGCGCGGCGCCGGAGCAGCAGCGGCGCGCGGGCCCGGCGGAGCGGCGGCACACCATCTGCAGCCTGGACTGGCGCGCGGCGTGGGGCGGCGGCGCGGGCCCCGAGAGCCGGGCGGCGGCGGCGGGCGGCGGCGGCGGCGGCGGAGGCGGCGGCAGCCTGGAGCGGCAGCGCGCGGGGCCGCGGGCGTCGGGGAGCTGGGAGCGGCGCCGGACGTTCGGCGGCAGCTGGGAGCGGCGGCACGGCGGCGGCGGCGGCGGCGGCGGTGGCAGCGGAGGCGGCGGCGGCAGCGCGGGCAAGCCCTTGGGCGGCAGCTGGGAGCGGAGGCCGGCGGGCGGCGGCGGCAGCTGGGAGCGGCGGCACCCGGGCTCCAACCCGCTCGACCCGCGAGACCCCAGCCCCGACGCCTACTGCAACCTCGTCATCCTGGCCGTGGCCAACAGGGTGAGCCCCGCCGGCCCGGCCACCCCGACCCTCCCGGGGCCCACCCAGCCTCTGGGCCTCTTCTTCCTCCTGGGCCCTGCGAGGAGTCCTAGAGGCCCCTTGTGCCGACACCCCAGGAGGCACTTGCAGGACGCCTCATCTTCCTGCTGTCCCGAGAAGATGAGAACCAACCCGAACAGATCTCATCGAACCCTGGCCTCTAGCCCAGCCCTCTCCTCTAACGGTGTCACTGTCCTGCCCCGCCAGACAGAAAGAGTGAACCCACTGTCTACCCACACCAGACACAGATCGGCATTAATTCAGTTTACTGCCCCCCAGTATCTCCCACAAGCAGCTGTCACTCACTGCCTCCTTTGTCCCCTCGAACACCCAGGGACCAAAAAGTCCAAGTCATACACACAGGAAGCAACACTGGAACTCAGAACTTCAGCGCCTATCCTCTTGGGGCTGTGGCCTTCTGGCCCGGATCCCCCCATTCACATTGACATTCACGCTTTTCTTTCTTGCTTTCCTTTTTCAGTAAAGCAGGAAGGTTTCAATTGGGCAAAAGATGCAGGGGGGCAAGGGCAGGAAAGGAATATGGTTCTATGAGTTCAAAAGAGCAAGTAAGCAAGCATGCAAGGAGGCAAAGAAAAGCAGGTAAAGATACATGGTCAAGGATGATGGACTTAAAGGGCCATCCATTCCCCTCACCCCATCTTTTTTTTTTTTTTTTTCTTGTTTGGCTAGCTTGATTGGCTAGCTTCAGGGTAGTCATTGAGCTCCATGCTATGGATACAAGGATGAGACTTACCTGCTGGCTTCTCTTAGGGAGCTTACAGTCTAACACAGGGGTGGCGAACAAGTTCAATACAAAGAGCCAAAATTTTAAACTGTGAGAGTCAGAGAGCCACAGTCAGAGTTTGGCAGTGACCTGCCAAACAGACAAACACTTACACAAAAGCATCTAATTGTAACAATAATCTATTGCATTTTGCCATGTTGAGTGAGGGTAAAAATCCTGCAGTGATGGTGAGGGTGTGCTGCATCCTCCACACTCAGAACTAATGGCCAGATATGACCCAACATGTGACACACGGAGCCCCTGCTCGCTGGCCCATACAGTTGTTTCCGAGGGATGGGAGAGCCCCGATGACACAGCCTGGGGTATGGCGCTCGGAAATCTCTCCTCAGAGGTCCCTCCTCAGAAGCAGCAGAACAAAACCCAAACTTGGCAAAGAGCCACAGTATACAAAAGAATGATAAGAGGCAAAGAGCCACATTCATTTTGGCCAGGGGCACAGAGATGGCACAGCAGGCAGGATATTTACCTTACTTGTGGCTGAACCAAGTTTGATCCCTGGCAATTTATAGAGTCGCCAAAGCTCTTTAGGAGTGATCCCTGAGTGCAGAACCAAAAGTAAGCCATGAGCATGGCTGGGTGTGGTCCAAAAACCAAAAGAAAAGAAACAAAAATCTGAGACAGCAAAGTATTTGGCATCAGTGATGTAACTTAGGACCTCACACTAGTAAGGCAAGCATTTTAGCTGATGACCCATCTCTGAGTCTATCTGCTCAATCTCAAACCTTGCAGGATCTCTTGGCTCCTCTTCCTCACACCCCATAGTCACTTTACAAATCCAGTGGGCCCTATTCTGAAAATAGGGGGCTCATTTTTGATGAGTTTCAGAAGAACCCAGGAAGCTCTCTAAAATTTAAGATATTGGTGTACATTTTCAGGGAAGAAGAGTTAAAATTGCCACTGGATTCTCTAGAGGGGCTTAAGATCCAACACGTTGTCTAGAATAGGGAATAATTTTGAGGTCCTCATCATTGATTTAAAGCAGGGGTCTCAAACTCCCGGCCCCTGGGCCGTTTGCGGCCCTCCGTACAACATTTTGTGGCCCTGCCCTAGAGGAATCTTTTTTTGTTTTGTTTTGTTTTAGTTGTTTGGGTCACACCCCCCAATGTTCAAGGCTTACTATTGACTTTGCACTCAAGGATCACCCCTACTTTGCCTCCTGTGGCCCCCAGGTAAATTGAGTTTGAGACCCCCTGGTTTAAAGGGTGTGAGTTCATGTGGACCCCCTTGAATCTCCTCCCAAAGTGTTTTAGAAAACAGGAGCATTGGGTCACCGAGAAGGACTTGAACTTTCTGTCCCCCTCCCTGGGCCAGGATACTGCGGAGGAATCCTGCGCCCTAATTTGCCAGGTCTTCCAGATCATCTATGGGGACCAGAGTATTGAGTGTGTGGACCGGGCTGGCTACCATTACAGATCCACCCCCGAGCGACCTTGGCTCTGCAGCCGCAGTGAGTGTTCAACCTCCAGTCTTCTGTGAAATAGCCTTGAAGGGGTGGCAGGAGGCTCTCCCAAGACCGGAGTCCAAGAAAACCTTATATGGGGTCTTGATCTTTATGAGAATTATTGCCCACTGACTTCTGGAGTTCAAATCAAATGCCCATTTTTGTGACACCTTCAAGCCTAGCTTCTTCATCTGATGTCCCAGTACCCAGATTCAGGCAAAGTTCCTGAGAGTAAAACTTGTCTCTTTTTCTTTTCTTATTTTTTTCTTTTGGTTTTTGGGCCACACCTGGCGGTGCTCAGGGGTGACTCCTGGCTGTCTGCTCAGAAATAGCTCCTGGCAGGCATGGGGACCATATGGGACACCGGGATTCGAACCAACCACCTTTGGTCCTGGATCGGCTGCTTGCAAGGCAAACGCCGCTGTGCTATCTCTCCGGGCCCAACTTGTCTCTTTTTCATGCTGGTTTCCTTTGCAGGATCCAAAGCTCATGTCTTGCCTTGGTACTGATCTATTTTGCCCCGCTAGCATTTTAGTCTTTGTATGCCATCCAGGGCTGGAATGAAAATGAGACCCAGGGAATCATTACTGAAAGTACCAAGGGTAGTACGGATGTGCCAGGTTTTTCTCATTCTCCCTGGCACTTGTGTCTGTCCTGTTAGCTATTGTATCTGCAGTGCCTCACTGGGATGTCCCTGGGATCAGGGCCATCATAAATATTCGAGAAGTATATTGAGTTGTTTTTGTTTTGTTTTGTTTTAGTTTTTATGCCACACCTAGCAATACTCCTGGCTCTGCACTCAGGAATTACTCCTGGCAATGTTAGGATTGAACCTGGGTCAGCAAGGCAGGTGTTCTACACTTTGTAGTCTCTCTCCAGGCCTAGTTTTGTTTTGTTTTTATTTTAATGCATGAAAGAATACTGTGAGACCTTCTTGATCCAGTTTTATAGTTGAGAACAATATGGCTCAGAGTGGTCAATAAACTGCTTATGGTCATACAGCAGGTCAAGGGCAGGCTGAGCAGTTAGGCCCAGTTGTGTCTGATTCTAAAGTTTTTTATTTTCATTTTTTAAAACTTTATTGATTGGGGCCAGAGTGGTGACATGGAGCAGTAAGGCGTCTTCCTTGCCAGCACTAGCCTAAGACAGACCTCGGTTCGATCCCCTGGCATCCAATATGGTCCCCCAAACCAGGTGGCATAGACAGGAGTAACCCTTGAGAGTCAACTGGTGTACCCCCCCAAAAAAAAACTTTATTGATTGACTAATTAATTGGTTTCTGAGCCACACCCAGAGGTGCTCAGGGGCTATTCCTGGCTCTGCACTCAGAAAACACCCCTGGCGGGCTAGGAACCATATGGGATGCCCAGAATCGAACCGGGTCCTTCCCAGGTGGGCCAAATGCAAGGGAAATGCCCTACCGCTGTGCTATCTCTCTAGCCCCAGATTCTAAAGTTTTAATCTATAAAAGCTTCATGTCCCATGGCTTGACCATAAAGCTACTGAAGGAAATTCCCTTTGTGCAGTCCCTTTTTGCCTTGCACCTGCCACAGGAACTGACTGGAGGCCTGCCCATCCTGGGAACTGGGAAGATGAATAGTAATTCAGGCTTTCTGTGGGTCAAAGTGATGTTTTCTTTGTATGTGGCAGACCTGGGTTCAATCTTTCTTTGTCATGCCAAATGTTCCCCTGAGTACTGTTAGGACTGATCCCTGAATGCAGAGCCAGGAGTAACCCCTGAGCACTGCAGGGTGTGACTCCCAAACAAAACAAAACAAAGAAAAATATACAGTTCAGATCTCGCAGGAATAAAATAAAGGTACTCATTCAATCAATGCATATTTCAAACCATTCATGCCTTCAACAAATATTCCTTAATATTGGGGGGAGGAGGAATCAGTATTTTGTGGCAGGATTGAGGATTGGTCAGTAACTTCTGTGGCTGCCCCTTTCGTTCGCAGTAAAAACTGAGACCTCAGAATTGTATCCTCCCCTCTATGCTCCAGTCACCACCCAGACTTGATGAGCAGGTGTAGGGGCCTGATGTTGGGGCCTCCAGGAGAATAGTCAGATTGCTGATCTCTGCTTTGACTTTTACCCCTCTGTCTGCTGATCGTAGGTGAGAGCTGCCGCACGGATGGGACCTATGCTTATGATGCTGACTTCAGCTGCTGCAGCTCCTTGTGGGTATCACCCAACTGGGAATGCTAGTCTTGCCTACCTGTACCCCATCCCATGCGTGCACTCACACAATGTTCTTCTGGGTGTCTCCAAGATCCCTGAGAACCAGACAGATTGGGAAAGTGAACCTACCTTCACCTGGGGTTCTCTTGAGGCACTGTGGCTGGTTGGTAAGACTGGTAAGCCACCTGCCGAGGTTGGATCCTGAGCAGGCTGGGTCTGAATCCACAGCCCTGACCACCAAGTGGCACTGCTGCCCTGTTAGTAAGATGGAAGGTGGTTCTGAAAGATAAAACCAGAGGTTAACTTTTGATTTCAGCAGCTCCCCCCCCCCCCCATGCTGGGCACTGTGCTGAGTGTTGAGAACTCATGAGAGGGTGCCCATAAGTGGACAAGCAAGAGAAAAAGACACCTGGTCTCTCTCTCACATGGTCCATAGCCCAGCCCAGGAGATAGCAGAGACAGTAGGAGACAGTAGTGGGCCCAAGCAGTAGGGCTATCAAGCACAAAGGAGAAGCATAGAAAGCTGAGAACACCCACGAACCTCTGGAAGGTAGTGACCTTTGAACTGGGACCTGGAGGTTGAATAGCAGAGTTCTCAGTAGCAGAAGTAGCAGAGCTATGGAGTTCTGTGTTTGAGCAGTAGAAAGGGGGCTTTGGCCAGGCGTGTGAGGGAGAGAGGTTGGAGGAGAGATTAAGGAGCCCCAAGAAACCCTGGCATGAGCCTGGTAGACTTTATGGACTTGGAGGCCATGCGTTCTGGTTTTGTTTTGTTTTTATTTGGGCCACACTCGCTGTGCTCAGGGTTCACTCCTGGCCCTTTGCTCAGGGATGACTCCTAGCAGGCTTTGGGAGATTGATTATATGAGATGCTGGAGATTGAAACTAGGTTGGTCATGTGCAAGACAAGTGCCTTGCCCACTGTAACATCTCTCCAGTGATTTTGATTTGGAGGGCCACACTTGGTGGTTTTCAGGAACTACTTCTGGTGCATTCCTTGTCACCCCTGGTGGTGCTTGAAGAATCAGGTGGTACTAGAGAGGGGATTCCATACAAACTCCAGCCCTTTGATTTATCTCTGGCATGTTTGTGACCAAGTTTAACAAAAGGTCAATTCTTGTCTGGGAGGACCAAGGAAAATTTCCTGAGGAGGTGAGAGTTAAGATCTGATGACAAATAGCCAGTAGCTGAGTGAAAGTGGGGGGTGGGGTTAGGGCTATTCTAAGAAGAGGAAACTGCATGTACAAAGGCCAAAGGTGAGATATTAAGAAAAAAAGAAGGCAGAGAGATCTGGCCTGAGCACAGAGGGCAATCAGCTTCAGAGGTAGTGAGGACCCTCCTCCTGTAGCCAACCACAGGAAGAGAGTCTGAGAGGTTTCCCTCCCCTCCCACTGTGCCTCCAGCAATGGATCCCAGGATACATTTGAAGCCTGTTACAGTGGCACATCCACACCCTCATTCCATGGCTCCCACTGCAGCAGTGACCACAGTGGCCTGAGCCTTGAGCAACTGCAGGATTACATGATCACGGTAAGCTGGGAAACTGCATACCCCAGGGATGAGAGGCTGGAGCAGCAGAGAGCAGTCAGGACTCACAAGTCACTCCGCATTATAGAGAAGCACAAGACTGTTGAAAAACATATTAATTATTGAGTCCTGGATAGAGGTGGATGAAGGTGAGATGGATGGAGGGAGACACAAGACCTTACTCAACTTAAGGATCTATAAAAAAATTTATTTGTCTTGTTGTGACTTTCTGGAACTATAAGGGAAGACACAAGTCCTTTTATGCTGCTGCATGAGGACTGTTGCAGAGAATGCTCAGGAAGCTTCCTACCTGTTGAGAGAATCCTGTCTCTTTAATGTCTAATTTGAGAACCTACTCTGGTATTCCATGCTAGTACTGTCTGCTATAAAATAAATTTTAGATTTGGGATGGGGAGGGCGGAAGGCCTCTGAATCTGTGCTCAGAGTTTAATGTGAGAGTTTGAAGAGCACCACATTCTCAGTGATTTCCCAGACCAGCAGTGATCAGGCCTTCAGGACTTCATCCAGTAATGTTCAGGGGGCCATGTAGTGCCTGAGATGGAACAAGGCTCAGCTGTATGCAAGACATGTGCCTTAACCCCTAAACTATCTCTCTTATCTTTTTTTCTTTTATATTTTTGGGCCACAGCTAGCAGTGTTCAAGGTTTATTCCTGCCTCTCTTCTCAGGGATCACTTCTAGCAGGGCTCAGGGGGATCACATAGAATATTGGGGATCAAAATCTGGGGCCGGAGAGATAGCATGGAGGTAAGGCGTTTGCCTTTCATGCAGGAGGTCATCGGTTCGAATCCCGGTGTTCCATATGATCCCCCGTGCCTGCTAGGAGCAATTTCTGAGCATGAAACCAGGAATAACCCCTGAGCACCGCCAGGTGTGACCCAAAACCCAAAACCCAAAAAAAATCTGGGTTAACCACATGTAAGGCAACCACCCTCCTTGCTGTACTCTCTCTCTGGTTCATATCTCTTCTCTCTTCTCTTCTCTCTCTCTCTCTCTCTCTCTCTCTCTCTCTCTCTCTCTCTCTCTCTCTCTCTATCTCTCTCCCTCAATCACACCTGGTGGTACTCAGGGATTACTCCTACCTCTGCATTCAGGGGACCATATGAAATGCCAGGGATCAAACCTAGGTCAGCCACATGCAAGGTAAATGCCCTACCTGCTATGCTATCACTACAGCATGTCTTTAGATCCTTTCAAGATCCTGAGAGGGAAATGCCTTTATTATTTTCACTTTGCAGATGAGAAAATTTCAGATGAGAAAAATGAGCACTGGGGAGATAGTCACCTCCTCCCACATCACAGGGCTGGTCAACACAGGGCTCGGATATTGCCAGGATTATTAGATGCACCCCGAGAGTCTGCAAGCTCTCTTGTAGGCCAAGAAAGAGTTTGGAGCCAAATAGCCCTTAGAAATGGCTGGGAGACTTTACTTGGGCAGCAGTTGGGCTTGAGGGTTGTTCCCTGGCACTGATCTCCAGTATGTGCCCCCAGCTGAGGAGTAAACTGGGGCCCCCTGAGCTCCAACAGTTTGCGCTGCTGCTACGGGAATACCGGCTGGGGCTGCCCATCCAGAAATACTGTGAGGACCTGCTGAAGCTTTATGGGGACCGGCGCAAGTTCCTCCTTCTTGGTGAGCATCTGTGCCCCTTCCTTCCCAGCCCCTAGGTCAAGCCAAAAGCCCAAAGGGCCTTTAAAAGTCTGAGCCAGACCCTAACAACTCCTTGTCCCCTATCAAGCGAGACAATGAGATTCTGGGGATTTAGGAAGAGAGAGCAGAAAGGGGAAGGACTTGCCTGTAGCCACAGAGCTGCTAAGAAGAACATTTCTGGGAGAGAGAGAGAGAGAGAGAGAGAGAGAGAGAGAGAGAGAGAGAGAGAGAGAGAGAGAGAGAGAGAGAGAGAGAGAGAGAGAGAGAGAGAACTCTGTCCACTTTGCATGCTGGAGGCTAAAGTTTGAGCTCTTCCACTTTGGGGAGTAGCCCCAAACCCCACTAAGTATGGTCCCAGTACCACTCCATTCTTCTTCACAGCAAATATGGGACTGATTCTTCCTAACTGAGCCAAGTGGGGGCTCCAGTTCAGAGAGACTCAGAAATAATGCAGGATCACGCAGTAAGAAGGATGAACAGGGGCTGGAAAGATAGCACAATGATAGGGCATTTGCCTTGCACACAGCCAATCCAGGACAGATGGTGTTTTTGAGTCCCGGCATCCCATATGGTCCCTCGTGCCTGCCAGGAATGATTTCTGAGAGCAGAGCCAGGAGTAATCCCTGAGCGCAGCCGGGTGTGACCCATAAAAAGAAAAAAGAAAAGAAGGATGAGCAGTAACAGCTACAAAAGGGCTAATATTAATAAGCCATAGATATTTGGCAAGTGACCCTGTGCCAACCACCATTTCCTTAAAAACTTTCTGAGAAATAAAAAGTATATTTTTCCCACCTCACCCCCATTTTACAGATGAGGAAATTGAGAATTTAGAGAAGCAAAGTTCGGAAGTTTTAGGGGTTGTTTATTTTGAATTGGGGGGGGCGTTGTTTTGGGATTAGTTTTGTTTGTTTGTTTTTGTTTTTTGTTTTGGTAGTTTGTTTTGTCTCTGGGCCACACCCAACATTGCTCAGAGCTTACTCCTGTCTCTGAGCTCAGGGATCACTCCTGACTATGTTCAGGGAACCATATGGAATGGGATGCCTGGAATCAAACCCAGGTCGGCTTGAGTGCAAGGTAAGTTCCCTACCCGCTGTACTATCATTCTGGCCCGACAAACATCTATGTTCCACACACAAATAGCAATAGAAATAAAACGACCATTTTGACAGGAGTCACAGGGGCTGCTGCCTATCAGTTTTCCTCCAGAGGGAGGAAAGGCTCAAAGCAGTTGTTTAAAGAAGGTCACAGTGCAGGACCGGAGAGATAGGGTGTTTGCCTTGCTTGCAGAAGAACGGTGGTTCGAATCCCGACATCCCATATGGTCCCCTGAGCCTGCCAGGAGCGATTTCTGAGCGTAGAGCCAGGAGTAGCCCCTGAGCGCTGCAGGGTGTGACCCAAAAACCAAAAAAAGAGTCCACGGAGGACCACTCTAATGCAACCAGGCTTGTAGGAAGTGAAGGCGCAGTGTCTGGCCCGAAGTGAACTCCCATCTAGGGAGAAGCGGGTTCCTCTACAAAAGGGGGTCAGGAGGGAGGGATGAGGCCCGAAGCCCTGGGCCTCATGCTGCCCCCTCCACCCCCAGGGATGCGGCCCTTCATCCCCGACCAGGACATCGGCTACTTCGAGGGCTTCCTGGAGGACGTGGGCATCCGCGACGGCGGCATCCTCACCGACAGCTTCGGCCGCATCAAGCGCAGCATGAGCTCCGCGTCCGCGTCGGCCGTGCGCAGCTACGACGGGGCCTCGCAGCGTCCAGAGGCGCAGACCTTCCACCGGCTGCTGGCGGGCATCGAGCAAGACATCGAGGCGCTGGCCCCCGACGACGACAGCACGGATGCAGAGGTCCAGGACTCGCCGGGCGGAACCGACACGGCTGAAGACAACTACCTGTAAAAGTGGAGAGGAAAGGGAGTGAGTGGCTGCCATCCTGCAGGCCTCACGTCTCCACCCCTGCCCACAACCCCATCCAGAACCCCCGCCCCATTTCAGTGTCTGGGACCATTCCACCCCTGGGGACTGGGCCCCTGCAGTCCCAGGGATTTCTCTTAGGGGGACAGAGATCCCCTGGGCAGTGACCCGGCTTCAAAGCACTAGTCTTGGGCCTGCCTTGTCCCCTAGCCAAAGAGCTTCTACAACAGAGGCACGAAGAGTGGGCTCCATCTGCTGGTAACGCGGCAAAAGAATTCCTGGAGCTTCTCTGCCCCTTTGGGTACTTGTACAAACTCAGGCTCCAAAGAGGAGAGATTGGAAAGACTTCTGATTCTTAGATCTGACCTACCCCCTAGGCTGCCTTTTTGCCCCCCCCCCCCATTCCCAGCGATACACAGAGGTTACTCCTATCTCTGCATTCAGAAATCGCTCCTGGCGGTGCTTGAGGGACCATATAGGATGCCAGGGATCGAACCCCAGTTGGTCGCCTGCTAGGTTACCTGTTGTATTATCTCTCTGGCCCCAGATGAACCTGTATAGGAAACGGGCTCCTCCTCTACTGATGGAAGGAATTAGACTGGAGTTTTTCTCTTCTACTGAGAATTGACTCACACTGATCGCAACAGGCACTAAGAAAAGCGACTTGTTCAGATCTTGGACTTAGAGCCAGACAGTTCTAAGCCTCCTGACTGATTGGTATGGGGACCTCCCCTCTCCTTAGTTGTCCTAGAAGATGAGCCCCACCCTTAACACTGGTGCCATGAGCATTAACGAAGGTCTGGCTGGTGAAAGGTACCCCAGAAATGCCATTCCCTTTCACAGTGAATACATTCTGACTGTTTCCCTGTCCTTTCTGGGTCCCATGTGTCAAAGAGCTGAAGTGGGAGAGATATGGAAAAGACCTTCAGGGAGCTCAGAGTTTTGAAGAAGAACTAGGCTTTGCCCCTGACAACTCTACAGCAGCCTGTCTCCACACCTGAGTCCCTCAGGAAGAGAACCCAGGATCTCAGACAACCTTGGTAGCCAGGAGAGCCAAGGAGATAGGAAGACTGTAGAAGGGTGAAGCCACAGAAGGAAAGGTCTCAGCATAACCTGAGATCAGGAATGAAACCTGTGAGCTGACTCTAGTGAAGAGCTAACAGGTAGAAAAGCTACCTGTTTGAAAGCTTCCTCCTTGTCAAGCTTCCTCCTTGGCACTTACTGCGAATAGAGACTATTTTCATTTTATTATTATTTTTTGTTTATTGGGGGCCACACCTGGCAGAGCCTAGGGGTTATTCCTGGCTCTGTGGTCAGGAATCACTCCTGGTGGGCTCTGGGACCAGGTGGAATGCCAGGGATCAAACCTAGGTCAGTCCTACCCACTGCTATCTCTTCTGCTCCTATTAGCTTTCATTTCATTTTATTTTTTATATTGAATCTTATTTTATTTTTTATTATGGGATGTTGGAGATCAAACCCTTATCTTCTAGTGCTCAGGGCTACCTCCTAGCTCTGAAGTAAGGCATCAACCCTAATTTTTTGGGAGGACCCTATAGGAAGCCAGGGATTGAACCCAGGTCTTCCAATGTTCAGGGATTCCTCCGGGTTTTGTTTTGTTGGGTGTTTATTGTTTTTTTTTTTTTTACTTTTTTGTAAAGTTTATGTTATTGAAATCATTGTGATCTACAAAGTCCTTCATAGTTGAATTTCAGATATACAGTGAGTCAGGGTCATTCCCACCACCAGTGTCAACCACCCTCCACCAGTAAACCCAGAGTGAATCCTATACTACCACCACCCTTTGCCCCCTGACCTGCCCATATAACAGTATAACACTATAACAGTATGGGCCAGTATTACAAGCCCATTTAAGTTTATATTGTTAAAGTTTAAGTCTCTTGATTCTATTGTTGTTGACTTTGGCTTAAATATTTAGTTATTTCCTTCTTTTTTTCCCCACCAATGCATCTGAAACCATTTGGCTCCTAGCCCCCAGTCTTTCTTTTTTCTTAGTTTTATAGAAAAATGCAGAAATTGTGTTAAAATAAAGTAATATGTACCCCAAGGTTCTATGCAAAATGTGGGAGCCCCTATTTAAAAGATATGCAATAAGTAGAAAAGAAAAGAAAGGGTGTGTGTGTGTGGCAGTTTTGTTTTGTTTTGTTTCTTATTTTTGCATAGGCACAGCAAAAGTTGGGGAAAATAGAAAGGAAAAACCATTGGCCTAAAAACTATTGGCCTATCTATGAAGCATCCTGCCATAAGAACAAGTACAGGCCCCAGGCATACTACGTTGTCTAACCTAGTCTTTTTTGTGTTCCCAGTAAAAGTTCTTCTGAATCACAGTCATTGCAGTCAGGTTTCTGTAGTTAGAGATCCTGGTTTTTGCACAGATCCTATGATAAAGTCAGGGTGTCACAGAGCATCTTCCAGTTTTATCTCACAGTTAGGTGTCAATGCAGGGAACCCTGCCCTGAAAGCAAGTTGTTATTGTTTCCAAGTCATTGTATGAACATATTCTGGAGCAAGTCAGTACCAGGGCAGCAATAGGACCTTCCCCAGTAGAAGTATGATTCCTGGTGTTGGTGCAGAAAACCATGCTGGTTCTATAGATGGGACCCAAGGTTCAGGGGTGAATGACCAATGGCTGATGATTTGAAGCCTAAGCCAACTCAATAGGACAGATGTTTAGGGTGAAAGGTCCCACTGCAATATAAAATTTATGAGTTCCTATCCCTGTTAGATAAGAACTTGTTTCCATACATAATATTTCCCCTATTTCAATGTGCCTATGCAAAAAAGATTAATGCCACAGGATACTATTGGTGCCTATGGGGGTAAAAATAACAAGCTGACCAATCCCTATAACCTGTTTCTAACATGAATTTAGAACCCAAGGAAATAATAAGAGTTATACCTATTAAGGAAATACATCGAAAGAAATATATGAAGAAGATATACATATCCCCTTTAAGTCTTTTGAAATAGTCTTGATGAGGAGGGTAAAATCTGGAGCACAGCTTCAGCCTGTAACATGGTCTTGTGAAGTCTGAAAAACAGCTCCCAGTAGTCACATATCAGGAAATGTCCTTGAGCTGGGGGTTTCTCAAAAGCCAAATTTCGTAGTGAACAACAGTCCACAGTGAAGGAAGGTGGAAGAAAATAGGCCGCCAAGAGTAAATCAGCAGCAGCAACAGTGGCAACTTCTTGGGCTGAGGTAAAGTGGGCTGGGAATCTGTCTTTTCATTTTGGGAGTTGGTTGTCAGCTAGTTAGAATGGGTGGAATGTTCCAATTTCTGAAGAGTTAAGAACTGAAGGTAAAAAGGGTTAAATACAGAGAAATAACAGATTAGGGGTGAGAGAGTGAAAGGCTATAAAAGGATTTGTAAGTGGTAAGCAGGGAGTGAAAGTAAGGGTTATATATAACACGGAATGACAATACACAACATAGACAGACATTATATTACAGACGGACATTAAACATTGAGGTGACCAACACATTCTCTCTCTCTGTCTCTCTCTCTCTCTCTCTCTCTCTCTCTCTCTCTCTCTCTCTCTCTCATACACACACACAGATACTGAGGATTAATCTATGGGTTATAGTATTATCCTTCATTTTAAAGGAATTTGATGCTATTAAGGCAGAGTCGAGAGAGTTCCAAATTGGTGGCATCCAATTCGTGGTATTTGTGGCGAAAGGTCATCCCCTCATAATTGGTCTATGCAATATTTCCTTCCTCCACCAATTATTCTCCATATTGGAGAATTCTCTCCCTGTTGGGGATACCCCATCCCTCCCCCACCTCCATGCATGGATAGATCTCCCAGGACACAAAGCATTTTAGCTTTGTGTGTACTTCTTGTTTTGGTTTCGTTTTTTGGGCCACACCCAGTGACGCTCAGGGGTTACTCCTGGCTATGGACTCATAAATTACTCCTGGCTTGGGGAACCATATGGGATGCCGGCATTCAAACCACCAATCTTCTGCACGCAAGGCAAACGCCTTACCTCCATGCTATCCCTCCGGCCCCATATGTAACCTTAATCTCATTCTCTTACTTTCTTTTGTCACTCCTTAATGTGGTTTTTAAGATTCATCTATATTGTTGCAGATAAATCTAATGTGTTACATTCAGCAGTTACAAAATAGCCCAAGCAGATCAACCATTGTTTTCTCTATCTAGTCTCTCTAGTGACAGATACCTAGTTTGCTTCCAATTTTCTCATCACCATCACTAAGAAGAGCTTCTTTAGGACCTTTATGGATTGATGAAAAAATTATATATGCTTAATTCCCAAGAGTAGAACTACTAGAGGGCAAGGTACATACCTTTCGCATTTTCCTAAATTCCTTGAGAATAGTTCTATTGCAGCACAACCTCACAACATTGTTGTTTTTGTTTTGTTTTAGTTTGGTTTTGGTTTTTGGGCCACACCCGGTGACGCTCAGGGGTTACTCCTGGCTATACATTCAGAAATTGCTCCTGGCTTGGGGGAACCATATGAGTCACCAGGGGATCAAACCACGGTCCGTCCGAGGTTAGCGCATGCAAGGCAAGCGCCCTACCGCTGTGCTATCACTTTGGCCTCCAAACTTTTCTTTTTTTTTTTTTTTTTTTTTTTGGTTTTTGGATCACATTTAGCAGTGCTCAGGGGTTAGTCCTGGCTCTATGCTCAGAAATCGCTCCTGGCGGGCTAGGGGAACCATATAAGATGCCAGGATTCGAACCAAGGTCCTTCTGCTTGCAAGGCAAACACATTATCTCCATGCTATCTCTCCAGCCCCTCCAACATTATTTTTTTTCAATATTATTTTTTAAATAATGTCTTTATTTAAGCACCAATCACTTAACATTTTCATCAGCTTTCATATTACCCGACTGTCATTTTTGCCTAAGGTTTGGGTAAAAGGTGTTAAGTACCTCACTTTTGCTTTCATTTGCATTTCTGTTTATCCTGAGAGGACGAACCTTCTGTATATGTGTCAGTTAGGCTTTCCTGGTTAGAGAACTGTCTGTTCACATTCCTTTTGTCCATTACCTATGGGGTCTCCTGTCTGTTCCTTAGGGGTTTTCAGTAAAACATTGGACCCATTACTTCCTTTTTGGATGTAACGTTTCCAGTTATCTTCCCTTCATCTGTTGCCTTTCTGTAAAGTTGACTTGTGGACATGATTCTCAGACTTAGAACATTGTGGCCCACTGAGTTTCTAACTCAATTGAAGAGACCCCTCCAAAAAAAAAAAAGTGCATGACAGGATCACAGTTTGATTACTACAACTTTATGGTACTTCCCATTGACCTGGTCCTTAATTTTGATATTTACCAATGTATTTTATTGTCATTTTATGGAGGAGAGAAAAACCCTCTCATTTATTGCTCACATAGTAAATGGAGTTTGGTTTTTTTTTTTTATTTGTTTGTTTGGTTGGTTGGTGAGTTGGTTTTTGGGTCACACCCAGTGGCACTCAAGGGTTACTCTTGGCTCTGCGCTCAGAAATTGATCCTGGCAGGCACAGGGGACCATATGGTACGCTGGGATTCGAACCACCATATGTTCTGGATTGGCTGCATGCAAAGCAAACACCCTACCACTGTGCTATCTCTGCGGCCCCAGTAAATGGTGTTTGCATTCATATCAGGCCTACCATGGAGCCTCTGCCCTCACTACGCTGCTACTGTGTAGTGGTGTTTACAGACTGGACTAAGGTTATAGGGAACCTTAGTAAGTTTCTTAGTGAGACAGCCACAGAGGGAGAGGGTAGCCAGGGATCCTTTAAAGGCTTGATGGTTTTGTAGAAGAATAAAGCTCAGCAGTTGCCACTATTCTAGCCAGGGCACAGTGATGGGGCTAATGGGACAGTTTTTGCTCCCCTGCTCTGAGGATGGAGCAATTTCCCTTACACCCTGAGGAAGTGTTCACCACCCTGCAACTACCCTCTTACCAAAGCCACAGAAGCTACATCTGAGATACCATGGTCCATGGTAAGTGCAACTTGGGTGCTGAGCCTGGGGAGCCAGACCACACTTCCTTCTGTGGCCCCCTGCCAAGACCTTTTCCTTCATTTCAGTTCTGCAAGATGGGAAACCCCCTGGGGTAGTTCAAAGACTTCAGGAGTGAGGAAGAAGGGAACTTCCTTACCAGTTGGGCCCCAGGAACAGTCCTGGCCCAAGGACAAGTGAGGATTTGTGACTGTCTCCAGCTGCTTCCTTATACTGCCCCTCCCATCTGGACTACCCTATTTCCTGCTTTCCCAGTTCACGTGCAACTTCGCATGTCTGGGGAGGAGTCTTGGGGTCACTATCATTCACAAACATGAAGAAAGAGCCAGTCAGGCATTGTACCAGTTAGTAGAGGGTAACACAGAACCATCTCCAAAGCCTGATGGAGAAGACAATTCCCCAAATGATGTCACACAGAGATCTGAGAGTCTGGCTGGCTCTGTCAGGGCTTTACAAGGAATGTATCTCTGAGGAAGACTGTGATGAAGGACCAAAGTTTGGGGCAGGTAAACAACAGAAGGGAGAATGTTTGGAGCACGATTGGCATGAGCACTTGGCAAGCTGAGTGGCATAGTCCAGGACTGGTATAACCAAGTCAGCTCTGATATCAGTAGCCAGGCACTCCAGCCCTGAATTATAATGACTACATTTTATGACTGCACTTGTTTTATTTTTGGTGTCAAGAATGGAAGCCAGAGGGTGACGAGATAGTATAGCAGGTAAGGTGCTTGCCTTGAATGGGTATGACCCAAGTTTGATCCCTGGTATCCTTAAAGTAACCTGAGCCATCTAGGAATTATTCCAGAGCACAGAACTAGGAGTAAGCCCTGAGCACCACTAAGTGTGGCCTCAAACAAACAAAAATGAAATACAGGTGTTAACTTGTGGGAGGTCTTGGCTCTGCCACTGGCCTTCATCTCTGGTCCCCAGACTGATTTTGAATCCCAACTCTGCCATCTGTTAGCTG